>NC_053431.1:8565252-9165252 GCF_007990345.1 Gossypium hirsutum | reverse complement strand
TACACCTCTACCACTGGATACATTTCTCGTATTTCTTGGCGGTCTCCCCTCTCGTTGTCGTATTACTCGATCTTGCATGCTGAGATTTATCTTTTTCATTTAACTCAAGACAATCTTGGATAAAATGATCTCGTGAACCACAGCTGTAGCAAGCTCTATTAATAATTTTTATCCAACAATCTCCAAAATGCCGTCTTCCACACTGTTGACATTTGGGTTTAACATCTTTCACATTACCAACACTCGATACCGATGTAGCTTGAGCTTTAGGACTGGTGTATTGCTTTCCACGATCTCTATTGGAATATCTCGTTAAAATAATCTGTCAGTTAAAATAATCTCTGGGTTTCTTTGATGAAGATTGATACGGCTTACTCATCAATCTCTTCCTCGAATCTCTTGCTTCTGAATCAGTCTTTCTCTTTTCTTTGCTAAGTTCCTCAGCTTTACAAGCTTTGTCTACTAAAACAACAAATCCGTTCAGTTCTAAAATTCCAACGAGAAGTTTAATAACTTCGTTCAGCCCATCAAAAAACCGCTTGCACATTATTTCTTCAATAAAAACATACTCACGAATGTACTTGCTCAATCGTACAAATTCCCTCTCGTACTCAGTTACAGTCATGCGGCCTTGTTTCAACTCTAAAAATTCTTTATGCTTTTGAACAAGGAATCGCTGACTTATATATTTCTTTCAGAACTCTGTCTGAAAGAATTCCCAGGTTACTCGTTCTCTCAATACTACAGGCACCAAGGTATTCCACCACTGATACGCGATATCTTTTAAAAGGGATATAGCACACTTTAAACATTCAGCTAGCGTGCAAGAAAGTTCATCAAATACTCGGATCGTATTTTCAAGCCAAAACTCGGCTCTCTCAAGGTCATCATCAACATTAGCTCTGAACTCTTCAGCTCCGTATGGTTTATTCAATCTTAAAAGCTCGACTCTTTGAGGAGCCACAGGTGCGGGTTAGGGAATAGAAGGGGATGGAGGCTATTGAGCAGTCGGGTTCGTACGAATTTATTAGGTGAACCATTCGTTCAACATTTGGAAGAAGGCTTCTTTAGCCTCTCTTTCCTGACTACCAGTCACGGGCCTAGAATCAGATGGCGTTGTCCCTTGCGTGGGAGCAAGCGCATTACTCTCAACCTCATCGGCTATAGCTCGATTGGGATCCATTACTATATGAAAACACAGTTTAAAACGCCAGGAGTCATCACACTATCTCAGTTTATATATATGGCATGTATAGCTAGACTCATATATGCTACGTTAGTCCTAGAATCGACTAAACCTGGCTCTGATACTAATAAAATGTAACACACCTAACTCGTATACACCGCCGGAGCAGGGTTACGAGGTATTACCGATCAATTCACAACGTTTAACATACATAACTCATACATAAAGCGTTCATTCTCATAAATCATTCAACACAATCACATTGTCCCTTATAAGAGCCTACGAGGCTTAAAACATGCTTTAGAAGTAGTTCGGGACTAAATAGATAACATATGAAAATTTTGGAAACTTAGAAAAATTTTAACCATACAGGGGTCAAACGCCCGTGTGAACAGGCTGTGTGCCTCACACGGCTCCAGACACGCTCGTGTCTCAGGCCATGTGGAAACAAGGTATACATATTAACTTGGGTCACACAGCCAACCACACGCCCGTGTGTCTAGCCCATGTGCCCTTTGAAGTGGCCACACACGCCCGTGTGCCAGACTGTGTACTAGGCCGTGCCAAAACTGTAGGGTATACTGACTTATACAACACGGCCAAGTCACACGCTCGTGTGCTAGGCCGTGTGCCAAGTAGGATTGACTTTTACCACACGCCCGTGTGTGAGACCGTGTGCAGCATACTGACTTCAGTTCAATTTCATTACCAGGGGACACACGACCGTGTAACATGACCGTGTATCACACACGGCTGAGACACACGCCCGTGTCTCTATCCGTATAAACAAAAATAGGCTATTTGCAAGGTCAATTTGCCACCTTATTCATGCTCACCTAAACAACCAAAATGGTACCATTTCATCATACGATTAGGAAGCCAAAATCATCAACCAATGCACAATTCATGCCATTATAATTTTATCTATTCCAAATCTCAAATCACTACCATTTACTTGGTCAAATACATACCAAAACAATATCAATCTATATAGTTCATTAACCATAATTCACACTCACATAACTTCCTTATAAATAACCACACAACATCTAAAATCATACCTCATTAAGCCATTTCTCAAGCATTTTATACTCCACAAATCAATTAACCATTTGAGCAACTATAAAACCATAACCACATTTGTACCAAACATACTAAAATAAGCCATCACTCATGGCTATATATACAAACCAAAACATATACAATTTACAAGCCAAATCTCATTCCTATAATCACAACCAAAATACCACATCTAGCCTGTACATGCCATAGACCAGAAATGTATAATCCAAAGTACCAACTTAGATGTTTGATAGTGTGATGATGTTCTCGATGACTCCCGAATCCGAGCTAGCCTTGGTTCACTATAAAACATAGAAAAATAACACAAAGTAAGCTTCATAGCTTAGTAAGCTCGTATGATATAAACTTAACTAATCACAAATACAACATTCATCAATCTAAACATATTACCATGTACTTTATGATTATTAACAAACCTTTCAACTGCTAATTCATAAGCTTATATACAAACTTTGTAACTTCTTCGAGTTTAAGCTCATAATATACATGTACATACCTGTACCAATCCATAATAAGTTCATACATACATCAAATGCCTTTGAATACTTAATGTCTCGCACACTAAGTGTCATAATCAATATCTTGCACACTAAGTGTCATACATAGCCAAAGCTATCTCAAATCACACACTAAGTGTCATATATAGCTAAAGCTATATCGAATCGCACACTAAGTGTCATTTATAACCGAAGTTATGTCGTATCGCACACTAAGTGCCATAAATAACCGATTTGCCGTCGAACATATATGTAGTCCCGTATATACAATTTATACAATATCAAAGAACTAAAGCATAATTATTGCAATGCTTAATACATACGAACTTACCTCGGATGCTAAAACAATGAATCGAGTCGATTAGTCGATAACTTTATTTTTTCCTTAATCCAAGTCCGTATTCCACTTTTCTTGATGTAATTATATTCAAAATTAACTTATTCAATCATTTAATCATTCAATTTAGTCCAAAATTCACTTTAAAACACATTTACACTTTTGCCCCACAAATTTCATATTTTTCACAATTTGGTCATTATTTCATAAAATCACAAATTAATGAAATTCACAATGGACTCATGCTTGGCCAAAATATATATATGTTACTAGCAGGCCATATTTTCAATTTATTCACACTTTTAACGACCACATTTCACATTTTCTCAATTTAATCCCTTTTTGACATTTTTGTCAAAAATCACTTTACAAAAACTATTAATCCAAATCTATCATCAACATCAAATTACTTAAAAATTTAACAATGGAAACATGTTAAATCTTTAACAATTTCGAAATCTAAGGTACAGGCTAGCTAGAATACGAAGCAACGATCTCAAAAACATAGAAATAATCAAAAAGCGAGGAAAAACCGTACCTTAATTGAACAAAATAGCTTGGACGAATACTCAAGCTTCCATGGCTATTCTTAATATGAATATTCGGTGGTGGTATCTTAATAATAAAGGTGATATCTTTATTTCTTTTTTTTATTAGCCTTTATTACTAAATTACAACATTAACCTTAATTAAAAACCACCAAATTTCATGATATTATGCCCATTAATGTCCAATAAATTTAATTATGGTCTAATTACAACATAAGGACCTCTACTTTAATGATCCACAGCTATTTAATACCTTTAACTAATAGAACTCAAGTTTTACGCTTTACACGATTTAGTCCTTTTTACCGAGTTAACCATTCAAACATTAAAATTTCTTTACGAAACTTTCACACATACATACTATCATGCTGTAAACACTTAAAATGATATTAAAATAATTTTTTCGACATCAAATTTGTGGTTTCGAAACTACTATTCTAATTTAGCTAAAACTAAGCTGCTACAAAATCTAAATTTTCGAAATCATTTATGTGTATCGAAAGATTCAAACCTGAAACAAGACATTTTATACGAGGCTCACAATAATGTTTATTTGATACATCCAGGTAGCAATAAAATGTATAATGACTTGAAATAGTTATACTGGTAGCTGAGAATGAAAAGAGATATCTCTAAATACATGAAAAAGAGTTTGGTATGCCAGCAAGTTAAAGCTGAACATCAGGTTTTGTCAGGATTTTTACAACCTATAATGATTTTGAAATTGAAGTAGGAACGAGTTACTATGGATTTTGTATCGGGCTTATCTTTTTCGCTGAAAAATAAAGATGCAATCTGAGTAATAGTTGATAGATTGACTAAATTAGCACACTTTATTCCTGTTAGAAATGATCACTCACTTGAAAAGTTAGATGAATTGTACATCTCTAAGATTATCAGATTACACGACATACCATTGTCTATCATGTCATATCGAGACCTAATATTTACCTCTAGATTTTGGGGTAAGTTACACGAAGCCCTGGGTATGAAACTGAATTTCAGTATATCGTTCTATCCTCAGACCGATGGACAATCAAAGCGGGTGATTTAGATACTAGAAGACATGTTGGAATGTTGTGTCATTGAATTTGAAAGTGTCTGGGAGAAATTTCTAAGCTGAGTTTGCGTATAAGAACAACTATCAGTCGAGTATCAAAATGGCACCATATGAAGCTTTATGTGGTCATAAAAGCATAACTTATATGTGCTAGTCAAATTTGAGCAAAAGAAAATTGGCAGGGATTGATTTGATTCATGAAATTAAAGAAAAAGTTCGAGTTATACGGTATTTTTTGAAAGCTTCTTCAGATCGACAGAAATCTTATGTTGATTTGTCTGTCTATCTGAAAAGAAAAGACATTGAATTTCAAATCAGTGATAGGGTATTTCTAAAAGTCTCACCCTGGAAGAAAGTTTTGAGATTCGACAAAAACGGGAAGCTCAGTCCAAGATTCATAGGGTCGTATGAGATTATGTTAAATTACCACTAAAACAATTTACTTAACATAAAAATATGTTAAACCTATTAAAAAACAAATAAAAAAATAAATTACCCTATTTTACTTGAAATCTTTAAGATGATAAAAACTGAATAAAATCTAAGAAATTGCAAACCGTTTGTAACGGGGTTTGTGCAAGTGTTCACAGTTGTTCAAGTAACAAGTAAGAAATAAGTTATCATCTCCACAGGGACTGTATAAGCTTAACTGATTAGTTGAAAAATTATAATTAACAATTTGATATAAAAACTCAATAATTTGGATGGTGATTATTAAACTAACTAAAATTAGATGAAAAGATTGATCCCTTTTGCAATTCTAATCTAGATGTAATTTACCTAAATGTATGAATGAATGGATTTAGCAACAAAAACAATCAACATGAAATGGGCTAGGATAATTATCTTATTCAACCCAATTTACTTTATCATGCTTAACAATGTTCGAAAATACATCCACGGCAACTTGATCTTTCATGAGTTTGGAAACCAAATTAAGTCCTTTCGGAGTCTTTTACTTAGTTAAATATGCATTTTACTGATCATATTAACTAAGGGTTTTTTAGTATTTATGCAAGGTCATAGGGACATTTACGCTTGCAACAATTTAATCACATAAACCTAAAAGCTATGCAAGATAATACAGCTAACTAAGGATATTATGAACCTCAACTTAGTCGGGTTTAAAGATCTAAATTGAGCATTGCACTTTTCAATTATGTGCCTACTAGCTGTTGTCTGGTTAGTATCACTTAGCTAATCTGAGTGCACCTAATTACGTATGAATGAAACGCATCATGATATTAATTGAAAACATGATTGATTGAGGCCTAAACATGTTAAACATGAATAAAATAGATCTTATTGAATTAACATAACCATCCTAGCAAATATGATTTAAAATATCATCGTTGATGTCAAAAATAATAAACTCAAAGCAAACATAATAAAAATAAATAACAAAGGAAAGAGTAAACTCTATTAAGTTCAGCAGCCTTTCTGATCTATTCTGACTGATGCGCTCCTCCGTTCTGCTCGATGTTTCTTTTGCTAAGGAGTTCCTAAAGTGGCTGGCTAAAGAATGCTTTTGACAAAGCTTTTGTGGCTAAAGGATGAGAAGGAGATGAGCGGTTATGCAAGGAAAGGAAAAGGGAAATGGAATGTAGAGAAAATGCTAATGAGAAAAGAGAAATTAGTGCTGAGGGATGATTTGAGAAGTGATAGGTGCATGGTATTTATAGGTGAAGGTAAGGAGTAGCGTTAGCTAAAAATAGATTCAAAATTCGTTCTTTTTCTACCATTCATGGCTGGCCATATTTCAAGGAGAAAGGGATGACTTAGTCTCCTCAATTTGAATTCAAACCAAGGTTATTAATAGCCATAGGGTGGACGGTTTCAACAGCAAAGTAGTTGGGCTGATTTCTAATTATTTTCTAACTGTAAGGACCTTCAATTAAATACCCCAAAGCTTGCTTTTCGGCTTCCATCTACTTGTGTTGAAATTGGGCTTCAATTCCCCCTTGTTGGACGGTTTCTTAGTCCAATAACTTAACAGACATGTCCATCTTTTGCACCTCTTTTATTGGATCAAATTATCAACCTCATGACACAAATTGCCTAGTCTTACCATTCACATGAATTTATATGTGCATGTTCATGTTTCATTTACATTAATCACATCTTCAATAGTCCTCCTACATAGTGAAAAATCACATATTGATAAATTAACATGAAATAATATAAAATATGTACAAAAATCATGTAATTAAGCATAATTTCGCATACTTTATAAATTCATGCCCAATATTACTAATTAAGTAAAATTCACTTATTTTAATAACAATTACTCAAGATAAACATATTTATTAAGTAAAAATATATAGAAAAACCCTATATAATTTCGAGTTTACACCGTTAGGATAGAAAATTGAGTGTTTATGATAGAAAATTAAGAAAAAAAAAGAGTTGAAAGAATAGATGAATGAAATTGAATGACAAAAATGATAAGTGGAGCAGTTTATATAAGGAAAAATTTTAAAGCCGTTGGAGATTTTTTTTTTCAAATTATAGTCTTGGTCCAACTATTAGAAAAACGTCCCTTATTTTTTTATCATTGGGAATCCAACATTTAATATATATTTTTTTTAAAGAAAGGGAATTGTGACAAAAATATCTAAAAAAACGACTTATTTTCCTAAATTTTGAAAAACAATTGGTCTAAATTTCTAAATTTATTTCCAAAACTAATTTTCCCAACTAATATTAGTATGGAGGAATATAATAATATAAAAAATTCAAGAAAATTATAAATAAATTGCATAACAGATTTTTTTAAAAATAAATAATATTTTTTTATAAAAAATAATCCCAAACTCACACATTCACACCCGTACCATTTAAATAAACACACAAGCACAACAATGGATTGATTTCACAAACTCGAGGATGTTGTGAACTCTTTTTACCGATAGGTCAAATGCTGGGGTTCTTAAAATAAATAATGTTATTTTTAGACCATCATCACTCAACTTGAGTTTAATTTTTAGGTGAGCTACAATTTTTTTATATCATTTAATTTTTATTATTAATAAATTAAATCATTAATTTTTTTTAAAAAAGAATATATTGATATTAATAAATTAAACCACTATTTTAAAAAGAAGATTAAATATCCCAAAGGTTTTAATACTCTTTCAAAAGTAAACTAATATTTGTAGCCTACAACATTTACAAGTTTTTTGTTAATTACTTCCTTACCCTTTAAAAGTACATACAAATTTTAAAATTTATTTTTTTATATTTTAAATAAAAAAATTAAAAACTATAATTGTAACGTCCCCACGCCCGAAACCGTCGCCGGAGTCGAGCTTGAGGGGTTACCGAACATAATTTATCAAATTAAGACTTCAAATCATTTGTTTCTACATTCACAGCTTTCTAGCTACCCGCGTCACAGTTACAAGAAAAATCATATCTCGAGTTACGAAACTTGAAATCAAGATCCGTCAATTTTCCATAAATCTAGACTCATATATATATTTAATAATTTTTTTCTAGAATTTTTTGTTGGGCCAATTAGTACAGTTTATTAGTTAAAGTCTCCCCTGTTTCAGGGTTCGACTGCTCTGACCTCTGTGTATTACGAATCAGATATCTCTCTATACAGAATTTTAATGACTACGAAGTTTGTTTCTCTTAAAACTAGACTCAACAAGGAATCTTTACATATAAATAATGACTTATAATTATTTTTCTAAAATATATTATGAATTTTTAAAGTCAGAACAGAGGATCCAGAAATCACTCTGGCCCTGTTTCACAAGGTTTCAAATATCTCATAAAGTATAATTTATATGCCTATTTTTTTTTATTCCATATGAAAATAGACTCATTAAGATTCAATTTCATAACTTACTCATCATTTAGTTCCATTTATACTATTTTTAGTGATTTTTCAAATTCATGTCATTGCTGCAGCAATATTCTGTTTTAAGGCAAATTTCATCTTTTCATGAGTTGTTATGAACTAGATAACCTATTAAACTTCCATGATATCAAACATGATCTAAATTTAACCATCACCATGACTTATCAATATCAAACATTTTCTCAACCAATCATGGCCATATCATAAAATTATTTACACAAAATAAGTATATTGCTATACATGCCATACTTAAGTTTTACAAGCCATTTACCCAGATGAAAGTCCTTAGGATAGTGTGATCAAACCTTCGACCCGTCCCAATTCCCGAGCTGGCTTGTTCAAAACTACAATAAATAAAGAGGTGGGAGTAAGCATAAATGCTTAGTAAGTTCATATGTAAATAACAAGTAACATAACAATACAAATATACCAAACAACTTTAGCATGGTATCACCAAAACATATATCACATTTCTAAACATCATTCATCATCTTACCACCTTATCGTTGTTGTATCTATTTTCAACCCGAGGGTTAAGAACATACCTGTCCAAAGTGTCCATTTCACAACACTTACCAAAACGTCGCTTGCATCTTAAGTGTTCTTCCATTTCACTAGAAATTTCACCCGTTGAACACATCGGAATACAACTCGGATACACGGATAATTTGCACATAAGTGCCTCATATGTAATCAAGAAATCATGTAACCTGCCCCTAAGTGAACTCGGACTCAACTCAACGAGCTCAGGCGTTCGCATCCATAAGTGAACTCGGACTCAACTCAACGAGTTCGGATGCCTAGTTACATTTCACGAACTCGGACTCAACTCAACGAGTTTGGACATTCGCATCCATAAGTGAACTCGGACTCAACTCAACGAGTTCGGATGCTCAACCATCCTAGTGACATGTCACTTGTATCCTAATCTATTCCTAAGGTTCAAATGGGCTTTTTTCCTCGATCTCACATTTTTCGTCTTCCATGGAATATCGGAATCGATACTCGGTAGCAATTCATATTTATCAAGTAGTAAACATAATTTGCATATTACTCAATATTAACCACAAAGCATAATATTTCACGATTAAAAATCAGCATATCATATAATTAACATTAATAACTTAAAAATAACATTTATGCTACATTATTTACACATGAACTTACCTTGGTACCAAAATATAAAGATTTTGCAATTTAGTCCACAATCTTTTCTTTTCCTTGATCGCGACTTCAATCTCGTTTCTCTTGATCTATAATGCCAAACTAATCTTATTCAATACATACATTCATCAAAACAGCATTTAATACAAACTTTGGAAAAATTACACTTTTGCCCCTAAACTTTTGCATAATTACACTTTTGCCCCTAGGCTCGGGAATTAAACTTTATTCCTTATTCTTATGTTTTATAACATGCTGATCATTTTTTCCTTTTATGGCAACATCAAACTCTTACTCTAACATATACTTGTGACTATTAGGTATTTTTGTCGATTAAGCCCTTTTACTCGTTTTCACTCAAAACCGAGTAGCACAAGTTGTCTAACATAATTTAAAACCCCATATTCTATCATAAAACATCAAAATACACAAATTTCACCTATGGGTATTTTTCCAAATATAAACCCTAGGTTGAATTATTGCTAACATAAGCTTAATCGAGCTACCGAGATTCCAAAAACGTAAAGAACATTAAAAACGGGGCTTGGAATCACTTACTATGGAGCTTGGAAGCTTGAAACAAACCCTAACTATGGAGAACCCTTGAAATTTCAGCCTAATGAAGAAGATGGACAAAAATTGGCTTTTAATTTTGTTTTTAATTCATTTTAATAACTAAATGACCAAAATGCCCTTACTACTAAACTTTCCAAAAATTCCTTCCATGTCCTAATTTTGTCCATGAACTTAAAATTGGTCAAATTGCTATTTAAGATCTCCTAATTAATATTTCAATGCAATTTCATACTAAAAACTTCTAGAATGCAAATTTTGTAACTTATTCGATTTAGTCCCTACTTTCAATTTAAGCACTTTAAGCATAGAATTTCATAACGAAATTTTCACACAATCATGCAATCATATCATAATCATCAAAATAATTATAAAATAATTATTTCTATCTCAGATTTGTGGTCACGAAACCACTATTCCGATTAAGCCCTAATTCAGGATATTACAACTCTCCCCCCTTTGAAGGATTTTCGTCCTCGAAAATCTTACCGGTAAACAGGTGTGGGTATTGGTTTTTCATAGTTTCTTTAGGTTCCCATGTAGTCTCTTCTACCCCATGCTTTTGCCACAACACTTTCACAAGTGCAACACTTTTATTTCTTAGTTGTTTGACTTCTCGAGCTAAAATCTTAATTGGTTCTTCTTCATAAGCCATATCCGGTCGTAGTTCAACTTCTGTCGGTGAAATTATATGTGAAGGATCCGAACGATACCGACGTAACATAGATACGTGAAACACATCATGAATCTTCTCTAATTCAGGTGGTAGCGCTAGCCGATATGCTACTGGTCCAACTTTTTCAATTATTTCATACGGTTCAATAAAACGCGGACTTAACTTGCCCTTTCGTCCAAATCTAAGGACTTTCTTCCATGGAGACACTTTCAAAAATACCTTATCACCAACTTGAAACTCCATTTCTTTTCGTTTCAAATCCGCATAAGATTTTTGTCTATCTGAAGCAGCTTTCAAACAATCTCGAATCACTTTCACATTTTCTTCAGTTTCTTTTATTAAATCAACTCCATAAATCTGATTTTCCTTGAGTTCAGTCCAATACAATGGCGTCCGACATTTACGACCATATAATGCTTCATAAGGTGCCATCTTCAAACTCGTCTGATAACTATTATTATAAGCAAATTCTACCAATGGTAAGTACCTTTCCCAACTATCTTGAAATTCCAATACGCAACATCTGAGCATGTCTTCAAGAATCTGAATTACTCTCTCTGATTGTCCATTAGTTTGTGGATGAAAGGCAGTGCTGAAATTTAACTTTGTACCTAATGCCTCTTGCAACTTTTGCCAAAATCGTGAGGTAAACCTCGGATCTCTATCCGAAATGATTGACAAAGGTATCCCATGAAGTCTAACAATCTCTCGGATATACAATTCAGCCAACTTATTAAGGGAATAATCTGTACATACCGGAATAAAATGACCAGATTTAGTCAGTCTGTCAACTATTGCCCATATGGTATTTTTCTTCCCTGGAGTTAACGGCAACCCTGATATAAAATCCATAGTAATCCGATCCCATTTCCATTCAGGAACCATAATAGGCTGAAGTAATCCCGAAGGTACTTGGTGTTCAGCTTTCACTTGTTGACAAACTAAGCACTTTGATACAAACTCGGAAATATCTCTTTTCATTCCACTCCACCAGTACATTTTCTTTAAGTCATTATACATCTTCGTACTGCCCGGATGAACCACCAAACAACCATTATGTGCTTCATGCAAAATCTTTTGAATCAACTCATCATTTTTCGGTACACAAATCCGATTTTTAAACATCAAACAACCATCAGAACCGATTCTGAAATCTGATCCCGTATCAGCTTCACACTGTTTTCTCTTGGCTAGCAAATCTTGATCATTTTTCTGAGCTTCAAAAATCTCTTGTAAAAACATCGGTCTTGCTCTTAACTCTGCTAGAATCGAACCGTCATCTGACATTTTCAACTGAGTGTTCATAACTCTCAAAGCAAACAAAAACTTTCTGCTTAAAGCATCGGCAACCACATTCGCTTTTCCCGGATGATAATCAATAACAAGCTTGTAATCTTTCAATAACTCTAACCATCTTCGCTGTCTCAAATTCAAGTCTTTTTGTGACATCAAGTATTTAAGACTTTTGTGATCGGTATATACTCAGCACTTTTTACCATACAAATAATGTCGCCAAATCTTCAAAGCAAACACCACTATAGCCAATTCCAAATCGTGAGTAGGATAATTCCTCTCATGAGGTTTTAACTGCCTCGAAGCATAAACCACCACTTTTCCTTCTTGCATGAGTACACACCTCAAACCATTTAGAGAAGCATCACTATACACCACAAATTCTTTACCTGATTCGGGTTGTATCAACACTTGTGCTTCAGTTAATAACTTTTTCAATTCTTCGAAACTCTGTTGACATTCTTCCGTCCATTCAAATTTAACATCCTTTCGGAGTAGTCTAGTCATAGGAGCAGCAATTATAGAAAATCCATTTACAAACCACCAATAATACCCAGCTAGCCCCAAGAAACTCCTAACTTCAGTTACATTTTTTGGTGGTTTCCAATCAACAATGGCTGAAATTTTACTAAGATCAACCCGTATACCATCACCTGAAACAATATGACCCAAAAATCCAACTTCCCGGAGCCAAAATTCACTTTTACTAAACTTAGCACACAGCTTCTTATCTCTCAAAGTTTGCAAAACTATCCTCAAATGCTCAGCATGCTCTGTCTCATCCTTTGAATAAATTAAAATATCATCTATAAACACCACAACAAATCTGTCCAGGTATGGTCGAAATATGCGATTCATTAAGTCCATAAACACAGCAGGAGCATTTGTCAACCCGAATGGCATAACTAAAAATTCATAATGACCGTACCTTGTTCTAAAAGCAGTTTTAGGCACATCTGACTCTTTCACTCGCAGCTGATAATACCCAGATCTCAAGTCAATCTTTGCAAACCATGTCGCTCCTTTTAGCTGATCAAACAAATCATCAATTCTCGGCAATGGATACTTGTTTTTGATTGTCACCTTGTTTAACTGCCGATAATCAACACATAATCTCATAGAACCATCCTTCTTTTTCACAAATAACACGGGAGCACCCCAAGGTGAAAAACTTGGTCTCACAAAGCCTTTATCAGTCAACTCTTGCAACTGCGACTTTAATTCTTTCAACTCTGTTGGTGCCATTCTATATGGAGCAATCGAGATCGGAGCTGTTCCTGGTATCAAATTTATACCAAATTCTACTTCCCTGACTGGAGGCAAACCCGCAATTCTTCTGGAAATACATCCGCAAATTCACACACAACCGGCACTGATTCAACTTTCTTTTCAACTTCTTTTGTATTAATTACATACGCCAAATAAGCTTCATAACCCTTTCTCAAATATCTCTGAGCCGACATCGAAGAAATCATACTAAATATTGCCTCTAATTTGTCTGGTTCAACCCGCAAGATTTCACCACTTTCACATTTTAATTCTATAACCTTTTCTTTGCAATTTACTATAGCATCATGCAATGTCAACCAATCCATACCCAAAATAACATCAAATTCATCAAACGGCAACAACATCAAGTCGGCCGAAAAGTAATGACCCCGAACCATTAAAGGGCATTTCTTGCATACTTTATCAACTATCACACATTTGCCTAGTGGATTCGACACTCTAATCATAAATTCTGTGTTCTCAATAGGTATATTCATACTAGACACCAGTTTCATGCATACATATGAATGAGTAGAACCGGGATCAATCAAAGCAATAACATTAGTATCATAAAGAGAAAATGTACCGGTAATCACATCGTGTGAGGAAGCATCTTCACGCGCTTTAATAGCATAAGTTCTAGCCGGAGCTCTTCCTTCAGATCTAACTGCTGCATCTCTGGCTACATTCTTACTGCTTGTTTCACTTCCAACTTTTCTCAAATACCTTCCCCTCGAGTCTGCACCACTAGCTTTTACATTCTGAAATTTTTCTTTCTTAGCTCTCTCTGGGCAGTCTCTAATAAAATTATCCGGAGAACCACATCGAAAACATTCATTTGCTCTGCACGGACCAAAATGATTTCTACCACACCGCTGGCACTCGGGTTTAACAAATCTCGTATTTCCCACACTAGCCGCAGAAGTAGTATGAGATTTAGGACCCACATTTCGCTTCTTAAAATTTCCATATGATTGCCCAGCTGAAACTTGGGAACGAGGATTCATATTTCCTGACTTTCCGGTTTATTGTGAGGGTGCATTATTCATTGGTCTTTTCTTCCAATTTCGTGTTTCAGATTCTACCTTTTTCTTTTCATTCAGTAATTCTTCAGCCTTGCAAGCTCGATCAACAAGTACCACCATTTCTTTTAGTTCAAAGATCCCAACAAATACCTTAATATCTTCGTTAAGCCCGTCTTCAAATTGTCGGCACATCTTGGCTTCTGTAGGAACATATTCCCTGGCATACTTACTCAATCGAGCAAACTCTCTTTCATATTCTGAGACTGTCATATTACCTTGCTTCAGCTCAAGAAACTCTTTACATTTCTGATCAATAAATCTTTCACTAATATATTTCTTCCGAAACTCTTCTTGAAAGAATTCCCATGTTACCCTCTCTTTCGGTACCACCGAAATCAAAGTCTTCCACCAATTATAGGCTGAATCTCTCAACAAAGATGTAGCACATTTAAAACATTCTTCAGGTGTACAAGATAATTCATCAAATACCCGGATAGAATTTTCAAGCCAGAACTCTGCTTTCTCTGCATCATCATCAATATTTGCTCTAAATTCTTCAGCCCCTTGTTTACGAATTCTGTCAACGGGGGTTCTGTGAAATTTTATCATATCCACTCCCTGAGGCATCGGAGGCATAAGTTGAGGAATTGGGGGAGGTGGGGGAGGTCGTACATTTGGGTTCCTACGAACGAACTCAGTGTACCATGCACTCATCATTTGGAGAAAGGCTTCCCGATCCCTTTCTCCTCCTCCCTGACCAACAGTAGGAGGTGGGTTTTCAGTCAGCACTACCCCTTCAGCCGGAGTAGGCGCATTACTCTCTACTTCATCTGCCACAGCTGGATCGGGATCCATTTACTATATAAAAATCATTTAAAAAGGTCAGAAGTCGTCACACTATCACAATTCATACATATGGCATGTATAGCAAAATCCGTACATACAACACGTAGTCCGAGGACCGACTAAACCTGCTCTGATACCACTAAATGTAACGCCCCCACACCCGAAACCATCTCCAGAGTCGAGCTTGAGGGGTTACCGAACATAATTTATCAAATTAAGAACTTCAAATCATTTGTTTCTACATTCACAGCTTTCTAGCTACCCGCGTCACAGTTACAAGAAAAATCATATCTCAAGTTACGGAGCTCGAAATCAAGATCTGTAAATTTTCCCTAAATCTAGACTCATATATATATTTACTAATTTTTTCTAGAATTTTTGGTTGGGCCAATTAGTATAGTTTATTAGTTAAATCCTCCCCTGTTTCAGGGTTCGACTACTCTGACCTCTGTGTATTACGAATCAGAAATCTCTCTATACAGAATTTCAATGACTAGGAGGTTTATTTCTCTAAAAACTAGACTCAACAAGGAATCTTTAAATATAAATAATGATTTCTAATTATTTGTGTACAATTTATTATGAATTTTTAAATTCAGAACAGAGGATCCAGAAATCACTCTGGCCCTATTTCACAAGGTTTCAAATAGCTCATAAAGTATAATTTATATGCCTGTTTTTTTTAATCCATATGAAAATAGACTCATTAAGCTTCAATTTCATAACTTACTCATCATTTAGTTCCATTTATACTATTTTTAGTGATTTTTCAAATTCATGTTATTGCTGCAGCAATATTCTGTTTTAAGGCAAATTTCATCTTTTCATCAGTTGTTATGAACTAGATAACCTATTAAACTTCCATGATATCAAACATGATCTAAATTTAACCATCACCATGACTTATCAATATCAAACATTTTCTCAACCAATCGTGGCCATATCAGAAAATTATTTACACAAAATAAGTATATTGCTATACATGCCATACTTAAGTTTTACAAGCCATTTACCCAGATGAAAGTCCTTTGGATAGTGTGATCGAACCTTTGACCCGTCCCGATTCCCGAGCTGGCTTGTTCAAAACTACAGTAAATAAAGAGGAAGGAGTAAGCATAAATGCTTAGTAAGTTCATATGTAAATAACAAGTAACATAACAAGACAAATATACCAAACAACTTTAGCATGGTATCACCAAAACATATATCACATTTCTAAACATCATTCATCATCTTACCACCTTATCGTTGTTGTATCTACTTTCAACCCGAGGGTTAAGAAGATACCCGTCCAAAGTGTCCATTTCACAACACTTACCAAAACGTCGCTTGCATCTTAAGTGTTCTTCCATTTCACTAGAAATTTCACCCGTTGAACACATCGGAATACAACTCGGATACACGGATAATTTGCACATAAGTGCCTCATATGTAATCAAGAAATCATGTAACCCGCCCCTAAGTGAACTCGGACTCAACTCAATGAGCTCGGGCGTTCGCATCCATAAGTGAACTCGGACTCAACTCAATGAGTTCGGATGCCTAGTTACATTTCACAAACTCAGACTCAACTCAACGAGTTCAGACATTCGCATCCATAAGTGAACTCGGACTCAACTCAACAAGTTCGGATGCTCAACCATCCTAGTGACATGTCACTTGTATCCTAATCTATTCCTAAGGTTCAAACGGGCTTTTTTCCTCGATCTCACATTTGTCGTCTTCCATGGAATATCGGAACCGATACTCGGTAGCAATTCATATTTATCAAGTAGTAAACATAATTTGCATATTACTCAATATTAACCACAAAGCATAATATTTCACGATTAAAAATCAGCATATCATATAATTAACATTAATAACTTAAAAATAACATTTATGCTACATTATTTACACATGAACTTACCTTGGTACCAAAATATAAAGATTTTGCAATTTAGTCCACAGTCTTTTCTTTTCCTCGATCGCGACTTGAATCTCGTTTCTCTTGATCTATAATGCCAAATTAATCTTATTCAATACATACATTCATCAAAACAGCATTTAATACGAACTTTGGAAAAATTACACTTTTGCCCCTAGGCTCGGGAGTTAAACTTTATTCCTTATTCTTATGTTTTATAACATGCTGATCATTTTTCCCTTCTATGGCAACATCAAACTCTTACTCTAACATATACTTGTGACTATTAGGTATTTTTATCGATTAAACCCTTTTACTCGTTTTCACTCAAAACCGAGTAGCACAAGTTGTCTAACATAATTTAAAACCCCATATTCTATCATAAAACATCAAAATACACAAATTTCACCTATGGGTATTTTTCCAAATATAAACCCTAGGTTGAATTATTGCTAACATAAGCTTAATCGAGCTACCGGGATTCTAAAAACGTAAAGAACATTAAAAACGGGGCTTGGAATCACTTACTATGGAGCTTGGAAGCTTGAAACAAACCCTAACTATGGAGAACCCTTGAAATTTCAGCCTAATGAAGAAGATGGACAAAAATTGGCTTTTAATTTTGTTTTTAATTCATTTTAATAACTAAATGACCAAAATGCCCTTACTACTAAACTTTCCAAAAATTCCTTCCATGTCCTAATTTTGTCCATGAACTTAAAATTGGTCAAATTGCTATTTAAGTTCTCCTAATTAATATTTCAATGCAATTTCATACTAAAAACTTCTAAAATGCAAATTTTGCAACTTATTCAATTTAGTCCCTACTTTCAATTTAAGCACTTTAGGCATAGAATTTCATCACGAAATTTTCACACAATCATGCAATCATATCATAATCATCAAAATAATTATAAAATAATTATTTCTATCTCGGATTTGTGGTCACGAAACCACTATTCCGATTAAGCCCTAATTCAGGATATTATAATAATTTTTTAAAAAATAAAAAATTATGAAAAAAATAAAAACTCATTAAAACTAAAATAAATAAATATAAAAATGATTTTAAAAGGTAAACAAAAATTTGAAAATTCAATATTATCTAAACTGGACTAGACATACTAGTTGGACTAGAACTGATTGAGGTATGATCTAGTGAGAGGTAAAAAATCGGTTGACATGCGAACCAATACTAATTGGTTAAACCGAGCTAAAAATGATTAAATTGACGAATGAACCAATATCTAAGTGGTCTAACTAATTGGTTCGTAAAACGACTAGTCTGACTGGTTCAAAGCAAATAAATTATTAAAAAAATTAATGCGATATCTCTACTTTCAAAATATCCAATGTGATACCTAAATTTTAATAAAATTATTAATGTGGTATCTCTACTTTCAAAATGTCCAATGTGATACCTGAACTTAATTTTCGTCTACTAATCTAGTACCTCCCTCTAATAGTGTCAAATACAAACAAAAGTTACCACGTGGACCATTTAAGGAGTACCACATGTCAATATGATATGGTGAAAGGAAAAAGTTAAATGAGCATGGAAAAGTGACTTTTGTTTAATTTTTCCATTTTTAAGGTAAAAAAATATAAAAAAACATAAAAAAATAAATATATTAAAAATTAATTAATTAATTTTACATTTTAACTTAATTTAAAAAAAAAACTCTTCTTCTCTAACATGGGTCCCTCTCTTCCTCTTCTACTTTATTTTTTTGAACTTAATTAAAATTTCCATTTGTCGTTGCCATTTGTCATCGAACAACAGGGACCTTCGACAATAGCCCAAAGTCTCCTCTTCTTATGCAATTTGATTTTTCAAAATCAACCTCAAACCTTCTCCAAAAATTCTCAAACTTTTTGGTTCTTCAAACTTTGATTTTGTGGTTTCCATAGTCGAATGAGCCCAATTTCGACATATGCCCTTCTTTGCCTCGAGCTACGCTTGTGATTCCAACCCTAGCCATTGCTTTTGCGGCTGTCAGTAGCCAACCTCCGTTCCAACCTGAATATAAGGTGCTTGATTTTTGTTTAGTTTTTACTTCAAACCTATTGGGAATGGAAATCAAAGGTTGAATTTGTTTGTGATGAGAATGTTGTTTCTAGTTTCGAAGGCAAACTAAAGGCCCAAATCTTCCAAATTAATTTTTTTTTCATTTGTTTCTCTTTAATTAAATTTGATAGAAAATGTTCACCTTATTTAAAGAAGACAACAAAAACTTGGAATCAAACAAGCTACAACATCAAATGAAGTGTTGATAGAAATGAAGGAAAAAGAAAGTTAGTTGAAAAATTTTTAGCTACTAGAGTTTTCTTTTGAATGAGAGAAAGTTGGGAATGTTTTCTTGGCCAAAGGAAAAAAAAAGTGGCATTTAGAGTTTTTTTTTTTAACGAGGTAAAGTTTTTTTTTATGCTTTTAAGAAAATAGTTTAGATTTTCTTAACTTTAATAGTTGATTTTTCCGGCAAAATAATGTCTCATGGTAGTATAATTGATCCACATGGTAACTTTTGTCAGTAATTAACATCGTTAGAGGAGGTACTAGATTGGCAGACGAAAATTAAATTTAGGTACCACGAGGTGCTAGATTGGTAGATGAAAATTAAATTTAGGTACCACATTAGACATTTTGAAAATAAAGGTATCACATTAAAAATTTTGTTAAAATATAAGGGGATTTTTTGTCATTATCCATAAAAATGTTATAAATGTTATAAAAGTTATAAAAATCAGTTTAATTGTCAGTTTTACTAATTTTTTTTAGCTCGGTTCAACCACTCTATATAAGCTCGCGAGTCAACTGGTTTATAAAATTTTTAAACATTTTAGCCTTCAACATTTACAATATTTTTATCAAAT
This sequence comes from Gossypium hirsutum, assembly GCF_007990345.1. Classification (NCBI taxonomy): domain Eukaryota; kingdom Viridiplantae; phylum Streptophyta; class Magnoliopsida; order Malvales; family Malvaceae; genus Gossypium; species Gossypium hirsutum. The sequence continues at coordinate 9,145,047 of NC_053431.1, read as the reverse complement.
TGGTCCATAACCTTTAAAAGTACTTTTTTTAAAAAAATTAAAATTTATTTCTTATTTTAAGGAAAAGAATATAAAAATTAAAAAATATATTTTAAAATAAATAAAAAATATGAAAAATAAAAATATTAAAATATTAAAATTTAAAAATAAAAATATTTTTTTAAAATATAAAAATATAAAAATTCAATGTTATCTAAATCAAACTGAACCGATTAGATCAAGAACCAACTAGAGTAGTGGTCCAATGAGGGGTAAAAAACTGGTTGATCTGCAAATTAGTACGAAATTAAACTAGGCTAAAAAGTCAATTGGATTGGCAGTTGAATTGATTTTTATTTTTAAAAATATTTTATGTTTTTATTTTTATTAATTTATGTTTTGAACCGGCCGTTCTTGGAACCAATTGGTCAAACTAATTTGAAATTGATTCAACTATCAATCTAATCTATTTTTAGCTCGGTTAAACCAATCAATACTAGTTCTCAGGTCAACCGGCCTTTCACCACTCGCCGAACAAATACCCAGGCCAATTCTTGGTTCGAATTGTTGATCCGATCCAGTTTAGATCACATTGAATTTTGAAAAAAAAATTATATTCTTAAAATATATTTTTTATTTTTCTTTTTTAAGGGTTTTTTTCATAATTTTTTATTTTCTTAAAAAATATAATTTTTAGAATTTAATGTTTTTATTTTAAAATATAAAAAAATATTAGTTTTTAAAGTTTATATATATTGTGTGTTAAAAATTTTATTTTACCTTTGACACCATTAATTTTAACAGCAAAATTAGGTGGAGAAACCAAGATTTTTAAATAAAAAAGTATAAGAACTCAATATCTCAAAATTAAAACATGGGACTAAAATTTAAATTTTAAAAGAGTATCGAAACCTTTAGCATATTTAAATAAAGAAATGATTATATTTAAAACACAAGCATAACTTATTTTTTTAGCGGTGTTTAGAAAGCAATAATAATTAAATTTTGATATAATTACTTATAATTACATATTTATGACATATTTGTATAACTATTGTAATTTATATATTCTTCTTAATTAAGAGTTTACACTCTTTAATTTTTAAGGAAATAATTGAAAATTAGAAGAATTACGTGAATAATTAACATTAATTATTTTCAAAATTTATTATGGGAGGTTATAATCACTACCTAATAATTACAATTTCTTGCAATTATTTGTAGCACCTTAAATATAATCAATTTTGATATTTTATATCAAGATATGTATACATTTTGAACTAACTTTTTTTTATCGAGATATTTATATTGAGCTAATTTTTTAACGAAAATTACTTAATTTATTAAAAATAAAAGTTGGATAATATAATTTGATGAAATTAAGTTCATGACTTGTATAAAATTTGTGCTAAATTAATTAATTTAAAAGTTAAATTTAAAAAAAAAACTCTAACCTTAAATTCTACTTCCGTAATTATTTTATTTCATGATTTTAATAATTCAATCATTTAATTTTATATATGTTTCAAGATGACCAACCTTCAATATTCATCAAATCAACTACAAAATTAAGGTTTCATGCTAAAATTTCATTTTGTTGTCAAGTTCACATTTCCTTTATATATGTTTCAAGATGACCAACCTTCAATATTCATCAAACCAACCACAAAATTAAGGTTTCATGCTCAAATTTTATTTTGTTGTCAAGTCACATTTCCAAGTCAAGAGAAAAACAAATTAAATGAAATCATTAATCAAAATAGCTACATAGCATTAATAGAGTAGTTATTTTTAAAAGGCTGATAGTTAAAGATGGTTCACATGGTAGTATCGTTAAAATTCGTTGAAAGTTTTAGGAGAGAATAGATATATAAAGTTTTGCTCTATGTTTTCCCCTCCCTTTTAAGTGATGGAGAGGACTTTACATAAAAGGAAATGAGCTTGATGTGTGTCCATATAGAATGATGCCCTGTTACTTATGATGGTGGTAGAAATATAGGGAGTTTTATTGGAATGTGATAGGTGGTATTTTGAAATATTGCATTACTTTAAAATGTAGTTATAGAGGTATAATAATTTTTCCCTAATTGATGAAAAATTATAAAGTGATCCTCTTCCAAATAAATAAGTTTATGTTCTTTTAGTATGGTGAGCGGGTAACACATTTAATTTTGATGATCAAACTTGAGAAGGTAAGTTAGAGAGACAAACTTTAATAATTGGATTGAGAAGATAAATTAAAGCATCTAGCTTAATGAGGCAACTCTTTAAAAAGATTTAAGCTTGTATAGGCTTAGCAATCTCTATATGACAAATGATTTGGTAAAATAAAATGCTTTGAAGGTCAATTTGGTATGGTTGACCCAAACAAGTGAAATATGACACTTTAAAGGTAAATTATAGAATATGATTATACTGTTAATGGTAAAGAGAGAACTGTAGCTCATTACGCAAGTGAGATAAGTCAAAGGCTTCTTTGGATCTTAGATTGGCATCCCTTTTGGGCCTCAAGGTAGGACATTGTCCAATACTCTGTTCAAACACCTTTTCAACATAGATAAATTGACATCCTTAGTAGCTCTTCATAACATCTATGATGTGAATTATTATCATTACCAACCTTACCTCATGTATAACTTAATTATTATAATAAATATCATTAATTTAAACTCGCTCAATTAATATAAAAACAAAATATCAAATTATATCCCATTAAAATAAAAGAAATAATATCTAAATTAATCTTTTGTTTTGGACCTTGCTTTTTAAAAGGAAAATGGAAGTGTGGGATTTTGTGAATTTGTGTATTGTACTTAAGGGAAAGTGAAAGGCTTTTAAAAGTGGATTCTTTCATGATTCTTTTTCTCCTTTCATGTTTGGTTTGGTCCAATACCAATCACAAAAAAATTAAAAATTTTAGACTTCATTTATTTCAACGTAAAAGTTTTATAAAAAATATTTTCAGCTTTTTCCGATATTTGTTTCATGTAAAATAGGATAGGCAACGTAAAAAGTTTTCCAACCAACGTAAAATTATTCCATTATCCCCGTAAAATGTCTTACCAAAATTTTCCCCTAAGACATTTTTCAAATTGATAAGGCCCTATTCACTGTAACATGTCATACTCGACCCAAACATCGGGTCAAAGCACTGGGATGTTACGTTCTCTACCACATTATTTACTTATCAAATATTTTCTTATAAACTTTCATAAGTTTTCATTTTAGTCCATTTTTGTCATAAAAGTTCAATATTCACTAATTAATCATACCAAATCAATTTTCTTTCTTGTTACATTTTAATCACATAATTTATCTTAATATTTTGTTTCACATATAGAATTTCTATGTATTTCACTTCTATTATTTCATCAACATATTTTCTCAGGTTTAACAGTTTAGTCTTTGTTACCATAAAAGTTCCATATTTTTTCATAATTTTACTTTTACAATTCTTTATGCATATTTCATCATCACATAACACATTCATTAAACTTCACCGTAATTTTCTTATTCACATAATTAATTGTTTCACAATTAAACTTTTGTACAATTTTCAATTTAGTCCCTATTGACATGTAATTTATTTTTCACCATATAAGCACTTTAATCAAATAATTCATTATAATATCTTATTTCACATGACAAATTTTCATGGATATCATTTCTTTTGTTTCAATTATAAATTTCACAAAGTTTACAATTTAATTCTTAACACCATGAAGATTCATTATTTATTATAATTTCACCTTAACATCATTTTTTAATCAATTCACTACTTATCATAATCTCAAATGTATGTTTGTTTCATTGAAAATAACTTTTATGAAATATTTTCAGGAAATTTGTCAAATGATAAAAAAATATTCTACACAAATTCATCCAAACACCAGAAATATTAGCTTTTCTAGAAAAATAAATCATTTTTCAGAAATCATTTTCCAGAAGTCATTTTTAGTGAAACAAACGGAGCCTTAATTTAATTATTCAATTGATTCACAATTTTAATTTAGTTATTTATTATAGGGTAAACTACACCCCAAGTACTAAGCTATTAGCAAGTTTATGTTTTGGTCACTTAACTTCAAAATATTACAAAATGATCACTAAACTATTCAAAAGTTTTCATTTAAGTCACTGAACTATTTGAAAGTTTTTATTTAAGTCACTGAACTGTTAAGTATTAAGTTCAGTTAGTGAGCTCTAAGTGACAATTCGATGATCGATACAATGTATTGATACTCATCTACGAATAGAAAAACATACTTTAGATCCAAGTCAATCTAATGGCCAGTGTTAGAGATCGGAGAAGAAAGTTGTTTGGCTTTCGGTTTGCAAAATTCATAACATTTAAAGTTGTTTCATGAAAAAAATGACCATAGAAGAGAAGAGAAATAAGAACTTTCGATTGGTGCAAACGATGCAAATTGAGAAGACCATACAATAGAGATTTTAACAATCTAGTGACTCAAATGAAAACTTTTGAATAGTTCAGTAACTATTTTGTAACTTTTTGAAGTTAAATTATGAAAACGTAAACTTATTAATAATTTAGTGACTTTGAGTATAATTTACCCTTTATTGTTTTTAGATGTAACGACAAATTTTAGTACTTGTATATATATAATTAATGTCTTACAATTTAGAGTGAAGTAATTTTTAAAATAAATCATATATTAATATGAAATTTTAAATCCCAGTGAGACTTTTGTTGTGTTTGAGATTTTAACGTGCGAGTTCAACTTAAATTATTATGTGTTTAAATTTTAATATTTTTCTATTCAATAAACTCTAAATTTAATTTTCAATCCATCCTAACATGTTTTTATTTGTTATTATAATTATAAATCTTCAAATTATATATGAATGAAGTTTCATTTAATGTATAATTTTATATAATAAATTTTAATTTTATGTAATTTTATATATATAATTTTAATTGATCTAATTTTTACGTATTATTAATACAACTATTAATATAATATCATTTCATGTTTATATATTGTATATACAAATAATTATATTTATTTAATATAATAATATTTTAATGTATTTATTTATTTATTTATTTAGATATGTATAATTAAATTAAAATAAAATTTTATGTATATATTTGAATATAATTAAAATTTTAAGAGTACAAGAAATCAAAATGCTTAAATTATATATTAAATTAAAGTTTACTGATTTTTCGGTTAATTATATAATCATAAAAACTTCTTAAAAAAGGAAATTTTAAATTAAGAGAATTGGTTACAAAGCACCAACTGAAATCGCAACAAGTGGAATTCTGTTAGCTCCGCCCTGAATAGAGGGAGAAAAATGATAAAAGAAAAAGCTCGACGGACTGTTTTGACTTCCGCACGTGGAAAGGGACCACCCAGGGAATCGACGGTTCGCGCGTAAATATTGTCAACGTCTCTCCTTGAAGGCTTGGCGCCGCACTGAAATTGACTGCAAAACTGCGCTGTTGTTTGCTTCTACTTTCCACCAACTACGCTTCCACCCCCCCCAAAAAAAAAAGCACGAAAACTTAGATCTCCGCCGTTGCTCTTTGGTTCTTTCCGTTTGATATGGAAGTGGCGTCCGCCGCCGCAGAGAGGATAGACCTGCCGAGGCCGCCCTTGGATCCTTCTCTTTCTCAACGAGCTTCCAATGTCGTTTCCGATTCTTCAACTTCGCCGAATGGTTCGTCTACCACCAGCACTCCCGATCGTTATGATCCTTCCAATTCTTCGCCTAATCCTAGTTACAGAGAAGTTGACATTCAGGTTCCTTTTCCTATCACACTCTAGTAACTTAATTCGTTTCTCTGCTCCTTTTACAACAGCTAGGGAAAAGGCGAGAATATAGGTTTGGCTTCTGTTTTGATTTTAAGTTTGCTATGCGTATGGTTGAAACAAATTACCCTTATATTGGTATAATTACTTTCAACTTTCTATTATTAGGAATAGGTTGAAGCTATTCTGTTTTCATGGTTAAGTTCGTAAATTAGTTCCTGAAAGTTTTGCAAGGACTTGGTATTTATGTAGCTAAGGACCATCTCGATTAGTACTACAAAGTTGTAAGCTATCGGCATTTTAAGTTCCATCAATCTTGTCGCATGGTATAGCACCCTGTAAACCAGCAGTAAGTTTAGTGCCGTGGGAATTATATGAAAGCCAGAAATTGTTGCCGAATTCATGTATATATAATGCAAGCAAGGGACGAATAAGGGAGAGATCATCTGGATGGTAACAAAATAAGAAAGCTGCTTTTGTAACAAGCACAATTCAAAATAAACGGGGAATATTGTTTGATTGGTGTTCTAGAAATGAGAAATATTATTTATAAATATTTTGATCTAACAAGAGATTGAAAAGAGGATGGTCTATAAGAAGTTCTAGTTAATGCATAGGGAATAAAACATGGACTGATTATAGTAAGTAGGTATGACGACTTAATATTCTGTTCCGTTTCAAAAATGAGCAAACCAAAAATGCATTGAAGAAAAGGTTATATGTGTATTTTGCTTTTGTTGAATTTAAAACTTCTAGCATTTATGACTAACTGTGATGCTTTTAAATTTCAGTCTCCAGCAGCATTGAGGAGTGAAGAATATCGCCAACTGTTTAGGCTTCCTCCTGAGGAGGTGAATGCCTTTGCTGTGTTGTAATCACTAGCTGTTAGCAACTCTCTACTTGTTCCTTTGTATTCCTTTTGACATTCTTTGGCTTGTATATGCAAGAATTGTTTCTCATGATTGATGCGCGAGAGATACAGCCAGTTTGTATTTAAGAAGTTTTGGGGTCTTAAACATTCATGTGGAACACACAGCAAACATTTGTTTGTTTTTGGTGAGAGATTTGAAAAGGCTTGTTTGTGCTTTTTCTTCTATTTTTATTCTAAATAATATCTCATCTTTGAACTTTTAAAACACTTTCCCTTTGAAGTTTAAAAGGAGTGTTTTTCATCTTTAGTCTATTCATTATTATTTATCAACAGGGCGTCTACTCAGATTGTCTCCTTTTTGTTTGACATTCTTTGTCCTGTACATGAATTTCTTTATTGATGTGAAAGAGATAATGGCAGATTGCATTTAAGCAATGCCAGACATCTAAATATTTATGTAGCATCATTGCAGTATCTAATCTTTTATGTTACATTTGGGCCACAGACTGCAAAAAGCATATTTGAAAATTTTCTCACCATCTTACATTTTAGACTTCCAAGTTCTAATGGCCTTGTATTTTAAACATTTAGTTTTGCCATGTGCTGCAGTTCCTTGTTCAAGATTTCAACTGTGCATTCCAGGAGAGTATTCTTCTTCAGGTAATCCAACTTAGATGACTTATTTACCATGTTGATAGCAATTTTTTTTGCCAGTCTACCTTACCTTCCTTTTGTCTTTCTGTGAGTTTCTTTTTTCACAAAGGGGTGGGGTTATATTTTATTTACTTTGAATATTTGGTGGTTTTAGGTCGAATTATATTCCTATCTCTAATTATGCAATTATATGATTCTTTGCAGGGTCACATGTACCTCTTTGTTCGTTATTTATGCTTTTATTCCAATATATTTGCATTTGAAACAAAGGTATTCCTCAACATCAGTTCATTCTTAGTTTGTTTTTCTGTATCCTATTTTCTTGGAAGCTATTTGACATTTCTTCTAATAATGATATGATCTTCAAATATTTTATGGGTTTCTTCTGTAGAGAATAATCGCCTTCAATGAATTACTAGCGTCAAAAGAGCAAAGACTGTTGGAATCTTTCCTAATGCAATAGAAATTTTTGCTGGAGGAAAGAAGGTAAGTACTTTGCATGAATGGCTTGTTCTGCTTGTTTAAGTTGCATGCACTTGTTCTTCTGACTCCACTTGTTGACTTGATAGTTCTTCTTTGCATCATTCCTATCTCGTGATGAAGCTTTCAAGCTCATTAATGATGGACGGAAGCAGCATAGTACAGGAGCCAAAGAAATTAAAGAACAGCAGGTATCTTAATAATTCATGGCTTATCTATCTGGAGAAAACAGATTCACAGCTTATGAGTAGCATTTAAGTGGATCATTGTACATCTTACGATATGCTGGTTCTGATACCCTATCTTCATACGTACAACAAATGGACACTTAAATATAAACAAATGATACCCTATCTTGATACATACAACACATGGACACTTAATCTAAACAAATGATTTGCAGCTACTTGTGCTTCATCTGGAGGTATTTTTATCATATGCTGGTTCTGTAATCTTACTTTTACTTCATCTTTTACATAAGAAATTTGGGGATTCAATAAAATTAAGACATTCAGAGGCTGAAAGGATGTATTGTAATGTTATATTCGATCTATGACAGTTTATGCAAATGTGGCTGTAAACCTATGTGTATTTTACACTTTTCTTTTCTATATATTTATTTCTCCCAGTTGAAATGTTGTGAAAACCATGAGTTCATGGGCATAGAGCTTAGAGAAAATTCCATTTTTTTCCTTGGTTTCCATTATACTGGTTGATTTTATTATAGGAACCTATGTCCGAGTCCAGAAGAAAAGAGAAAGGATTTTTGCATTTGTAAAGGAAAATAGCTCCAAAGACCCAATAAATGACATGGAATCTACAGCCAGGTATTCTTTATTAACAGAAAGGATTGGAGAACTTTCTTGTGAGTTCATTAGATTTTTTTTAATGTATTTTAAGTTGTGAAAATGTGAATAAATTTTTTAACTACATTTTTTATACGGGGATGAGGATGTTCCAACTTCCAGTGAATCCAACGTTCCATCTTCTGCTAATGGTGCAGAACTAGTTGCTGAATCAGTTACAAATACCAGATCTTCAGCACCTGCAGATTGTTCATGGAAGCCTGACAATTCTTATGCACCGGAGAGTCAGTTAATCCTAATTTGATTTGTGACTTTCTCATCTTCTACATATCATCTTATTTTGAATTCATTTCTGGTTTTGGTTATTTATTTTTCACACTTTTCTGCATAGCAAGTTCCTTGGTTGTCTGGGGACTTGATTTCATATTTAATTTTATTAGGGTGCCACACTCCTGTTTGATTTGATTTCATCTTCTGACTGTAGGATAGTGATTTGGGTGATCTTGAAATTGGAATATGATGTGCCATGGGTTGGAAAAGAGAGAGAGAAATAGGGAAAGGTGATAGAATAAAAAAGAAGAGTGAGGAACGGTTAGAAAATATGAAGAAACAAAGAATCAAAAGGGTAAAGGTAATGGAGGAAGAATGATGGAATTTGAGAGAGAAGAAACTGGGAGAAATTGCTTAATCCAATAATAACTCAAAATCTCAATATTACCACATGCTCTTTAGAAGTTTCCAAACCTTGCTAAATACTTGATATAACCCTAAAATTGCTAATAGTCTTCTTGGGTGGTTCTACATCTACTTATTAGGGGGCAAAAGAAGTCACAGCTTTACTGGTTCTGGAGGTATTGAAATAAAGTGAGTAGGTTATGGAAGCTTATTATCATTTGTTTTGCTGGAAGCAGCAAAGAAGGTAGGTAAGTTTAGGTTTTTCTTAAATACATTGGTAGGTCCTGACTGTAGGAAAATGCTCAGGTGTCGGAGGAAACCAAATTGTCGTACTCATTCTTAGCAGACAGACATGACGCCATATATTCTCCACTTTCTTACTCTGTACTGAGTGTAGATATATTGCACCCTGTTACAACTTTTGACTACACTTTCATTTTTGGATCTGTCATGATCATCTCAATGGGCTGTTTCCTGTGTGCAGTTCCTGAAGGTTTTACCAAGGTTGCGGAGACAAAGTTTCAGGTAATAAATGCGAATTCATTTTCCTTAGTTCTACTGTATTACAAACATCTATAAAATTCATACTCTTAATTTGTTCTGAAGTGAATCATTTTTCCTCGGGCTGCAGATGAAGGTAGAGGAGTTCTTCAATTTGTATTTTTCAGATAAAGCTGTTAATTTCATTGAATCTTTTCATAGAAGATGTGGAGATAAAGGTAGTGTGCTCTGAACTTTCGAGGAGTCATAGAATTTCAATTCTGCATTTTTTTAGTTATGTTTGTGGTTAATATTTTGATTTTTGATTATACCATATCCTAAAATTGGCCACTTTTTGTATGTATATCTTTATGTTTTAGTAAATGGTTATGTTTTACAGAATTCAGCTGCTCTTCATGGTGCCCTCATGATAAATTTGGACATGTCCGTGATGTGTCATTTCAGCATCCAATAAAATTCTATTCTGGTATGAGTTTATTATCATATATGAACCTTTTTCCATGCATTATTATTCCTGCTGATTTTTGCATTTATTTAGGTGCAAATTTTGGTAGCTGCCAGGAGACCCAGAAATTCCGGATTTACAGAAACTGGTTTTTATTTATTTCCTTCTGGTGCCTTAAATGCTATCATACAGATGAAGACACTTAATTTATTATTTCTCATTTTGAAGGGATGCATCATTGAAATGACTGATTTTCTCTAGCGTTTTCATCGCTAAAATCATTCACATGTGAAATTACCATTGTCTGCTGTGCTTGTTGCATTATTGTATCCATCATAGTTCTACTATACATGACACATAACATGATTAGGTCTAGATGGAGGTATAGTCTACAACTGGAGCCACCGATAGCTTTATAGTTTTAGTTAATGAGAAATATTATTGTAGTAGTTGGTGCATTGAACTAATAAATAGAGGTGGATTTGGTTTCTACGATAATAGCAAAAATTTATCAAACTATTTTTTACCCCAACGGACATGCGATTAAGCAGTTGATCGTTCCTTTGATTGGGTTGTCCCGCTTAATTTATCTGACTATTTTCTACTGTAACATGCCATTAAGTACTTGATTGTTCCTTTGGTTGGTTGCCCTGCACTTTATTTTAAATCTCCTTCTGATCATTCCTAATCTTTTCTTCTTATTCTTGGGTATCTCATGACAATGTCACTTTCAATTTGGACAGTCATCTGGTTATAGAAACATCGCAAGAGATCAACAATGTGCCGTATGGAGATTATTTCATTGTAGAGGTACATGCTGGACCTGACCCCCCTTGACATGCTTTAATGTGTAAATTGTCCTTGATCCCCTAGTTTTCTTACCTTTAGGCATAATTTTTTCTAGCTATTATTTGAGAAGATTATGTCCAGAAATTTTCAGATGAGGAAAACTGCACTTGAGCACTTCAGAATATAGAACTATAAACATAAGTGTGATATCACCTTTACATCTGTTTGGTCTACTTATGTGCTGCATTGTAAACAAATTCGTTTACTTTGTTTCAATAACTTTAGATTGGCCGAAGGTCTTGAGCCAAAACTTGGTTGGACCAGGTCTAGTTAGTGCTAAATTAAATGGTCATTTATGAATAGTTATTATTGGTGAGTGGGTCTCTAGAGTAGCAAAACTAAGCATGTAAGGTTTCGAGCCAGCTAAAATGAACATTTTATTATATTTCTGCTACTCCCAACTTTAAAATTCTTGATATTGAGAGTTTTACCTGGAGAGTGGGAGAGTGATATAGCCTCCTTTTCCCTGTTTGCGTTATAACATGGTAGAAGTTGTGAAGATGCTGAATGTGAGTACTACTATGCCGTGGAAAAAGTTCATCGACACCATTTTCTGCAATTAGTTATTCTGAAAACTTATTGTCTTATGCAATAATGATATGTTTCTATTCTATATGTGATGTTTTTAGTTCAGCTGAAATGTTTGTGATATGTACTTGCAATTGACGTGTATGCCATTAGGGGCTCTGGTCTGTAGAAAGAGACACCAATGCCCAGCGGGAAGACTGCATTTTGAGGGTCTATGTGAATTTGGCTTTTACAAGAGAACTGGTTGGAAAGGTTTGCCTCTCCCGAATGTCAATCAATTCCTTGTGCATAGTGTGTTTTATGCTTTTGTTTTGTGGAGCTTCTCATGTTTCCCTTCCTGGTACAAGCTGTTCTATTTTCATGTCTTATATTTTGATTGTCAGATTCCTTTTCTAATTTCGCTTTAGATTAATTTGCAGTAAGTTCTGAAAAGATATCCCTTTTAGAAAGAAAGATTATTATTATTATATTATTATTGACGACACCTTTGTGTTACACCTAAATTGTTTTGAGATTGTAAATTTGGCAGTCCTTTATACTTGATAGGAGAGATTTATGATTTTTTTTTTCCCTCCTGGAATTGCTCAATAGTCACCTTTTGCTGTTATATTAATGATTTTTTTCCTTGTACCTTTCCCTTCATCTGATGTCAAGCGCATGGTACAGGTAAAATAGTGCAGTCTACTCTGGAAGAATGTCGAGAAGCTTATGCAACTTGGATAGCCATGGTACCATCTTTCTATAGTATTTCATGTTGTAAAATTTATTTGAACATTGATGTAAGAAAATTATACCATTGATGTTCCAGGCACACGAATTATTGCAGCAGAACAATGATAAACAAGGTTTGACAATAGGATTGTTTTTTAAAGAATTTTCTCTAGTGAGGCTTATGGTTTGGGACTCTGGGCAGTGGTGCAGATACTGGAATTACTGACCTAAGCCCATTTGTTTGAAACAGGTTTAGATCCTTCTGGAAGCTCTATTGAAAACGGTGAGCTCCAGATTAAAAGGGAAGCGGCAACAAAGGATCCTTCAGAAAGATCTCATAACTCGACTGATCCAGTGAGAACATTTCAGATATCCGATTCCTCGGACGTGAACCAGCGGATTGGCAATCTTTGGCAAGGGACTAAGGCTTCTTCAATCACATATTTGTTTAGAGAGGTTGTCAGGAAATCCTACGGATACTTGAAAAGCCATGGTCATATTTCAGTAGTCTTAGGTGTCGCCTTTACTGTGATGTTCTTGATGCAGGTTTGTAGTTGCCAGTTCATATTATTGGTATCGACTCGAGTGATTTTGATTATCTCACTCCGTAGCTAAAGTCCCTACAGTTTGTTCAAAAAAAACTGCTCCAGTCTGGAGTTACAGTCCAGGGAGCGAGTTTTCGTCTCTTGCAAATTGATAAAAAAACAAACAGTTTAATTTGGATTTTATCATATCACATATTTGGATATCCTTAACATCTTTTGCAATTGTAGGTGAGCATTATTGTGCTTCATGTCATGTGAGTTATCCAGTAGCATGTATGGGTAGAATGGGTGGTGGAGAAGGGCCATGGTTGGAGAAGCGGATGCATCTGCTTAAAGAAGAGATGATGATGATGATGATTGAAGCTCGGTTAGAGAAGATTGGCTTGAGCATTCTGCTTTAAAGGCACAATTAAAGGGACTAGGTAATCATTTTTTTATAGTTTCTCTAGATAAATGTTCATAGTAAACTAAATCACGAAATCATTTTTAGATCACATGCGAACCATGTTAATACGCTCCTAATTATTTTTATTATCTAATAAAATATGTAATTGTGAGGTATTGGTACAATTGACACAGGTTGAGACCATTAGGTTTTGATGGTCTAGATTCGACTTTTACCTTATATAAATCATGTGAGTTGTCTTTTGATTCATTCTGACTTAATCTCATAATGAAAGTATTTGATATGATGGATTAATAATTTCCTTGACATGTAACTTAATATTTTTTTTTTTAGAATTGAAAAGTTGAAATTTATTATTAAGACAAAAGTAGTTTATTTATTTATTTTTATGAAAGATTTTTTCTCCACAAATTTATAAAAATTGTTTAACTTTAAATTTATTTTAAATACTATTAAATTAATTTTTAGATTATATTCTAATTTAATACATATTAAATATTTAAATTTTATTTTCAATTTAATCATATATTAAAGAGAAAATATATTAATTTATTTGCATTTAAAATAAATTATTTTTATTAAAAATTATTAGATTAAAATACTTGCTTGTTAGTAATAAATTTTAGTTTTCTTAATAATAGATATAACTGAAAAATGTTAAAATTTAATCAAATTTGTATTTTATTTGATGGGGCAATTTCGAAATTTACCTCCACATTCCCAGTGTTTAGTGAATCAAACGTAGCAATGTAACTTTCTTGAGATTTTAATTAGTACTTTATCAATACGTCAAATGTTGTAATGTTACATTTCTAGTTAGGGGTGAAGGTTAGATCGAATCAAGTGGAAAATTTTGTATTAATCGAGTTCACGAGTCCTATTTTATCATCCTAACTTGATTTGAAATTTTTTCGAGTCGAATGAAATAAATTTGAGTTGAGTCGAGTCGAGTCGAGTCGATTCGATTCGATTCGAGTGGAATTGTTTGAGTTAAATTAAAAAACTAAACATGTCAAATTAAAATATTGTTATAGTATAAGTTATTTCATGTTAGGGCACATAAATTCGAAACTATATATATTTTAAAACTTTTTCAAAACAAAATAATAAGAAATTAAGATACTTTAGTTTGATAAACTTGAATCATTAATTAACTTATTTAGGTATTCAAAATTATTATTTTAGAAAAAAATTATAATTTTAACTTTCTTTATATATTTTTTAGAATTTTTATAATTTTTTAAAAATACATAAATTTTGGAAATTTTATAATTATTTTGATTTTTTGTAATTTTTGTTGAGATAGACCAATTTGCTCATTTTCAAAATTAACAAGGACCAAAAGAGTATTTACACCAATATGTTATTCAAATTATTCGAGTTATTTGAATTGTAAATTTCAACTCGAATGGAACTCAAAACTCAAATCGAGTTATTCGAGTTAACTCGAATAATTTAAATAACTCGATTCGATTAACTCAAAATTCAAAAAGAAAATCATTTTTTTCAAATTGAATTGAGTTTTGCTCACCCTTATTCCTAGTAATTACATTCTTAGTAATCAACGCCACCTGTGTGAGTCTCTTCAAAACTTTTCTAATTTAGCTTAAGATATATTTAAGATATTAATTTGACTGTGCTTTGTAATTGTTTCATACAATACATTTTTCTTCCTATAATCTTTTTTCAACTCTTAAACCAAGTCGGAGGAAACTAAAACTCAATCCACAAGTAATTCTACACTATTAAATATTATATATATAATGATTAAAAAATAAATAGAATTTTCTTGATAAATAATTATATTGCAGATCAATACTATTTACTTTTCAATATTCATTTTTTTGGTCTTTTGTAAAAAACGATGAATAAATTAGTTGGAACTAGATATATTCATGGGTTGAGCCAAGCCGGATCAAGTTTGGGTTGAGCCTAAGCATGATATTAACATCCGTTATGTTTGTCGAAGCCCGGCTCGGTCCGACATATGGACTTAAAATTTTGCCTAAACCTACCTACATTTGCAAATGGCTAACCCAATTCTATTTTAGGTCAACTCATATTATTTAAAAACAAATTAATATATATTACTATAGTTTTAATTTTTATGTGTTATAAATTACATAATATATAAAAATAACATAATATAAAATATTAAAAACTTAAAAATAGGTTTGGCCAGACCGAGCTCAGATCTAAAAGCCCATTTTCGAGCCTAGTATTTTTCTCAAACCCTCTCAAATTTCGAGCGATTCGGGCCTAAGCAAGTAACTCGACCCATGAAAAAGTCTAAAGTTGGAACCTAATAAATTATGAATATTCTTATATACTTTTTTTTAGTAATACCTATTTAAATATTACTTTCTTTTTTTATTTTTCTTTATATAAAAAAAATAAACATGATATTACAACACAACACAGTAAAAACAGTCACAATTATGTAAATATTATTAAATATCAAATAATAACATATCAAATATCAAATAATATTAAAAACTTCTTTTTTGTAATTCTCTTCAAATGTTACTCAGATGGAAATGCGTAAACATTGGTGTTAATGATGAGTATAATTTAATAGGGTAAACTATAAGAATAGTCAATTCGGTTGCCTCAAATTATATTTTAGTCATTTATGTTTGAAATGTTACGTTTTAGTCACTTACGTTATTGTTTTGTTACGAAATGACCATTCTGCCGTTATGCTCTATTACTTCCCTAAAGGCAATCCTATGTGGCAGTCCAAATGGGTTTTAAATGCCAACTTGGATGTCAAATTGGGACGAGAATAGGTTTTTTAATTAAACAATTTTAATTAATTAAAAATTTTAAATTAATTACACCTTGAACTAGAAAAGAAAAACCGTTTGTCTCGTTTTTCTTTTAGTTTCTTTTCCATCTTGATTGAAAAAATTATTTTCATCCCAGTTGGACATCCAAGTTGGCATTTAAAACTCATTTGGACTGTCACATAGGATTGTTGTTAGGGAAGTAATGGAGCTTAATGGCAAAATAACTACTTTGTAACAAAACGATAACGTAAGTGACTAAAACGTAACATTTCAAACATAAATAATTAAAATGTAATATGAGGCAAACAAAAGTGAATATTTTGTAGTTTATCAAGGTATACAAAGTTTAGTATAACATGCATGGTTATAATTTTATCAACAAGAATAGTGGTTAAGGATTTAAGGTCACCTCAATAATCAAGATTCAAAGTCTCTTGATGTAATCTCTCTTCCCCCAATTTGTAATTTGAATTTATAGTCCCAAAAATTATAATTTTATCCAATTTCATTTTATATCCAATAATTATAATTACATTATTTGTATAATTTAAATAAAATATAATTAAAATTCATAGTATTTTTTAGTTTGAAAATTGACTTTGTACAAAAAAATAAAAATAAAACATAACCACATAGTTAGTTACTCAACTTTTATAAGTTTTCATTTTGGATATGGAAAATGAAGTTTGCATTTTAGGCATTACTGTTAAAAGTCGTTTTCATTTTAGTCACCTGTCGTTAATTTAATATTATTTTACACTCATTTTAATCATCAACTTTAATAAATTTTCATTTTGGTCACTTATTTAATCCTTTTAATTTTCCATATTTCCTTTCTTATCTAGAACTAATTTTGGTTTTTCCAATAAACGTGGGTTTTATCGGGAAAAACCATTTTATCTTTTTATACTCCCTTTTAATGGCATTTAACCTAAGGAATGCCGCAAATTTCATTAATGTTTTAAAAATAGTTATTATATTCAGCAGCGGGAATTGTTGTAAACGCCGCTAAAGATCAACATTTAAAAAAAGAACCTATAGTAACGTAAGATAAAATACAATCAATAATAGAAATATACAATATTCTAATGCATTGTGTTGTATAACAATCATTACAAATACTTTTTAAATATTCCTAATTCACCAACAGTAGCCAAAATATATAGTAACATTGATTAGCCAAAAAGTCCTCTAAATAGTCCAATAAAGTACCTAAGATGGTGGAACTCGAAACTGTTGTTACATAAAAGCCAACTCGCTCTGAAGCTACTCCTAAAGTGCTTGATTTTGTAACTGAATTTTCTAATATCTTCTTGTTTCTTCTTTGCGATCGGCTCCATACCTTATTCTTCTTCTTGTTCAACTCCATACATTCTTTTTCTTCTTTTTCATCTCGTTCCACTTGAATTTTGTCTATATCTACTTTCATTTCATCTCTCAATTTTGTCACTTCTTCTTTCGATGCTCTTTATAAAGAAGTATAATATTGGAAGTTCCTTCCGAAGTATTTAGTTGGTGTTCATCCTAATTCGATATGTTGAAAGCATCCACTCCTTTTCGATCCAACTACTTAAGTAAGAACTTGATCTTCAATATTTTCTTCAGTAAATGAAGTACCCTCCGATGCTAACCTTTCTTTTCGAGTTGAATCTCACTCAAATACAAAGCTTTATGAAGCTTTTGTTGGAGACTTGTGAAGGACAGTGACAGTTGACTGCTGCTTCCCTTGAAATCGATGGTGACGATGACAGGGAGGAAATCGACCATGGAGTGTGATACGAGGAAATGATTGAGGGGAGAAATAATTAGGTTTTTCAGTTGGAGCAACTTCGGGAGAAAATAGGTCGAGGTAAATTTTAGGTATCAATTGGCAGCGTTTAAAGGTAAAAGCGTTGGTAAATGTCCTTCCAAGTATTAAAATGGTGGGTTTTAAAATACCTAAATGCTTTTTGCAAAATTGGTGAGTAAAATGATGTTAAAGAGGCCTGCATCTGGTGACAATCCTACGACTTTCGTCGTTTAAAAAACAAAAAAATAATTATTGATGTCATAAAATAAAGAGAGATGGAGAGAATAAAAAATAAATAAAATATAAAAACAACAGAGAATGTACTTTATTGATCAAAAGGGGTGATTACAATGTTTCATCAGAGTCTCTATTTATAAGATAAGAAGTATAAAATAAGTAGAGATCTAATTCTAATAACTGTTAGAATTTAAAGTATATTAAAACTTTATCTTAATAATGATGGACATCCACTTAATAAGATATTCATAACACTCCCCCTTGAATGTTCATTGATAGATAACGTGCCTTGTTAAAACCTTATTAGGAAAAATCCTTTGGGATAGAAACGTAATGAAGGAAAAAGAGTACACAATCTATAATACGTATAATATGCTGCCTCATTAAAAACTTTACCAGGAAATCCCAATGGGACAAAACCTCGGTTAAGGGAAAAAGAGTACAACGCGTATTTACTCCCCCTCATGAAAACATAACATACTTTCTCATATTCTACATATTCAATCTTGAATACTAGTTTTTCAAATGACTATTTGAATGTATTGCTAAGCATTTATATCACCATTCTTTTGAAAATCATGAGTGAGGGAAAATTTTGAGGAAACATATTTTGATCTCTTCAGGAATTTCAACAATAATCATAGCAAACTTTAATCATGATCCTTCTATAAAAATACAAATAGGTATTTTGGATCATTTTATAATCTTCTTTCATCTACTATTGACTAAGTCAAATTTACCACATATGTTCAATTATTTCAATTCATATAAATGAAAAAATTCCCGAGAATTTCAATATGCTTCTAGCATTTTAAATCCTTCAAGGATTTTAGTATAAACTTTACTATATAGTGATTCATAAGCTTGTAACAATATCCATTAGACGCAAGTTAAATCGTTTATGAATTGTCAATTTAATAATATATCTAAAGGTTATTGCATTCACCACAAAAGAATATTATATCTTTTCATAATCAATGCCAGGACTTAGCGAAAAAATTCATATTTTTATTCCGCTTTTGCAAAACTACTTTAATTACACCTTTACTGGCTTTATACCTTTAGATATTTGGACTACTGGTCCAAAAACTCCACAAATTTAATTGTACTTGAGTTGCGTCTTTCTATTTTGATCAATTTATTCCATATCTATATTTCTCAATAGATTTATTCAAGATCCTTCTTTTATTTCATTATTTCAATAATAATGTTGCATGCAAAATCATTGTCCACCACTTTTATTAATCGGTTCCACATTTTCTCAAATTGACATAACTTATTGAGATCTCTTATTTTCATTATTTTAAAATTCAGTTTCAGGTACCTGAATCTCTTCTGAAGTTTTACTTATTAGTTATGTCTTGGGTCTCTTCTGGAGCACCCGCCTCCACTATATGACCATCTAGAATAATTTTAATATTTGCAACCGATCAATCTATTATTTATTCCAATTGATTGTCCTACTGGGACTTTGAATCAAATTAAAATATTAGATGGTATATAACACTTGGTTATTCTCATTAAGTTTGTAAATACATCTAACAGTTAACTTGTAATGAGTTATCCTTATTGAACTTCTGGTTCAAATTATTCCCCCCTAACTTATTACAAATTATTATCTCTCCCCCTAATGTAGGGAAAACTATCGAATCAAAATTGTAATCACAAATAAACTTGTAATTAATATATATTCCAACTTTGTTTCAGGATTCACTCATCTTTGTGCGTTGTGGTAGAGCAATTGAAACATATACGCACATACAAAAATTCAAAGATGAGAAATATTTAGGTATTGATAAAAAAACCAATTGTAATGAGGAGTATTTATAACTTATTAGCTTGATGTGTACAACACGAAAATCAACATAATCTCATGTTGAAATAGAAAGTTTAGTTCTCATAAGTAATGGTTTAGCTATTAGTTGTGTAACGACCCGAATTTTACCGTTACCGAAAAAGTGTATTTTCGGGTCTCCGTTTCTGAAAAATGGATTCGTAAATATTTATTAAAAATATTTACGAAGTAAAATGAGTGGTTAATTAGAGTTTAATTAAGTGAATTTAATTTAATTAAGAGTAATTAAGTAAAAGGACCAAATTGAATAAAGTGTGAAAGTTGAATTATAGATTAAAAGAAAATAAAAAGGACTAAAATGGCAATTATACAAAAAGTATAAATTGAGGCGGTTTATCTAAGATTTTTTTATGTTTAGTATATTATTATATTATTATATAATAAAGATACTTTATGTTTTAATTATATTATATTATATTATATTATATTATATTATATTATATTATATTATATTATATATATAAACTAAAGAAGCAAATGAAAGGAAATAGAAACAGAATGAAACGAAACAAAGAGCAGGGGAGAAAAAGAAAGAAAGAAGGGGAGAAAAGGGAAAATTGAAGGTTTGAAGCTTTAAGCTTTAATAGGTAAGTCAATCAAGCCCTTTTACTTAATTTTGATGTTTTAGAAGTTTTAGAACAAAGTTTTGATGAAATTAAGTTTATATTTTGATAGTTATTAGATTTCTAGATATTGTCCATGTTAAATAAAATGATGAATTAAGGGCTAAATTGATAGAAATTCAAGTTAAAAATGATACAAGGATTGAATTGTAAAGTGATTCATAAGTTTTATGCTTTAAGGACTAAATTGAAAGAATTTCGAAATTATGGTTTTATGATGAAAAATAGATAATTATGTCTAAGTTTGGTTAAAAATTGAGTAGAAATAAAGTATGAATTAAGATAAAAAAGTAAGTGAATTTAGTTAGAATTAAATTGAAATTAAAGTAAATCAACATTTTGTACTAAGACTATTTTGAATAGCAGTAGTAGTCTAAGTTTGAAAAATCACCAAAAATTTTATAAATTGAATTAGAGGATGAATAAAATATGAAATTAAATATTATTGAGTCTAGTTTCGTATAGAAGAAACGATATAAGCAATTGAATTGTAAATTATGAGATATAATGAATTTTGTGAGACAATGTCAGAATGAATTCGGGTTCCCCTGTTCTGACTTTGGAAAATCACCAAAAATTGAAGAAAAATAATTAGAGGCTTAAAGTTATATTTTTAGAATCCGTAATGAGTCTATTTTTAGGAGAAATCAACGGGAATATTATCCGAGTTCTGTACTATGAGATAATTAATTTTTAGTGTAGAAGGGACAAAACTGTCAGACAGCAGAATAGGGGTGAATTTAAAGAATAAACTGTACTTAATGGCTAAACCAAAAATTCTGAAAATTTTATTGTAAGAAGACTTGTGAGTCTAGTTTCAGGAAAAATTAGCAGATCTTAATTTAGAATTCTGTAACTCAAGATATGAATTAGTAATGTATTAATGATTATGAATTGTATTAATTTCGTAGTCAATGTGGTACCGGAAATCTAGGCTAAGAAAGGACAAGACAAAGTCAACGGGAGTTAGCGCGAAAATTACAGTTTATATTTCTATAATCCGAACTTAGTTATTATTTGTTATATTTATATACATATGGCAATTGTTAGTGTTAGAATTATGATGTTTTACAATTGGAATGGATTGATTTTGGTATGCGATGAATTTATTGAATTTATATTGATTGAAATTATTTTGATTGAATTTATATTGATTGAATTATATAATATATATGATTTATGTAGAAATTTGAATATTGAATGAATATTATATTGAAAAATATATTGATTGGAAATATGAGGAAATTGATATGAATATATGAGATTGTGATATTTGAATATTTGATATTGAAAAGTGAATTGAATTGTATTGAATTATGAATTAATGTGAATAATTGAAATATATTGTTGAATTGAATGAAATTGTATGAATTGTGAAAATGGGTGAATATATGTGATTATCAGAATGGTATATTGATGAAAGAATTATTAAATTGAGAAAGTGAATGAAATACCCTATTAACTAGTCGGGTTGAGTCGGATATAATTGGCATGCCATAGGGTCTGGAAGTGTACGGGATTTGCCGGCTTTATCGATCAGGCACTTTATGTGTCGTATTTCAGGCACCTCATGTGTCGTATCAGGCACCTCGTGTGTCGTTTTAGGCACTTTATGTGTCGTATACTGATCAGGTACTATGTACCGTTTTAGGCACAATGTGCCGTACTGGTGTGTTTGGGTTAGAATCCGTGTATCCGTCAAAGTTCGGGTTTGTTAATAGGGGTAAATAAGTGAAAGATAAATCGAATAAATTTGATTGATCAAGCTATTGAAATGAAACGAGAAATTGAATTGAGAATTGAAAATTTATATGAAATTGAAAATATGAGCCAAAGGTTCATGAAATGATTGGAGTTCGAATTGATGATATATGATGCCACTTGATGAATTGAAATGTGATTTGAGATATATGAATCGTATGTATATACTGAAAGCTATCAGGGATAGTAAGTTGATATGATATAAATGAAATTGACTGTTATTGAAATGAATTAAAATGGAATATGATTGATAAGTGTATAGTTGAATATAGTTTAATGATATTGAATTGTGAATAAATTAAGGAAAGCTATACCGAATAGTAAGTGAAAGAATGGAGTAAATAATAATGGATTTAGTTAAGAATTGAACAATTATGTTATTGTGTTTATTATATGATTTGTATAAAATTTATATGGTAAGTAGTTGAAATTTATCTATGAATAAATAATTGAATAACTATAATTGTTATTATGATCTTAAGTATTTGTTATATTATAAATTGTTCGGATTATAGAAATACCATTGAGTATACCATGCTCAGCGTACGGTTTGTTTCCGTGCGCAGGTTAAGTAAAGATAGTACGTTGAATCAGCATCCTAGGACGATCCCGAATTCATTAAGGTAAAGTATGTTGAGTATTGATAGTGGCATGTACCCAGGATGTTTAAGGAGAGTCATTTAGGTTGTAGAAGTATTGATGAAATGAGTAAATTATGGTTGGCAACGGTATGTAATATGAATTTTGAAATTTACTGTTCATATTGGACCGCGAGGGCCCATTAAAGGGATGACATCTTAAAACTAGGATGTGTGTGAATATTTATTTTAATTAATGACCGAAATTGGACTGTACTGACTGGTAATGTCTCGTAACCCTGTTCTGGTGACGGTATAGGGTTAAGGGACGTTACAAGTTGGAGGCATTTCATAAACAATTCAGCTAAATCATTTTGTCTGTGAATATGAGCTATAGGATGTTCAAATTTTATCCCAATTGACATGCAATAATCATTAAAAACTTGGGATGTAAACTCACCAACATTAGCAAGACGAATTGTTTTAATTGCATAATTTGAAATTAATCATTTAAACAAGTAATCTCGCAAACGACAGGTTGCGAGTTGATAATGCATGTGATTATTTTGTAGATCCATCTACAAAAATCATGTAACATCAAAACCATCCACATGGCGGATGAATGGGCCCATATTCATTTTAGAAATGCAAGACATTAAATCTCAATTTTAGTTAATGAGTTTCTAAGAACCAATTTTTATTAAGAACAAACAACAAATGATAATTCTTTAAATTAAAGAATTTTCTGGTTCTTTAATTGAATGTCCATATGAATTCTCAATTAATTTTCGCATCATATTCATCCAGGATGGTCAACTGGTCACGCCAAGTAGTAAACACATTTGTATTAGTAAACTTCTGGTTTACTTTAACATGTGCTTCAGTTGTACTAAATTGTAACAAATTAATAATTTTATTATCATTCCTTTTAATTTGCATCCATATATAAGTACTATTGTGACATTTACTACTGGAAATGTCTAAATCAATGTGAAGTCTATAATGCCACCAAGTCAATAAATATAATTTCTAAATAATTGTATGCAATATTCGCTTCATGGAATATGCCAAAATCTTCAAATGCCCAAAAATCTATTAATAGCAAACTTTGAGAGTGAATCTTATTTTCCATGTGTATAACATGTACATAACCAATGACTTTTCATACATAAGTTTTCTCTCTTGCAAGTTCTTATCAGTAATATTTTACCACGTAATTTTAATTGAAAACTTATTCTGAATACTGTAGAGTTATACTCATAGTTTTTAAAAAATACTTGTAACTTTAGATACATCCAATCATAATAAGCTCTAGATAGAATTATCATATTCTATTACTCATGAGTATATCTTTCACAATCAAATATTTTGCTTTCAACCCTTCAATATGGATGATGGCAAAAGAATATATAAATATTATAAATTAATAATTCAATCCCCTTTTTTTATTCATATGAAATATAATATTTTCCTCATTCACAATCTCAATATAAGATCTATTACAAATAACTTTTAAAAGTAATGCATTAACCATCACATATTTTGTGCTTTTTATATAGTGATTTATTAGCTCTTCTGGAGCTTTCAACTAATTTTATACTACCAAATATTGGGATAATATTTGTTTGTTTCAATACCAAATAAGATAAATATTTTCTATTTATAATGATAGAATTCATTCCTACATTTTCATATCCTTCTGCAAAGAATATTAACAGAAACAAAATATTTGGGTATACGCCACATATGTGGCCAAAATATTTCATATCACATATTGATAACATATGTTATCTTTACCCTTTAAAGAGTTATCTTTAGAACTCTCATTGTTCTCTTATTTATTCCTATGTTCTCACTTTTAGTGGTCCATTAGTATATCTTTTATTTTCTTTATGTTTACATTCACTTCGAGGAATGCAACAAATCTAGTAGTACAGACTTATAAACATCCCAATAGATTTTTTATTTCGTAATTACCATCGCAAACATGCGTGAGATTTCAAATCAAAGTCTATCTATGCATGTTGTCATGATTAGTCTTCAATTATAATAAACAATAAACAAAACATAGTAAAATATACCTGAAGATCTTTAACATCATCGTCATCACTAAAAGGTATGAGATAGTTCGAAAATATTCTTGATTTCATATGGATAACCATATCAAATCTTTCACCATCCTTAAGAACAAAAAGTAAAAGAAGTTAATCAAAACAATGATAACATATAATGAAAGAAGAATGAAAAATAATAATTAGATATGAAACATTAAATAAAAGAAACTTCCTGTAAAAACTTTGTATCTTGCAGTCAAAGAAATTGAAAATCATGGAGGATAAATTTGATCATCGATAAAAGGAACTATCATTTTGAGCAAGATCGTGCTGATAACGTGCTATAAAATAAATAGGGATGGAGAGAATAAAGAACAAAGAAAATATGAAAGCAACAGAGAATGTACTTTATTGATCAAAATGGGTGATTACAATGCTTCATCAGAGTCTCTATTTATAAGCATAAAAAGTATAAAATAAGTAGAGATCTAATTCTGATAACTATTAGAATTTAAAGTATATTAAAACTTTATCCTGATAATGATGGACATCCACTTAATAAGATATTCATAACAATTGACATATTTTTACCGTGATTGTATAGAAAAATGTTACTAAATTTAACTCGTCAATTGTTGGAGTATGTCCAAAGACCAATCATATAATGATTGTAATAACATACTTTTACCTAGTTTATTAATAAAGGTATTAAGTGATCGTATGAAACTGTGATTCCAGGTCATTCCTATCACTTTCGGTAGGAGAATGATAAATAAACTCTTTTCTCTTGATTTTTAGCATTTTTAGTTGGGTTTGAATTTTTTTTCAGGAGGAAAAAACTAAAAATCAGAAGAAAAAAATCCCTTCTCGCATTACCATGATTGTTTTCAGTCTTTATTTTTGTATTAAATAAGTTGTATAATCATAAAGTCCTAAGAATGATATTATCATTCTTAAATATCCTTAGTCAAGTATTATTATAGGATTGGGCAACAATAATGCATTGAAACTACTATGCGCTTGAATGATGATAAGTGTTGTTATGGATGTGAGATATCAAATCAACACATAAGTATATGTTAGAAAACAATATATTGAATCGGCCCACCATGAGAATGCTATTTGGATTATTATGTAATAGTTACGACATTTCTCATAGTAATAATTTTATGTATAATCGTTGGACTTAAGATCATCATTTTTCCAACATCATAAGTCGTATGCTTTGACATAGTCAAATGTCTTTCGTAAATGGTTGTACTATAAAGATTGATGTTGGGTATGTCATAATCTGTGCAGTGGAATATGAGTGATCAAGATAGGATTTATCCCTCCTATATAATGGGAGCAGTATCTCAAGCCTCTTAATCAAGTGAGACTAGAACTGCATGGCATACTCAAATGAGTTGGTATGAGATAACACACTTATTTGTTTATTTTAGTCTACTCGGGAATCAAGAAACAAAAGATTGAACTATACAAGTGTGAATAAATATTCCATGATTTGTGTTCAATCTAGATATTAAAGACAAAGGGATATACTACATAATAATATTATTACATAAGGTTATGTCGAACCACGACTTCCTACAACTTGGGTAGCAGCAATGCATCGGTAGATGTCACTTACTGTTTGTAACATTCGAATTGTTTTAATGTTATTGCCAATGTTACAGGATCCTATAGGGTCATACTCTTCGGTTGAGACGAGCAGAATGAAATTAAAGTTGAAATTATAATTAACATGTCCCAAAAGTTAAATTGATTATAGAAATGTTCTAATAATTAATTTAACTTAACAATATTAAAATTAAATGATATGTGTATATACTTGATATGCATGTACATAGGATTCAATTAAAATAATATGAAAATATATTTCACATATTTTAATGTTATAAATATGCTTTACTGAATTTATTAAATATGGTATTTAAAAAAATTGGTTAAACAAAGATGAGGATTAATCTTTAAAATAAACTGATATCTCCTTTTAGAAAGGAGCATATTACCATTCAAAATAGTTTTGAATACAAAGGAAAGTTAAATCCCAATTTTAGGTTATCTGAAATATAACAACAACAAAGTTTTATATCTCAGAAAAGACGTGTGAGGTTTACTGATCGATCTTTTCTGGGTGGCTCACATAAAGGTTGGAACTTGTTCGCTGTGGCTAAGGTTTGCGGCATCGATAGTGAAATCAATCCTGTAGCAGTGTTGTTTTCAGATCTTGTAAGGTATATTTCCAACTTTCTTAACTCAATTCCATTCCTCGTGCATGAATCTATGGATTGTGATTGTTGAAATAATTTTTTTACTGCGCCACTCGCGTACCTGTGTTCCAACACCAATATCATTCTAGTAAAAAAACTAATTGGAGGGTGAATTATATGATTTTGCGGCGTTTATCGACTAAAACACCTCGGTAGTGACGACATTCTGCAGCAATTGAGGTAGAAACGCTGCCGTATGAATTCTTAACAGTGGAATTTGTTTTATAATCGCCATTAAAAGTTGATCCTGTTATAGTGATACTATTATTATTATAATTAACATCTTAATTTTCCTTCAAGTATAAACCTTATCTCCTTATTTGAATACACCCATCTTGATATCTTTTATTTTATTACTACATTTCCTCAACAAGTATTTTACATCATATTTAAATTTGATTAATATACTATTTATATTACTATGATGATAACAAATAATCATGGTCATAGCAATCAATTCAAGACCTCCGTTATTTCTATATATATATATACATAAAATAAATCTCCCAACTCAAACTCCCTCACTTTTTCATATCTGATGGCCACTAATGGCTAGCCACCGCCCCTCTCTTCCTCTTCCTTTATTTTCTCCCATATGGATGAACTAATTGCTTTAATGATGAGTTTTGTTGGAGCGATGATTCCAAAGGTGGATTTGGTTGTGTGAGCGTTGGATCTACCCTGGATATGACATTTTCATCTTAATTTTATCTAGGTTATTTAACTTATTTTGATTTTTTTTAATTCATTTTATTTTTATTTGATTTTTTTTCACTCTTTTAAATTTAACAAGCAACGTTACCTCTGGTGTTTAAAGACACCTCACATATACTCTCTTAAATGATGATCAGAGAGATAGGATTTCGTGATTGTCCTAAAGTGGAGTTGTGCAAGCATTTCTTTGCGTGATATGGTGACGTTGGCCTTTAATTCTATATTTGGGGCTTTAGATCTTTGTTTGGTGGATTTTGGTTTAGTTGTTACTTGACATCTTGGCCAGATTTTGTAGCTACTTTTTTCTTGACGGTCATTTGATATGACATTTTGGTTGAGTATAGTTAGTACTTCGTGTGTTTCTTACGAGCTTTAATTGCTAATTAGTGTTTGACATGAAATATTTAATTTACGAACTCAAATCTCTACATTTAAGTATGTATTGAAATTGAATAAACAACTCACTTATTTTTAATTCGTTTTGTTATGTTTAGGGTGAGGTTATATCTTTAAATGGTGATAACAACCTCTTTATTGTATTAATCTAGGATTAATTACCAATAATTTATTTTATAAATGATCAAATAAATGTACACTTTTGACAATATGTCTTTTTATAAAAAAAATGATAACTAATAATTTTATTTATTTATATTAATGGATTAAGTTAAATAATAATTTTAGAATATATACATATTAGATTTATTATCATAAAATGGAGGGATGAAATTAACTAAAATTATTTATAAGAAAAAGGTAAAAATATCATAAAATAAAGAAAACACTCGAAATCATACATTATTTAAAAAAGAATCGATATTGAAATTATCCTTATTCTAGAATATTGACATTATTGGGGATGTAGCATTGGTTGTTCTATTTTTCATTTTACTATTTATTTTTTTTTTTGGTCTGTAGGAATCTCTGTACTTTATATGTCTTGTTGGTCATCGTTTGATTTGCATATGTTGTATTATTCACTCTTTTTTTTTATTAACTTTTTGGTTAATTTCGATCTTTCTAAATGTTTTAAAAAATTTTATTTTAACTAGAAAAAAAATTGACATGCAGCTGACAGAGAATCTTGCAAAGGATTCTTAATATTTTCAATTAATTTATAGGTAATGGTGGAGCCAAGGAAATAACAGAGGCTCGGCCTCTTAAAAAAGTTCATTTAAATTTTTTATAATTTATTAAATTTTAAATTAATAATAATAAAATTATATTTTAACCTTAAAAATAATAAAAAATTAATTAAATCTTTTTATAAATTATAAAGATATAAATTATTAAAAAATAAAATTATATTTTTACTATAATAGCTATATACAATTTAATTTAAGCTTCAAAATTTTGTTGACTCCACCAGGCAATCAAGTTGTGCCCTGCCAAAACAAGGTTGGAGATAATGACATCTGCTATTGCTATCTCTACATAGTTACATGTGAAGCCTTTTTTGTTTTCAACAAAATGTTATTGACACTACATGCGTACACACACCATCAAGAACCCCATCATAATTTTCAAATATTACGCCATAACGTTTTATTTCTTCAAAATTTTCATCATATAAGATTAAACATGTTACAGTTAAATTAACGGTTTTACTAATAAAATGATTTAATTAATATAATATTAATAATTTGAAGATATAAATGGAACATTTTGAAGTTTGGAGATCAATATAAAATGATAGTCATAGTTTAAAGATGTTTGTAATTAATTCAGAAATTACATATAAAATATAGAATATATTTATTCAAAATATAGAATTTGTATTTATATTCTATACCTAATTTTAAATAATACATTAAATAGAATTTAAAACTTAAATTTTAAATACTTAATTTTTCAACACTTATTTAACATTTATTTTTTTTCAGATATTAATCAACACGTTACATACTTTTCATAAAACTAGTTTATAAACTTACCAAGTTGATCAACTCACTAAATTCAATTAAACAATGAGTTTTGTATTGAATTGGTATCTTTAATAAAATTTATTAACCTAATTTTATGTATTAAAATTAATTTTTAATAAAATATTATTAATAAATTTAGATTTGAAATTTAAATATTTTAATTAAAAATTATGATCTGATAGGCTTATTTTGTGAAATACTTACAACTTTACCTTAGATTTGAGAGAAAAATATAGAACATTTGTTTAATAAAATACACTTCATAATTATATTTGTTCTTGTTATAAATAAAAATTATTATAAAAATTAAAATAAAACATAAAAAATTAATTTTATAATAAAATAAAATACTTTATAGAAAAGACTGATTTTACAAATTTTTATTATTTAATTTGATCCTCGTCTTTCAAGTACTAAAATAGTTAATTTCAGGCATAAAAGGAAAAATAATATACCCACTATAATCAATACAAAACAAATTCATGCACGGTTGCCCGTTTTTCGTGGCATTGACAATACATCCAACATCGGACGCGTGCATACAGCATTGGATAACGACTGTTTTCTTGGTCTTGGATTATGATATTTTCATAGTCAATCCCTTAATTACAGTACGCATTTATTCATCCTAGCATGCTTTAACTAAGGCCCCCCATTAAGGATTGAAATTTTATCATATAAATATCACCAATAAAAATTTGTGTTTCAGAATAATATATAATAAATAATAAAATATATGGTTTAAAACTAATTATTAATAACATATTAAATATATATGATATTGAAATAAAAGAAATAAATTAAATTGTATGTAAAACGAAATTTAAATATATGAATACATCAGATTAAGAATACTAATTGAATACATTTTTATCATGATATTTTCATCAATCCTAAGTTGGTGCTCAGTTAATTTATGGCACCATCTCAATCAATAACATTATAAATATATACAATCAATGAAAGTAATAAAGTGTGCATAATAAATAGTATAGATACACAAATATATAAAAAAACAATAAGAAATATACTTATTAAAGTTCCTTAAATAAATGAAAAAATTGTTTTAATTCAAATGGTAAATAAAAAAATTTATATGTATGGTGTCTTTGATTCAAATCTTACTGTGGAAAAACATCGACATAATCATATAACTTACTTTGCAAAGAAAATAGTTTTTTTTTTAGTAATTCCATAACTGAGCTGAGATTCAGTTGATGGGTGACACCGACCAAGTAAAATACTTAATTAATACTATATAGTGTATATATATATTGGGAATTCAATTTTTACACCTTTCTTTTCAAGAATACATCTCTTTTTCAAATTAAAAAAGTTCAGGTGTAATTGTTAACATTATTCCCTGCTTTTCTTTGGGTAAACATATAACTAGTTATACCAATTGAATTAAATTAAAAATATTATCAAACTTTTTATTAAATTGAATTTGTGTTAAACATTTAGACCAAACTATGATTATGATCCCTCTATTAGGTTTAAATTTCACATCATCGTCTTAATTGGAATAGTTAACGATGTTAATTATTTGGAGTAACTAATGCCATTGTAAAAGTACAAGACTAAATTATGTCAAATTAAAATATAAAGAATAAATTCCAAATGTGAGTATAGTAGAGAGTTCGAAACTGTAATTTTACCATTGTATAAACTTTACAAAAAAAAAACAAAGAAAAGAAAAGAAAAGGAATCATGTCATTAGTCCAAATAATTAGAAGCCTTAATAATTTTGGTAGCTAACATGGATTTTTTAAAAAAAAATTCCAACTCATCATGCCAAAATAAATTATATTTGTTAGAATAGTAATAAAATGCATGTCAAAGTTTTAATCAAAGTAATTAACAATATTAACTATTTGAATTAACTAATAACATGATAAAATATAGGGACTAAATTATGCTAGAAACTAAAGTATAAATATTAAATATTAAATATTAAATATTAAATTTAGGCATAATAGAGGGACTAAAATGTGATTTGATCATTTTCCTATAACGTAAAAAAAATAATGTTAACAATTCCTAAAATTCAAGTAAGCATGTTAATCAAAATAAAATATTTAAATTGACTAATGACATTACAATAATTGAGGTATCAAATTATGTCGATTAATTCTTAACTCGATTGGTATTGGCATTGTTACAAGTGTAGGAGGACGTGAGTTTGAGTACGCTGAAGCGTATTATCCTCCTATTTAAAAGTTGGTGAGGGGCTACGAGTAGTTCTAAGCGTTGTATCAAAAAGAGCATATATGACAAGAACTTATAATGATATTAATATTCAAAAATTGAGATAACAAATTAAATTAAAATTAAATATAAAAATTAAATCTCAAATTTAAATGTAATATAAAAATTATATAATCTCAACAAAAAGTAACAAATTATTGAATGCAATGTGAGAAAAATATTTGGAAAATAGTTGAGTCGTTGGAATTTGTTTTTAAGCAAAACCCACTTTATTTGGTTGGTAAGTTAATGTTGTACAAAATTTAATACAAAATACAAAAACAGATAGTATGTGTTAATTTTATATTTAATATGATAATGATATTTTGATAAATAAATTATTTACTGTTAATAGTTACATAAAAAATTGTACAAAATTTAATATAGAGTAAAAAATAGATATTATAAATGTTGAATTTATATTAAAAATTTGTTTGATAAATTAGTAAATATAAGTATTTAATACAATTATGTTGTTTGATAAAAGTTAATATTAACTTTAATTTTAATCTTATTTTTAATTTTAATCTTATTAATATAATATTTTATATTATTTTAAATAGTTTTGGATGAAAAATAAATACGGTAATTTGAATAACTCACTTTTAACAAAAAGGATAATTTATTTTGATTTTACCTATCTTATTCAACATTTTTTTTGTTGAAAATCATATTAAATAAAACATTAAAATCATTATCAAACACATTAAAAATATTAAATATTGGAATTTTTCATTTTGAATGAAATGAAAATTTTGAATAATTTATCCAACACACCTTTATGGTGAAATAATTAAAAAATAGTGATCAAGGGAAAAATCATAAAAAGAAAATTAAAAAATAGTGATGCTTGAGAAATTTATAATGGAAAAGAAAAAGTAGTAAACTCGTTTAAAGGTTCGATTATCCACTCAAACTTGAAGCTTGGCCCGATATTTGGGAGGGTGTGAAAAAAATAATAGGCCTAAAATATGAGTGATGGACGTTGAAACTACCAAATATAAAATGTAGTATAGAGTAATAGGGTTGATCCCACAGGAATTGGAAATAAATGAAAGAGGGAATTTAGTTGATAGATAAAATAAAATAAACAATAATATAATATAATATAATAAAAACAGATTTGAGATTGCAAATAAAATTGAGTGAATTAAATTAAATCAGGGAACTAAATATATTAAAACTTAGCCTTAGACTTAGTACACTCCAAACTTGAACCGATTCTTGAAAAATGGTTTTTCCCCTCCAACCAATAAGTTGGTTATAGCGGTTGAGGACACCTCAACTGCTAACTTTTCCTCTTGTAGTCGGTTCTGGTACGACTACAAATCGACCCTTGTCAAATTTCTAACCACATAGCGCGTGTCTGTAATTTAAGATTTCGACAGTCTTGCGATCTAGAGAGCCCAACTCGAATTAACGACCTCAGTCGCGTAGTCCGTTTAAATCTGATCACTATCTCCCTTGATAGAATCCAACTAGCTTTTTCCAATTTGAACACGCCAATTTGTTTGTGAGAATTCAGATACAACACGGCCAACTCGACTTCCCAATTGTACGCCAAACAATTCCAACCCAACGCGTGCTTTTGAGTTGAAATCGAATCAAATTTAAAATACGAATTTGTACTATCCCATATATTAGAGAGATAGCAAATACTGAATTGAAAAGTTTTTAGTATGGATTCATATCTTACAATTATTTTGTTAGAGCAATAATCGAGCTAAAGCTAAAAGGGACTTAGCTAAATATGAAGTTAATCGTGCTAGTTGGTGTATGGAAATGATCTTTAATGGAATTGGTGGATGGTGGAAAGGGAGAAGGGCTTAGGAAACAAATTACTCAAAATGTTGAAATGGAAAAAAATGAATGCAGTATGCTAAAACTTACTGAGGGAGAAATGAAGAAAAAGAAATGAATTGTTTTATTCCACAAACCAAGTGTGTATTCAAGTGTCACCAACATTAGGTATTTATACACATTTCTCATGCTAAATTTAGCATGTTTATCCTAAAAAAATATCAACTAAAAATCAAAATTTAAACTAAAGATAACATTCAAATTATTTATAAGATTTTGACAATATAAAAAATAATTTGATCTTTATTCAGCCATCCACTAAATCTTCAATCCTTCAATTTGGCCCTCCTTTTTGCTTTTCGTTCTAATTTAGCCTTTTTTGTATGATTTTGAATTTCGACACACTAATTTCATTCCCGATAAGAGAAACCCAAGTTTAGTAGCATTTTATTCAATAATTAGTCCAAAATAAATACATTAAAAACATAAATTTATCTTGCTATCAACGAGTTAGGTCAAGAAAATTAGGATTATTTAAAATGCGAGTTAAGCTTGACCTCCAACATTTAAGGCCTAAGTTTAGTTTGGTTGATTCATTTATAATACGGTAATTTTTTATTTTATTTTATTATTTGTATATATATTATGTCATTCATATCACTTAAAAATTAAAAATTAAATCTAGAATAATATAAAATAATATGATGTAATGGTAGAAAAATATGTGAAGTTATTTATGTTTAAATTTTTAATAAAAACATATAAAATTGTTAAATATTAAATTAAAAATAACATAATTTAATTTTTAAAGAACTTATTAAAATAAGTAAGTTACGATCTAAAACAAAATTAAGTTAAATACTTACAAATATATGAGCAGTTTTGGATAAAATTTGATGATATTATGTTAATACCATACAAGAGCTTTTTGTCTTGAGACAGCCAAACATCGAAGCTAAAATAGGTAAGCATGGAAGGTTCATCTCGAAACCAACCTCGAGACTTGAAGACCTTTGTCTCGAGACACAATCCTTAGGGACTCGAGATATGAATTTATCGAAATAAAAATATCAAAATTAAATTACGAAAAATCTCGAGATATAGAGTTCCCTATATAAAAGACACCATACAAAAATTTGATAATAAAAAAAAAAGAGTTTAGATTCAAATCTCAATATCATGTTAGACCCCATACAACCCCTAATTGCTTCAAATTTGATTGATGTGCATTCATGTAAGTTATTTATGAGTAGTGTAAGAATGTAAGAACATTCTGAATTGCTCGAAAATTAATTATTTGTTGGATGAAATTGATTTGATATGAATTACTTCGGCAACATAATCTAAATTTACACATTCAGATCCAATAATTGGATTAGGTTTGAGGTATCATATTTAGTGGTATCACTATCTAAAAGCAGCTTAATTCGATCTATGAACACCTCTAAACTCAGTTTAACCCAATCTATGAACACCTCTTAGTTGAAGCAAGTAGTTTTGAAAAATAAAAGAATGAATTTATAAGGTTTTTTAAGATTGAATAATATAACCATCATTTTAATAATATCTATTCTAAAAAAAATTATTTTTATTTGAATTGATGTGTAATTAACGTGAATGATAATGATGAGAGGAAGGGAATTTGTTTAATCCTAAAATTTTGACCTTTTATCATTGTGAGGTATAGGTGCATTTAGTGTACCACATTTCAATATATACCCCCTATAATGATAGCTCAATTGCATGTATGTACACCTATTTTTGGCCCTTCTTTGTCAATAAACATCACACTATGTACTAGGGTGGCATTTCTTTAATTAATGGACTCTTAGTTATTGGTTCCCAAGCAACAAAATGGAATTCAAATGCTAGGGTTTCGATGGGTTACGGGCTAATGTCTACCTTATTAGCTGACAACTACTCGACAAACGCATTTCATGCAAAGGCGAAGGAAGGCTGGTTTTGTGTGGGTTGGTAGACGAAATAATACCAGCTACTGTAGTGAAATAACGATGGATACTGATCTCCTCTTTCAAACCCACATTTCTTAGTCAGAGTTGGCTCCACCATGTGAGACATGCCTTTTTGTTCGCGTTACACCACGTCTCCGACGTAGCTTATAGTTTGCTCATACTTCTACCATATTTGATTGTAATGTGGAAAGCTGAGGATTTGGTAACTTTTGACTTGACTTATTGTATTAATCTAATTCCATTCAGTAAAAAAAAAAAAACAATGATTTTATTTGAAGTATATATTTGAAAACTTGTTACGGAATCGATATTTAAACCTGATCAAACTGGATTTTTTTTAAGCAAGCAATTTACATTTTGAACCACATACATGCCCCCAATATCTAGTAGCCGACAGGTTTAAAACATGTTACAACGTAATACAAGGACATCCCTTTTTTTTTCCTGGTCCAGCAAGTACAAAGAACACGGCAACGACCTGGGTGAGAGTAAGAAAGCAGCCTCGATGGCTTTGTTATTGTTTTAGGGTTAGGTCCGAAGGATGCAGCTAGATGGGGCCGGTTGTTTTTGTTAGGGTTAGCCAGTTCAGATTTTTGTGATTAGAAAATAATATTATGAGTTAGTAACTGTACAAACAGGGTAAATACTGCTGGGGTTATTTCATTTATACGAGTAATAAATGTATTGAATTGGGTCTTTGGTTATAGTTATTGAGTTGTATTTTTTTTTAAACGATCAATTTGATGAAATTGTTTCAGTCTTGATATCTTGAAGACCCTAAAGTTGACTTCTCCCAAATTATATACAATGCACAAAAAATTTAGGATAGCCCCTTCCTCTACAATGCCTAGCTTATTAGTTACTATCTTCACTCGTCTCGGCTTAATTCTACAGATTATATATATAATACATGTATGTTTTCCAATAACTGAATTTGCTATCTACAGACTACAAAGGTGCCAGTTTTTTTTCGATGGTGTTCTCCTAAAACTCTCTTGGCAGTGGCCCGAACAGGACAATTTGAACCAACGAAACCATTTACTAATTCCAGATACGTACTGAGTTCGTGACATGATGCCACGCCTCCCTTGCTCAAGTGCGGGCACTCTTTGCTGCTCAGTCTTAGCTCTTGCCCTAAGTCTGCGTATACTAACTGCGCCTCTTCCACGCGCTTCTGGACCCAGCTCGTCAGCCCCGCCACATTGACAGCCATGTCGTTGTTTTCGATTACGAAGCCTGGCACTTTGGTGATCAGGTCATCGGAGTTCACTATACGTAGAATCTTGGTCCCCCGTTTCTCTAGCTGACACCTGAAGCTTTGGTTTCCGACCCTTGGTCCTCCGAAAGAGATGACGGTTACCGGTGGTGCATTGCCGAAGTTGGAGTTTATGTCGTACGCCGCAAGTGTAGCTAGAGCCGCGCCGAGACTGTGGCCGGTGATGGTCAAGCTCAGGGGTTCGTCGCCGTAGGCTTCGAGTACTCTTCCGATCTCTTCCCTCACCATGGACTGCAAGCTAGGACACGAGGCGTTACCGGAAGTGTAGAGGCTCAAGAACCCACTTTCCACCATGGCCCCACCGCCATTAGAATCCACATTGGGTACGTCATCGAGCAGGGAAGTCAGCGTGGCACGTAGATTCTCCAGCCACTCCAAGCAAGTGGCGGTTCCCCTGAAGGCAACCACCACGTCACGCCTGCCGAGCCTGGCGATCTCCTCCTTATCCTGACACACGGCCACGTAACCGACCCAACTGGACTGAGTCGAAACCCAGCTAGGTCCCCGGTCTATCCAACCCGGCAGTTGAATCCCACATGTGGCACGCAAGTTCTTGATGGGTTTATAACCAGTCTCCCGAATGCAAGACCGAGTGAGCAGCGAGTTCTTGGAAAACTTACACGACCCAAAAGTAGGCGAAGAAGTGTCGAAGTCGAAAGACCGATACGCTGCTTCGACGAATTGGCCGTATCTTAGAATCTCACTACGTAGAGTATCGTCGAGAGGGTCAAGCAAGCCCTCCCAGTTGTTGATTCCTTGATACTCCATCCAATTCTTGGCAAGTTTATCCGAGTTAGAATGAGTTAGAAACGAGCCATGTTTCCATGAAAACTGTGGGTTCTCATGAGTGTTGATCTTGAGAGGATTAATGGTGGTGGAGGACGGAGTAGACGACTGAGTGAGCTTTGGACTAGCAGGCGAAGTGAATGGGTTGAAATTAACAGCAATGGCAGCAAGCGTCATATTGGAGGTGAGGGGGAGGGTGGGGGATTGCTTTGGTTTGGTGACTGGGTCTTGGCCAAATGGAGAAATGAAACAATTGGGTTTTGTAAGAGGAGGGAAAGGGGGGGGAGGGTGGACGGCGGTACTTGAATGAATCATAAAATTTCGGAGGGGATCACACAAACTATGGAGGACGGAAAAGGAGTGAAAGTGAGAGGTGAAAATTAACAGGAAAAACGGCCGTGGGGTCCAACAAAGTGTAGGTGATAGTGCTGATTGTGATGATGATTGGAATTTGGAAGAGATATGGCACATCAATTATTTTATGTTTTGCATGTAGAAAACTAAAGCTGAAGAAGATTTCAACAAGGACCCACTCACTTTGACAACCTTTTTTGTCTTTCCGACCATAACAATTTTTAACTCCTAGCATGTGGGTTTTTAAATAAAACCTAGTATATATTCTAAAGCTTTGGAGATGCATTGCCTCCTCTCATACTACTTACATTAAACATCATAAATGGTGAATTTTTAAGTAACACCACTTTCTTGTCAGACATATTAATTACTGCTAGGCAAACATATTAGGATGTAAGAACCTGAAAATGAAAAGAGCCCCAGTTTGCTGCTCTAAAATTCTCAAACATGGGTTGAGAGGGCCTGGCCAACTAGATTCTATTTTGGCTTTAGATTAGTTGCTAATAAAATATAATAAATAAATAAAAAGCTCACATTTTACACTAGTCATGATGATAATTGTTTACCTTTTCCACTAACGTACATCTTATTTAGGAGAAAACATAACTCGATCACAAGGAAAAGAACCCCACAAAAATTGAACAAAAGTATAGATAAAATGCATTGAATAATTATCTCAAAGTATACTATAAAATTGTAAATCACATCTGATTAGATGGCGAGCCAGCTAGGGGTTATCATTAAATATATGTACATATGAACACTTTTGCAAAAAGGGTAACCTGAACTTATTTTAAGTTTCAGATTGCTACTTAAAAGTTTTTCATTTGTCCAGCTTGATATTTAAATTTGGTTTTAAGATTTAATTTATTATTTAAAATTTATTTTAGTCTAATTAAGTATTTAAATTAAAATTTTTAATTTAGGATATGAATTTACTTGTCAGTAAATAACTTATTTGAATTAGAAAGATAAATTCAAGAGATTAATTAAAAAAAGTTTAATAATAAATCCAACCTTAACCTAATTAAAAGAAAAAAGAACTTTTAAAAGCTAATTCAAACCTTAAAATGAAATTTAGGTAGAAAATGTATATTTAGTTATTTAACCTTTTGCAAATGCAAAGAGTTGCTTATACATTGAATTGGCAGCCACAGAAAGATAGAGTGAGTGAGTGAAGACGTCAAATCACTCATCTCTACCTTCAGCAGTAAAAAGTAACTAACTATCATTCCTTCCATTGTTTCGTCGATGGATGAAAATTATAACCTCTTAGGGAAACCTCTCTCTTTCTAGAACAAGTCAGTCTTTTCAACATTTAAAAAAAAAAACTTTAAGTCATTTGGTCAAACAAATATATATATTACTTTAAGAATTATGCGATTTAAAAATTATATTTAATTTATTCAAATAAATAGAAAAATTAAATTTTTTAAATGAAATAAAAAAATATTAAATCTTCCAATAAAAATTATATTTAATTTATTCTAAATAAATATAAAACAGAACAAATTAATAATTTAGGGATCAATTCTAATAAAAAACCAATAATGAAATTTTGATATAATTTAGAATAAAGTTCAGCAATAAGGCCAATCCAAATTTTATATATATAAAAGAAAAAATTTGAAAGTCAATTTAATTATTTGAAATAATTCTTTTATATTAATTAAATAATCTTCCAACCAAATAAACTTAAAAATTAAATTAATGGGAGAAAATGATAACCTTAAAATTGGACAGGTATGGCGGCAACAATAATGAAATGATAATTCCCATCTATCCGAAAGGACATTTTGTAAGTCGTCATCCAAATTAGAGATACTAAAAGGGTAATTTTAAATTAAACCACTTACATTATATGCAACCAACTGAGGGAGCCGTCGCCAATATTCATCCAGCAACCACGTGTCATTCCTTCTTACTAAAAAATGATAATCCATTCAAAACTTTTAATATTTATTAAGGTTACGAGTAAAATTTGATTTGATTTAAAAAATAATTAAAAAAATTAATTTTAAATTATTTAAATTAATTTGAATAAGCAATTTCAGTTAAAATAGAGCTA
Source organism: Gossypium hirsutum (assembly GCF_007990345.1). Taxonomy (NCBI): domain Eukaryota; kingdom Viridiplantae; phylum Streptophyta; class Magnoliopsida; order Malvales; family Malvaceae; genus Gossypium; species Gossypium hirsutum. Next base: position 9,104,715 of record NC_053431.1, on the reverse strand, counting down.
AATTTTATAATTTGAATAACATATTAATGTAAATATTATTTTAATCCCTAACAATTTTGAAAATGAGCAAATTGGTCTCCTTCAACAAAAATTACAAAATTATTTTTAAAATTCAAAATATTTATAAAAAATTTAAAATTTATTTTTTAAGAAAAGATTCTAAAGAATATATAAAGTTAAAAATCTTAAAATTTTCCAAAATAATAATTTAGGGACCTAAATAAATTAATTAATGATTCAAGCTTATCATACTAAAGTATTCTCCCCCTCTCTCTCTCTCTTTTCTTTGAAAAAATTCTCTCTCTCTCTTCTCTTTGAAAATTTTTTCAAATATATATGATTTCAAATTTATGTGTTCTAACATGGAATTAGTTATACTGTAACGAGATTTTAATTTGACGTGTTTAATTTTTTAATTCAACTCAACTCGAATTTCATTTCACTCAACTTGATTTGGAAAAAATTCAAATCGAGTTAGAATGATAAAATAGGACTCGTCAACTTAATTAACTCAAAATTTTTTCATTGGATTTGACTCAATTCGATCAAATATTCACCCCTAAGCAAGAGCATTATTTTTCACCAGGTTTTAGTATAAGAGTTTGTAATAAATTAATCACAACGGGTAATATTTAATCACGCTTATGACTTGTTTTTAGCAAAAAAAAAAGAAAATTTTCTACTTATTTTTTACATGAGTTGTTCTTTAATTTATACATAACTACTTTAACACATATATACGAAATAAACTTTTTGGTCCTACTATTACATGAAATATTAAATAGGGTAAAGTAGTTAATGTTGAAAATCCAAATTAATTTTATAATTAGAAATTATAATTCTAATAAATGCATTGGGCATATATTGCAGCGTGATAGTTGGTCCGTTTCTGTACCTTATAGATATGGATAAAAAGAAGACGTGATCTATACCGATATGAGATTTAAGACAGATTAGATTAGAATTCCCATCTTACATTGTTCTTTTAATATCAAATTGGTGGGTTTTTTAAAGAAAAGAAAAGGGAAGGAATTTAGGAAGAAAAAGGGCATATGCTTGCCTTTTTCCTACCTTTATTCCTTTCCAATATAATTGCTCTCTCACCTAAGTATCATTGAAGCTGTGAACGCGGACACGCTATAACTTTTTCTCGATGGAGATGGCAAAATCCAATATTATCATTTTCTATATCCAATTGGAATTGTGGGTACCGTCCTCTATCCACATCATACATCATATATATATCTATATTATAAAGTAACCAATACCAGCATTTTAAGTAATTTTTAGTTTATAATTATATCCTTAATAAATAATTAATAATTTAATCTATATTTTAATGATATATATTTATAATTTAATATATAATATAATATAAAAGAAGTTATTGGAACAAATTAAGTAAGTTTGAGTTTCAAATTACTATACTAATAATGGTAAAAGAAATAGAATATCCGTAAAAAAAAGTAATTAGATTTGATTTTTTTTAAAAATGTTAACATGAAATCCGAATAAAATTATATGACATTATGTAGGGGATAAACCCGATTAAACAACGAATAGAGTGAAGAAAATAAGAATAAAAAAGATCAAACACGCAAATTTTACGTGAAAAAACTCCTCAGAAAAGGATAAAAAAAACCATGAGCAAAAGGAGATTTCACTATAATAAAGGAGAATACAAAAGATGAAGAGAATTAAAAGAAAACCTGAAGCCCCACAAGAAAAATCCTTCAAAACAAAGAATAAAATTCTCTCAATCTAAATATTTTTGTTTGTGTAAAACGTAGAGTAACCAAATCCTATTTATAGGCTGAAATTTGTAGCATATATGACTACAACAATTCTAAGTTAATTAGAGTTTAAGTGGGTAACTAAAAATAAAGTTTAACTAGGAGAAGAAAAGTTAAAATAAATTTTGGTCAAAATAAGAGACATTCTTTCACAAATCTCCACCTTGACTCGTATTTGAACCAACTCCCTTGTTGAGCCATGTTACAGGCTCAACTAATTCTTTGTCAAATACTTACTAAGTCTAAGCAATGCTCGAACTTTGAAACTAGAAGGCTCTTTATCAACATGTCGGCAGGATTGTGTTTTGTGCCAATTTTAAGAATCTGAATATCCCTTTGAACAATCACCTCTCGACCAAAATGATAACGAATGTCTATGTGCTTCGTTCTCGTGATACATTTAATCTTTGGTGAGATGTATGACACTTTGGCTATTATAATATGTAACACCCCTAACCCGTCTCCGTCGTCGGATTAGGGTTACAAGGCACTACTGAGCAAAACACAGTCCAATACGATCATTCAATTCAAATCATGCACAAAGTTATATTAACTCATTTAATATAACAATTTAAACTCGAATAATAACCATCTACTCAATCATATAAGTCATATTCACACATATGAAATACATAACCAATAAAGTCAAATCATTCTTATTCAATTCTTCTATATATGTGCAACATGTTTAGTAATTTAACCTTATCAATATCATTTAATTATTAAAATTCCAAAAACAAACTAACATACTTCAAAATCATGTTTCCTATATCATAAATCCCATGTTCGAACCATTGGACCAAAATTTCATGGTATTCGAACTTCTGAATATAACTTCAACTCATATACCCAGCCTACATTAAAAACATTCTTTAGTATAATTTCATGCCTTTAACTAAATATTAAATATACCATTTTTTTTGCAAATCTATACATATTCGCATGTTAACCCATATCAACCTATATCACACGGCATAACATTTATTAACATATAAGACAAAAGATGACATTATATCATGGCCAAGTATATTTTTAATATTACCAAATCATGTGTGATTTACCGTAATATCAATAACCATTTTTTGAACACAAAAGACAATTCATAGTATACCAAATTTGCATGCTCAAACCAATCCAAACTACCAATACCTAGCCATTTAACTATATATATTTGGTCATCAATACAACCTCCAATAATCAAACCAATTTACAACTCAAATCAACGCTAATTATACTATTTCATAGCCTAATACAAACATCAAAATGTCACTTTATAAATATCCATAATAAATAACTAAACATACCTAATTCATACACATTATTTACCATTATAAAGCGTACCAAAATAACCAAAAAGTTAACAAATAAATCACATTCATTCTTTATCATCACCAACCGGACCTAATTAGCCAAACCACAAATAATGACATGATCATGACATAACTTATAGATACGTATACCATAAATCGAAATTGTATCTTTCATTTATCTTATTACTTAAGCCGAATTATAAGACTATCCATCACACAAGATATACCTTAAAATACACTTTCAACATAAGCTAATTACAAGACTGAAAATCACAAACTTTAGCATCATTATCAAGCTATTTTTGCATGGCTACATATATACAATTTCAAAACCAACCATATCAAAATTAACCTATACATGCCATATGTCAAAAGTACCTAAATATCGATTGATAGTGTGATGATGATCCTTGACGATCCCCGAGCTCGAGATAGCTTTATATATTTATAAAACAATGAATAAACACACAAAGTAAGCTTGGACAGCTTAGTAAGCCATAAGCAAATAAATAACACAAGAACATTCATAATTCATTTCGAAATAGCCAAATCTAATTAATTCCGTACACATATATAATCACATTTCTCATGTACTTCATATGATCACATTATGTATCCACACTTACCTTATTTTTCAATGAACAAATAAACTTCATACGTATCTTAATCATTTAGCTCAAATTTACATTCGGACTCATTTTGACATTTCCTGTTGAACCATTCAGAATCGTTAAGGATACTCGAAAACACATATATCACACACAATGCCATATCCCAGATATGGTCTTACATGTTATCACATATCGATGCCTCTATCCTAGACAGGGTCTTATATGAATCATATACGATGCCAATGTCCTAGACATGGTCTTACACGTAATCTCATATCGATGCCAATGTCCTAGACTTGGTCTTACACAAAATCACACCTCGGAAGTCCTAATGTCATGACATACGTATCTTATACTATTCCTATGGTTCGTATGGGGCTTTCAGACATCGTAATTCAATCAATTCAAGCTCGAAACGAATCTTCCCATGCTCAATTCAATTCGGCATATATTTATTTAATTACAATTCAATTCGGCACATATAATATATACATTTGAATTTAATAGCATTTATTTACTTATGAACTTATCTCGTACGAAAACGAAAGGATGGGAACGATTATTCAACAACTTTCGACTTCCCTCGATCCAAATTTGATTTCTTCCTTTCTTGATCTAAATTAATACAAATTTAACTTATTTTATTTACTATTTAACTTGTTTACCCTTAATGAACATACATTAAAAATCCACTAACTAAAGGCATATTTGTCCATACATTAAGCTAATAGTCAAATCAAAACATAAGGACCTCACAATTAATTAATCAAAGAAAATAAGCACTTTTACTTATAGCATGCTACTTTTACATTTTACGCGATTAAATCCTTTTATCAAATTAACTAATCAATCGATAAAATTAAATCACGAAATTTTCACACATATCAAATAACATGCTTTAAATACCAAAAATAATATTAAAATAGTTTTACTTCTTTGAATTTTTGGTTTCAAAACACTGTTCCGGTTTAGTTAAAAACTGGGTTGTTACATAATATATGATAGTTGCCCCTTTTTCACTTACCAGTTATTAAACATTCCCTTAACCAAGTTGCTTCTTTTACTGCTTCTATAATTGCCTTGTGTTTTGCTTACTTTAGTAGTCGACAAAGCCACTATAGCTTGAAGTTTCGCTTTCCAACTAATGACACAATTCCCAAAAGTAAATAGGTAACATGTGAGAGAACTTCTTCTATATAAGTCTCTTGCATAATCAGAATCAGCATATCTGACTAGACCCTTTTGAATTCTTCCAAACTCTAAGCACATGTTAGAAGTACCCCATAAATATCTGAAAATCCACTTAATTGTATGCCAATGTAACTTACTAGGATTCGCCATATATCGGCTAACAACACTAACATCATGTGAAATATCAGGACGAGTACACACCATTGCATACATCAAGCTTCCAACTGCGCTTGAATAAGGTACTTTTGACATGCACCTTTCATCTTCTTCATTCTATGGGGAATCTGAAATTGAGAGTTTAAAGTGTGTAACTAAATGAGTACCTACCGATTTTGCATTTTGCATCTCAAATCGCTCAAGAATCTTCTTGATGCACCTTTGTTATGAGAAAAATAATTTCCCCAAACGTCTCTCTCAAAATTTCCATCCCCAATTTTTTTTTTGCTACACCTAAGTCATTCATCTCAAACTTAAAGTTAAGCATGATTTTAATACGATCAATTTCAGATAGATTCTTAGCCACAATGAACATATCATTAACACAAAACAATAAATATATAAAAGAATCATCATCAATACATTGTAGATAAAACAACTATCATACTTACTTGAAGAAAAACCAATACTCAACATGAATGAGTCAAACTTTTTATACCATTTTCGAGGAGATTGCTTCAAACTGTACAAAGACTTTTGTAAGACAAACATGATCTTCTTTACCTTCAAATTTGAAGCCTTCCAGTTGTTGCATGTAGATGTCCTCTTCAAGGTCACCGTGAAAGAAAGTAGTCTTTACATCTAACTGCTCTAATTCAAGATTATTTGATGCAACAAGGGGAAAAAGTGCCCAAATGGAGGTATGTTTCACAACGAGAGAGAAAATATCATGAAAATCAACTCTCTCCACTGGACTGTAGCCCTTTGCAACTGGTATTGCCTTGTATTTTGTGTTGTTAAGACCCGAACCTTCCTTATTTTTAAACACTCATTTACAACCAATGATTCTTTTACCGATGGGTGGTTTAACTAGCCTCTAAGTCTCATTCTTTTAAAGTGATTCCATCTCTTCTTCCATTACAACAATCTATTTGCTAGAATTGGAGACTAGAACTATCTCACAATAACACGGAGTATCAATTGAATTAATACTCTCAGCAATAATTAGAGCATAAGCCACTAGGTTTCCTTCACAATATTTTTATGGTTGTCGTATTTCTCACCTATTTCCTATCATGAGCCAACTTATAATTATTTAATTGAGATGGTGAGGGTACTTAAGGGTTGGATGGAACCCTAAACAGATTAGAAACAACTTCAAACTTACAAGAATAAAAATTTTTTCGTGTCATTGCGATGTCATGAGACTCTTTGTCGGGACGAGCCCTCTATTCATCATGTTGTTGCGATGTTAGGCATTTGCTCGTCGTGACGTCGTCCCCTGTTTTGACTTTTAACTCCACCTTGCTTGAGACACTCTGATTTATTGTGTCTTTAGAAGTAAAAGTCTTCTTTTTTTTATCGAAACATGGCAGATTTATCAAACTTTACATCTCTGCTAATAATTATTTTGACGGATTCTCGAACACCATAACTTAAAACTTTTTGTATTGACAGAGTATCCCAAAAAGCTACATTTAATGGCCATTGGTTTGAGCTTTCCCTAGCTAACTTTACCATAAGCAAGACAATCAAAAATTCTAAAATTAGAATAATTAGGAGGATTACGTGAGCATGTCTCATCTGGAACTTTACAGTTTAATGCTCGATTAAGAGATTAATTTACCAAATAACTTGTTAGGTTTATAACTTTAGCCCAAAATTCCTTCCTTAAGCCTGTATTAGAAAGCATGTAGTGAGCCTTTTCCAGCAAAGTTTTGTTCATTTTTTCTGTAACTCCATTCTGTTGCGAAGTTCCAAAACGATTCGATGTCTTTTAATTCCTTTATGTTTGTAGAAATCATTAAACTCTGACGAACAGAACTTAAGACCATTATTCTTTCTCAATCACTTCTTGAATTTTTCAATTTGTTTTTCTAACAATGTCTTCCACTGTTTGAAGATTTCAAAGACTTCACTTTTCTGTTTCAAGAAATAAACTCAAACTTTTCTAGAGTGATTGTAACAACCAGTTTTTAGTCAAATCAGAATAGTGGTTTTGGGACCACAAATTCGAGGTCAAAATATTTATTTTATTATATTGAGGTCTACAGCATGATAGTATGATTTTTTAAAAATTTCGTTAAGAAATTTCATCGTTTGTTTGCTTAATTTGATAAAAAGGACTAAATTGCGTAATGTGTAAAAGTTGTTTTTTATTAGCTAACGGTGTCTAATAGTTATAGAACCTTAAAGTGGAGGCCCTTATGTGGTAATTAGACCATTAGTGTGTTAGTAGACATTTACGAGATTGGTATTGTTGAAATTTGATTGAAATTAAAAGGTTAATTAAGTAAAATAGTAAATTAATGTTAAAATAAATAAAACAAAACCAATTTTTATCTCTTATCATCTTCTCCAATCAAATATTCAAAGGAAAGAAAGCCATTTGTGTTCATATAGGGTTCAGTCACTTTGAGGCTTGATTGGTAAGTAATTTGTGTCCCGTTTTTAATGATTTCTATGTTTTCGGAGTCATTGTAGCATAATCTAGCTAGCTGATGGACTAATTTGCAAAACTATCAAAGGTTTAGGGTTTTAATATTGATGAATATATGTGTATTTTGATGTTTGATGATATAAAATGAATGGTTGTTGTTAAATAAACAACATTTGTTAAGTGATTTTGGGTGAAATTGCAAATTAGGGATTTATTTGTGAAAAATAAAAATTATGTGGTAAATGTGTGAAATAATGAAAAATATGAGCTTCTATGATAATAAGGAAAATTTGACTAGCATGGGTAGGGACTTAATTGCATGAATTTGTATTTTTATGAGCAGGGACTAAATTGTGAATATGTTAAACTATTAGGGGCAAAAGTGTAATTTTTTATAATATGATTTTTGGTCTAAATTGAATAGCATGATAATTGAATAAGTTACGATGTTTGGATCTAGATCGGGGGAAAAATAAAATATTGGACTAGTCGATCCATTTTGTTATTTTTGTGAATCGAGGTAAGTTCGTATGTTAATAAGCATTAATATAATTGTGTTTTAAATGCTTTATTATTGAATTAATTGTGAATACGACCTTATGGATATATTCAAAAAAGATTCAGCAATGTGAAATCCCGGTTGAACCTCAGGAATAGATTAGGATATGAATGACATGTCATTAGGGGTTATTATGATTTGGGTGCTAGTCCGTATATTCTACCGGTGGTTGAGTTATTTGGCATGTGTTGTAGATTCTTTTCAGCTTGTGTAAGCAGCACTATGCAGTTACGTCTTAACCGTCAGCTTGTGTGAGCAGACTCGTTGATAGCTTAAGAGTGAGCATTATCTGAGATTTGAGATTGAGATAGCTTTGGCTATGTATTGGCACTTAGGGTGCGAGATTCCCGAGTATTCGATATTATTCCAAACGGTTCAACGGGTATATCAAGGATATGGATGAGTATGAAATTGATATGAGTTGATATAGTATGTACATAAAACATACAAGCATTAAATTGAAAAAACTTGTGAATTTCATATCTAACCTTGTGAATGAATATGTGATAGGTTTGTGGATCAATATGAATTATACTATGATGTGTTTAATTGCTTAAATTTTGTACATATGGTAAGTTGAGTTTATTACTATACGAACTTACTAAGCTTTATAGCTTACTTTGTTTACTTTTCTGTGTTTTATAGTGATTATTGAAGTCTGCTCGGATTTGGGAGTCGTCGGAGATCTTATCACACTATCAAGCTATCATTTTAGTACTTTTGAACTTGTGTATTTGGTTATATGGTATGTATATGGTTACATGTTTGTGATGGATTTAGCCAATTGATTTGGCTTGTAAATGATAAATGTTTTGGTTGTGTATAGCCATGTGATTTGGCTTATTTTGGTATATTTGGTGATGTGTATATATATATATATGGAAATAGTCTTTTGTTATGTGGTTGGTAACGGCTAGTTGATGCTTGTTTATAGATTAGTATTTTGAATATCAAATGGTTGAATTTTGAGATTGTATGCTTGTAGTTTTAGGTAAAATGATGCATAATTGAAAGTCGCCATATAGATGATTTGTGAATGTGAAATAGGTATGAAATTAAATGGCTAATGGTGATGTTTGTGTGTCTTATGGATGATGATATTGTTGTAACATGAATTGAACTTAGTTTAGATAAGCTTAAATTCCATTTGAAGATATGGTCATATGCAATTTGGTTTGGTGTAGGAGAATGTTATTTGGGTGAGAAAGATGTCATGGAAAATAACCTATTTTTGTCCACACGGGCAGAGACACGAGCATGTGTCTCAGCCGTGTGTGACACACGATCAAGTGACACGGTCGTGTATCCCTTGATGTTTAATTAGAAACCAAGTCAGTATGCTCCACATAGCCCAGTACACGGGCATGTGACTCGGCCGTGTGGCATAAGTCAGCATACCCTACAAGTTTGGCATAGCCTAGCACACGGCCTGGCACACGGGTGTGTAAGGCCATTTCGAAAGGTACACGGTCTAGTCACATGGGCGTATGGTTGGCCGTGTAACCCAAGTCAAAGAGTTACATGGGGTCGGACATGGGCTGGGACATGGCCATACGATCCCATTTCAAATGTCCACACAGCCTATGAGACCGGCGTGTCTTTGTCTCATATGGTCGGGCCACACGGGCATGTGTCCCCTGTATTTTGAAAAATTTTCTAAGTTTTCCAAAAAAAATTTGAGTTATCGGCTTAGTCCCGAACCACTTCTAATGCTTGATTTGGGCCTCTTAGGCTTGTATTAGGGACAATGTGATTGATTATGAATGATTTATATTTTGGAAATGGAAATTGTATGTGAATTGTATGATTATTTATTAAATAAGTCTGATAATGCTCTGTAACCCTATTCTGGTGATGAATACGGGTTAGGGGTGTGACAGTGATCATTAATAAGTTAGGAAAGATTTATTACCTCTTTTTGAAATATCAGAAGGTAGACCCCATAAACTGGAATGAATGTAATCTAGAGTCCTTTTTGTTATGTGCACTACTGAATCGAAACTGACTCGGTTTTGTTTCCCGAAAATGCAATGCTCATAGAAACCTAACTTACCAACTCTAGTGTCTTTGAGAAGACCTCTATTGCACAAGAATGACATTCTTTTCTCACTTATATGACCCAGTCGCATGTGCCAAAGTTTAATTGAATCGAAATCAGTGGAGAAAGAGTCACGTTGTGTCATTGCGACATGTTGGCGATTTTGACTTTTCTTTGATAATCGCAGCTGCTCCAATAATTTTTGACCCTTGCAAGACATATAGGCTATCCTTTTTCTGTCCTCTCATCATAACAAGAGCCCAACGAGAAACTTTTAAGCCATTTAACTTAATAACTATCCTACAACTGTTAGAATCCAAAATTCCCAATGAGATAAGATTTTTCTTTAAATCTGAAACATACTTGACATATGACAGTATTTATGTAACACCCCTAACCTGTATACGTCACCGAAATAGGGTTACAACTTATACATTAGCATTTGTACAAAACTGAGTTATAAATTTGCATTCCAAATTAAAACTTTTCAAATTTCATAAAAAAGTCCCTAATATGGGCCTACGGGGACCAATACATGCTTTGGAAGTGGTTCGAGACTAAACTGGCAACTTTGAGAATTTTTCCTTGAAAATAGGGGAACACGCCCGTATGGCTTGGGACATGGCCGTGTGGCTAGCCCGTGTGGAATTCTGACCTGCAATTTCTTAAATACCAAATGGGTACACGCCCATGTGGATAGGCCGTGTGGTAAACTAATTTTTCACCATTTTTAAGCCATTTTCACATGAGTTTGATACACGACCATGCTTGAAACCCGTGTCCTTCACACGACCAAGACACACGGCCGTGTCTTTTGCCCGTGTACTATCCTGACTTCACATTTAAGGATGCAGGGGACAAGCAGTCATTTCACACGCCTGTGGGCTCACCGTGTGTCACACACGGCCTAGACACACGCCCGTGTGTCATACCCGTGTGGACGAAATAAGGCCATTCCTAGCTTCATTTCTCACCCCAAACCAAATCATTTACCTGCACGAGAACTTACAAGTATACACCAACCAATTCAACCAATTACCATTATTCAAATCAACATGTTTCTATAATAATTCACAACATAACCATCTCAAACATGCATTACTAACCACTTTTATGACTTAATTACAACCCAAAATATTAATTTATCATTTGGCCATAAAAGCTAATACATGCCATTATACCAAAATAGGTTTATCATTTTTACCAAAATGAAAAGATTGATAGTGTGATGATAGCTCCGACCCAATTCCAACCTTCACGAGCCTTGAGCACTATAAAACAGGGAAAATAAGCCTAGTAAGCGTTAATGCTTAGTAAGTTCATATAACCAAAATACACTTACCATTTATGTTCATCAAGTAATTCATACATTAAGTAATATGTCCATTAACTTATTCAATTAGCAAATAAGGCCTATACACAATCATTTAACCAATGATTAGTTTCAAAAATATTAAAATACATAGATGAGCTCATCATACCATTTCTCTTTAAAATGCATAGATGAGCTCATCATACCATTTCTCTTTATATTACTATGTATGTCATTACCGCTGAATTATTGAATTTTCGATGGAGCTTTCCTTTTCCAGTTGTACACTTAAGGTGTACATTCCTTTCCAAGTGGTACACACAAAGTATACATTTCCTTTTCATGTGGTATACACAAAGTATATCTAACTTTTCAAGTGTACACGCAAGGTGTACATAACCTTTTCAAATTGTACCATTTGGGTACACTAATCCTTTTCAAGTATTACCCTTTCCGGATACATTTCTTTCCATAATGAGATCAAAAGATTATCCTTTCGGAACAACTTTTACTGCAACATATGCAGGATCTCATATACACGATAATCACCTTGACAATTGATCGTATCTACTAATCTAAAACTTTTTCTTTCCCTCAATCTTTTTCTTTGTTCGACACTTCCAGATCAAATCAAGCTTGAGAAATTTCCTTTCTCTCTTCTAGGGTTTCCATGTATTTTATGAAGAAGAAGAAGATATAAAATGAGTTTAATTCTATTTAATCATTTATCATACTTTATTTAATTCAATTTCCAATTTAATCCTTAACCTTTTTCAATTTTTCCATGGATGACTCATTAAAAATATCTACATATTTTCATGAATGGTCTAATTGTCATATAAGGACTTCTCACTTTTAATTCTATAGCTATTTAATCCTTATAACTACTAGAATTCAACTTTGACATTTTATTCAATTTAGTCCTTTTTGCAATTAGACACATATTTGATAAAATTTTTCTATAAAAATTTTCATGCAATATTCCTATCATAATACCTATTATTTTATGAAATTTAAATAATTTCATTTTTCGAACTCGAATTTGTGGTCTCAAAACCACTATTCCAATTTCACTGAAATTGGGCTGTTATAATTTAAATAATTTCATCATGTATCCTAATTAGTATTGTTCCGATTCTAAATATTTTACATAGAGAGTTATTCCTCATTAGCACAACTCCACCTTCAATTGAACTGTACGTGGAGAACCAGTCTTTCCCACTAGGCATATCATAATGATTGTCTAATCCTTGGTTCAAGGTTAGGTTTAGGCTTAGAATTTACATGAGGCAACATTTTTTCAAGCATTCTTTCAAATTCACCTAAGTAATCAGTCTTGAAGTCAATATTTGCTTTAAAAGTGTTAATATCGTGCAAGTTTACCACATAGAACCCATTTAATTTTGGTTCTTTTAGAACTTTCGGAAGAAGTTTCTATAGAACATGAATAACCCGATATACTTTTAAAGGAATGTGATGTTATATATAATCACAACAAGCATAATGTACATTGTCCAATAAAAATGTAATACACAAATCTAGTACAATGCAAACCTAACATAAAAACAATATAAAATCAAATCAATAAGTTATAAAGAAACACCAAAGGCAACTACATTTACATAAATTTATACAAATAAAACTTTAACTCTAACTTTTCCTAGATTAAATCTTAGGATGTTGCTGCTACTGACATCATTTGTACTGAAAATGAGGATTGGATTATAGGGTTCTATCGTAATGTAGGTACTTGTACAATCACACAAGCAAAGCTTTGGATGATAGTTGATGGATTGGTTATAGCTTGGGAATAGGGCTTTCACAAAATTTTCATCGAGTGTGATAATAAAATTGTTAATGATATGATTCATGCTCAAGATGCTACTAACAACAGATTGGGTTTAATTAGGAGGATTGCAGACTTGTGTAATAAAGATTAGGAGGTTTAATTCTGCCACATTTTATGGGAAGTGAATTAGATAGCCAATCACATAGCAAAGTTAGCTTATGATAAGCCACTAGAACTCCACAAACTTAATGCTCTTCCTCTAGACTCAAGGTGTATTCTACTTGAAAATAGAGTTGGAATTACTTTTGAAAGAGTTGTTCTTATGTAAAGGTTATTGAACTTGAGCTTGTCTCTCCTTTACTTCAAAAGAAAAAGTAATAATTGGAAACACCTAAAAAGATTTGAAATTGATCTCCAAAAATCAGACCTTTCAAAAATATGAAAAAAAAGGAAAAAATGTTAAGGTTTAGAAACAAACAAAAAAATATCTAAGAAGATAAAAAATAAAATATACAATGATACCTAAGATGAGAGGTAAGAGATAAAAAATATTGAGACTAGTGGTGAGAGAGTGAAGGCTTAGAGATATGATACGTGAAGGTAGAAGATTGATACAAGCACAAATGGGGTGAAATTTATTAAGTTAAGTTCACAAAATCTGCCAATTTCAGTCTGAAATTTATAATGCATTTTTGGATGGGATCCAGGCATTTTTTTATCGAGATGTCTTCTCATCAATGATAGAGCTATTTCTCAGCTTCAAAATGCACTTTGAATCACCTAATTATTATGTTTGTTTTAGTGAATACTAAGTGAACAAAATTTTTAAACAAGATTATTACGAGAATTTATGAATTTTGGGCTTTAATTTGAGTTAAAATTATATTGAGTTCAATTTTTAAGACATAATTTAATTATATATGAGCCCAATATTGTATTTTTTTAGATTTTATATACTATTTATTTATTTATTATGAATTTTAAGATATTTTAAAGTATTTAAGTTGTTTAGAAGTTTTATGTTTCTTAGTCAAGAAGAAAATTTAGTTCAATTAGAACTACTTCTTGTTTAGATTAATTAAAGTTTTATTTTACTTAGGATTTTTATTTTAATGTAATTAGCTAGCCAATATAAATGCATCTTCATTATTCATTAAGATGCCTATTCATTATTTGATTTAATGCAACTCTTTGAGTTTTTTTCTTTGCAAGATATCTTTCTTGTTTATTTTAGAAGTTATTTTCTTTTTGGTTTTCTTCTTAAAGTTGTGGAAAACTATTCACCATCCAATTTACTAGGGTTCGACCTTAGGGGGTTAGTTAGAACCATTTGTAAGACTTGTAGAAGTTTCTTCTTCAAAGGGTTCATAGGGTATTGTCTTTTCATCACATTCCATCAAATCTAATGCTCCATCTTCTTGTTCAAGTTTAGGTTTCAAAATCCAAGGATATCTCATCAACTTGTCTCTCATACAAGATCCAATTATTGCCTACTTCAAATCTCTTTTATCTTTATTGGAATAATAACTTTTTTGGTCCTCCAACTTCATAAAAAAAGTCATTTTAACCCTCCATTTAATTTCTTTACCTCTTTTAGCCCTTGAATTTGCATTTTTTGTCAAATCACCCCAAAATGGATGGAAAAGTTAAAGTTTGCTAACTTTGCTGGCGTGGCATACATGCAAATTGCCACGTAGATGATATGTTAGCATTTAATTAATTTTTAATATTGAAAAATATTTTATTTGTAATTTTTATAATTTTTAATAGTTTTAAATGATTTTTAATTTTTAAAAATAGTTTTTATAATTTTTAAAATTTTAAAAAATTAATTAAATGTTGATGTGTCATCCATATGGTAATTTGGGGTGATTTGACAAAAAATGCAAGTTTAAGAGCTAAAAAAGATGAAAAATTAAATAGAGGGCCAAAATAACTTTTTTTTATAAAGTTGAAGGGCCAAATAAGTCATTATGCCATCTTTAGTTATTGTTCTTTAAAATTTTCTTTTACTTAGTTTTGTTTGCTGCAGATTTGCCCTATTCTCACTTGGTTTGTTCTTGTGTTTCAGGTTGCTTAATCGTCAAGTTAGAGTTCAATCCTCTTCAATTTGGTTTTCTCTTATGTCCAACAAGTTGAACTCGATCCTATTTGATCTGCCCTATCATTTGGGTTAAGGGTGAAGCAAGAAATTTTTTTGGGGGTGGAATTAAATTGTATATTTTTACGATAGTAAAAATACAATTTCACCATTTTAATAGTCTATATCTTTATAAATTTTAAAATATTAAATCAAAATTTTATTATTTTTTGGGAGGCCAAAATGTAATTTTACCATTAATAATTTAAAATTGTATAAATTATAAAGGGATCTAAATGAAAAAGTTTTCATTTTAGGGTGTGAACCCTGGCTTCGCCATCGATTTGGGTTTCGGTATCAAAGATAAATATTAAAAAAAAGAGGGTAAAAGTAGACATATTAGCTCAAAACCCTGTTATAATTTGGCTATGACTGCCTTCCCGGTAATAAAGTTTTGATCCTTAAGGGTTGTAATCAGCCATTACAACAAATCAAAATATTAGTCTAACTTGAGGCCAAAAAAATAAGGTTGAAATGTATGAACTCTACCAAACATAATGTTGATGTTTGTAGATGTATTCAACATGCAAGAAACAATTGTTGTTAACCTACACCATGTATCCTTTATCCATTATAAGTTGAACCGTCAGGTGAGGTGGCCCCATGATTGTTACAATGCAATCATCCTGAATGATGTGATTTTATGTAACAGCCCGATTTAGACTCTAATCGGAACGGTGGTTTCGAGACCACGAATGCGAGTCGAAAAAATATTTTAAAATTTATTTTCTGTTTTTATTTGGTGTGAATTTATATTAGTGAAATTTTCGCGATTTAATTTTGTCGTTTAGGTGTCCGAGTAAATAAAAGGACTTAATCGCAAAAAATAAAAATTAAGTGGTACCTTGTATAAGGGCCGAATTACTAATGGTTTTCTAAATTGGAGTCTTTATGATGAAATTAATCCATTATATATGATGTTGGACGGTAATGGACTTGGTTTATAAAATATTATTATTATTTCATTAAGGGTAGTTAGGTAAAATAGTAATAATTTAATATATATGTTAATATATCATAAGAAAATAAGCCATAAACACATTGTTTTTCTTTGTTCTTGCACTGAATATAAACAAAAGAAAAAGAAAGAAAATTAAGCTAGGGTTCGGCATACATTCAAGCTCAATCAAGGTTCGTTTTTGTTCAATTTTTGATAATTTCTACGTTTTTGAGATCGTTGCATAGTAATCTTCAAGACCCATGCTTTAATTTTTGATTTTGATGAATATTTTGAATTGTGTCATTGTTAATAACTTCTAATTTTTGTTAATTGATGGTGAAAAATGGAAGATATGTTTTAGATTAACATGTTTTGTATTGGAATTTTTGATGATTTTGAGTAATTAGGACTTAATTGCAAAAATAAAAAATTGAGGGACTAAAATGTGAAATAAATTGAATATATGGACTTGTTTGGGAGTGGGTAAAATTTGACCCAACATAAGCATAGGAAAATTTTGTGTATTTTGTGTTTTGTGTAATGGGGACTAAATTGTAAAAATTATAAATGTCAGGGGTAAAATGGTAATTTGCCTATTTATGTGTTATTGGACTAAATTGAAAGAAAATATGTTTGAATGAGCTTAATTTGAATATGTTTAGATAAAGAACCAAAAAAATCGGGTTTGGATTGGGGAAAAACGAAAGTTGTCGAGTAGCTTCCCGATTCCATTTTGTATCGTTCGAGGTAAGTTTATAAGCAAATAGACGTGTTTATTGGTAATTTAATGTTATATTTACATGCTGTTATGAAAAGTTAGAATTAAAATATACTATGGCCGAATATGTTTAAATTTGGCTATGACACTTCTGAGTTCGATTTGACTGAGATACGACGTCCGAAAGCCCCGTATGAACCTTAGGAATAGCTGGGATACATATGTCATGACATAAGATTCTGATATATATGTGCGAGTAAGTGCATTGCATCGATTTGTGATTCCGATATGTGTTTACGAGTAAGACCCTGTCTGGGACAGTGGCATCGATATGTGGCTACATGTAAGACCACGTCTAGGATGTTGGCATTGTACTATTTATGTGATTATCCAGTGTTCTATCCAATTCCGAATGGTTCGTCGGGAAAAATTAATCGTGTATGGATTGTAGAATACGGGCTAAATGGTCAGGTATGAGTTAACTTGATATCCATTTAAGAGAAGGTAAGAAAATACTATTGTTATGTGTTGTAAATCATGTACAATGCAAATGAAGAATTCATGGGTACTGATATGTGTATTCGGCTTGTGAATGAATAATTTGCATAACATTGAAATGTTATTTAATATGTGTATATAAGATTTGTATATTCGGCTACTTAAGTATTAAGTATACATGAGATGTTATTAGTTGATTCTTAAGTTGCATAAAAGAATAAATGGATGTGTAGTTATTATGCCTATTAGGTTGGTAAGTTGATTTATATTGCTTTAAATGATTATATATGTATTTGGAATAGGTGGTTGATAATGTTAATGCATTTTGTTTAGTTAATATGAGTTAATTATGATAATGAGTTGTTTATTTGCTTGTGACTTACTAAGCTGTGGTACCTTACTCTGTGTATTATGTTACTCTGTTTTATAGATTTTGGAAGTCAGCTGCAAGCTCGGGGATTGTTAGCCAAGTTCATCACACTGTCTACTGCTTTGGTACCTTTAAGCTAAACTTAAATTACGGCATGTATAGGCTGGCTTTGGGGTTAGTTATTTTGGAAATGAATGTATATATTAGCCATGCGAAAATGGCTTAACCATCTTGTTTGGAATCGGTTTTGTTTGCTTATGGTTTGTGTTTATTCTAGCTATGGTATTTTATGCTATAATGAGTAATATTTGTGATATGTGCTTGGTTGTGTATTAAATTTGATTAGTGACTTGGATGTGGTATGAACATATTGACCGTAACATGTATACCTAGGATATATATATTCAAAGGTTTTGAATATGATTCTTGTTAAGTGAAAGTATGTGATCATTCGGTTGGTGTGCTTTAATAAGGTATAATTTAGCGGTTTCACATTAAAGATTAAATTGTTAGATTCGAATATGAAATAAATATGATTTGATATGTTATTACATAATATGCAAGATTTGTATATTGACCAGGTATAAATGAGATGGTTATTGCTAACTTGGTAATAGGTATATGTTTATGTATCTATTTACGCATATAATGAATTAACTTATCTATGATATAGTATTTGTCCATGTTATTATATTATGGGTAGATAATGTGTTTTGAAATATGCATGCATGTAATTCTATGAAGCATATACAAATATTATGTTATCAAATTTGTATTTCGATAAGGGTTAATTGTATTAGCCGAGTTGAGGAAAGGTGGATATGATTATGTATTGAACTTAAATGGTGCATTTATGTAAAAATTCTGGTTGGTTTATTTGAGTAGTACACATGTTTGAGCTGGAGGTTGTATTATAAATATTTATATTCATGATTTGTAAATGTTATAGATTGGTGAACAAATGTTGCCATGCAATATTTTATTTTATGAAATGAAATGATGTGTACTTGGTTGCATAGGACATGCGCATGACATTTACATGATTTTTAAGATATATTTATCATTAGCATTATTTAAAAAGTCATAAAAGTTGAGATGTACATATTTGATGAGTTTGTAAATTAATATATATTCTTGGTTAGAAGTTAATGTTTAATATTCACAAGTTATTATTAGCATTGTTGTATATAAAACTCTGAGTTTATTGTAATATTGAATCGAAGTTTGATAATTATGATATATGAATTTTTGTTAGATATTTAAAAATCAAATTTGATCTGAGTTATATTTTGATCGGTAATACATTGTAACCCTAATTCGGCGATGTAACGCCCTAATTTTCGGGAATTCTGTGAATGTTGGCATAGGTTTAATTATGTTAGTGGGCCTCTAGAAAGCCTAAACTTAAGATAGAACCCGACAATTTTAGTTAATTTTTGTTTCATAAGAAAAACGGGGTGAAATTATGAAATAGAACCTATGTGAAAATGTTTGAAAATGCTATAGGCTAAACTGAAGTGGCCAAATAAATAGGAGTGCAAAATAGGAGGATTTGCATGACAAACCTCCCATTTTACATGAAGTGGCCAGCCATCGTGTTGTTGTAGACAAAATGTACACTTGATATCCATAATTTATGGTACAAATTGATACAAATTGATAATAGGTTAGGTAAATGTTCCATGATAATGGGTTAGGTAAATGTTTCATGATAATGGGTTAGGTAAATGTTTCATGATAAGAATTTCATGTCTTTTGTATTAAAGAATTAAATGGATGAAATATGAAGTTTTATTAAAAGAAAAAGGGGTGAAAAGAACTATGTTTTGTCCATCTTTGTTCATTATAGCTGAAAGTTAGAGAAAAGAAAGGAGAGGAGAAAGCTCTTGAGTATTCGGTCATTAGGAGGAGGAAAATTGAAGGTAAGTTCTTGGTACCTTGCTTCTATTTTGAGGTTCATGAGTTCTTCTTGATTCTACCTTAACTCTTGAAGTATATTTTGATTTTTAGTTGTGTTGTGAGCATTTAGTCATGAATTAAAATGAAGGAAATGGTTGTTGTTTCATGTTCTTTTGATGAAAAATGGAAGATAGGTGAAGTTGAGCCAAACAAATGAGCATGCATGTGCCTTAGATGTTAAAGGGAAAAATCAGCTAACATGTTGTGCTTTAAAATGATGAAATGGAGATTATACTTAAGTAAAATCATAGATATGTGATGATTGATTGGTGATATACATGTTTAAATAACATGCATGCAAGGTATGTGTGAAAGAGTGATTTGGTAATAAATCTGCTTGGGACAGCAGCAGTAATGTGACTTTGGAAAATCACCATAAATTGTGGGAGAAGAATTAGAAGCTGAATAAATTATGTAATTAAAGCTTATTGAGTCTAGTTTCTAATGAAATAAACAAGAACATATTTTGAATTCTGTACAATGAGAAATTTGATTCGTAATGAAGGGTGGTCAGATTAGTCAAACAGTGAAACATGGGAAACTTTGAGAAAAATCTGGTATTGATTGGCTAAACCAAAAATTCTTAAAATTTTATGGATAGAAGGTATATGAGTCTATTTTCAGGTAAAATTAACGGCACTTGATTTGGAGTTTCGTAGCTCCAGTTATAAATAATTTAGTGGCTGTTGCTCAGGAAGACAGCTTGCAGTGAAATTATGATTATGTGGTAAACATTGACAAAAATTTGTTAATGAGTTGCTTATTGATTTCTTATAAGCTTACTATGATCTGTAGGTGTGGTTGACCGAATATTGTAAGGGGTTAATACGTAGTTAGTATTTGAATAGTTAGATTAACGTGTTAGTAATCCAATTGTAGGCGTTTCGTGTGTAGATCTCGTCAGCATATCGTCGCAAACAGGTGTGTAACTAACACCCTCTTTCTTAGTCTAGATCGGCAAAAGTCGAAAAGCCAAAATGCCGAAAACCGGTATTTTGTAGATTTGCGAGTGTGTGAATGCTCGTGAGGTAAATCGATTAATTTTTTTGGTAAGCTACAATGTTTGGACTGCAAAGTGCATGATTTCTGTGCCCTCGATATTTTTGGGCTTAATGGGCCAAAATTGGAATGATGGGCCAACGGGCCCAATTCGATAAGAACCCTCGGTACGTGATTCTGTAGTACGTGAAAGGTAGGAATATGCATGAAAAACCCTAAAATAGATAAATTACTGAAATACCTTTAAAAGTGAAAAATTTATAGTTTTACCCCTAGTAGATAAATTACCGAAATACCCCTAGGGTTAAATTGACCTAAATGCATGTTTGACTGTTGTTATTTACTGCATGCCATGTTATTATTATCTGATGCATGGGATTTGGATATTGACGGAGGAAGTACTGAAAGTGGCTTGTCTACGTACTGGAGGCTTTGCCTCAATTTACTGTTAACTGAGCAGCAAGGCTGCAACTGTGGAGTGTTGGGCTGGGTGGGTTGAGCTATTCCCCACATGGAGTGTATGGCTGGTACGGGTGGAGTGTAGTGGTTGGTGGGTTGAGTAGTCTCCCCAAATGGGCTTGCATATGTTTACTGATGTTGCATGTATTTTGAAATGGGCCTATGGGCCATACTGTTATCTGAATAAGGGGCTAAGGCCCAGTTTATTGTAATCTGAAAAGGGCTCTGGCCCAGTTCCACTGTTACCTGAGTGGGCTTAGGCCCAATAGGCTTGAGCTGACTTGGGCTTTGAATGGGTTTTCCTTACACACTGAGTTTCCCCAAACTCACCCCTTTTATTTTCATCCACGCAGGAAATCCCAAACCATAGTGGGCTTGAAGCTGTGAGGGAATTCGGAGTGGCCACCCGTTCTAAAAGTTTGATTTTCTTCTGGTGAACTGGACATCCTTTTATTTACGTTTGAAGTTTTGGGTTTTTAAATGTAATAAGGCCGCTTAATTATTTTTAATGGTTTTAATATGTATTACTAAGATAGGTATTACTTATTTTAACTGTTGAAATTGGATAGCTTTAGGGCGCGTTTTCAAAAACAACAGTTGATTTCAAAATAACACGACAACAAGTAAAGCTTCCGCAATGAAAGTATTTTCCAAAATTAATCACTTTTCCTAAAAATTACTTAATCAAATCGGTTTCCTAGAAATATCCATGACGTTAAGGTGTGGCAATGGCGGTATGCATGTCTAGGATTGGATCCGAAGGGAGCTTGGTACTTAAGCAGTCCGATGGACTCACCACCTCTTTTCCGGTTTCCTACCTGGTGCACAGCTTCCATTCACTTTAACCTATAATGAAATTATCTTTTAAAACACTAAGTAGGTTTTTCTGGATCAACAATATAAAATGTTTTTAACGCTTCAATGTGGCATGTCGGATCCGGCCATAACGTCTGGGCCGGGTTTGGGGTGCTACAGGCGACAAATACAAGTTAGGGGTGTTATATTTTATTGGTATCAGAGTTACGATTTAGTCGGTTCTAGGACTAATGTAGCATGTGCGAGTTTAGCTATACATGCCATAATTATATACTGTGATAGATTGATGACTTCTGAGATTTGAAATGTGTTTTCATATAGTAAATGGATCCTGACAGAGCTGTAGCTGGTGATGTTGAGAGTGTAGCGCCTGCTCCTGTGCAAGGGACAGTGCAGGCTGATTCTCGACTGACTTCGAGTAATCAAGAAAGTGAGGCTAAACAAGCCTTCTATCAAATGATGAATGATTGGTTCACTCAATATATTCGGACTGACCCGGCTGAACAACAACCTCCACCCTCGATTAATCCATCCTCCATGCCTGCTGTACCTCAAGTAAGTGATCCGTTACGATTAAATAGACAACCTGTTGATAAAATTAGAAAACATAGAGCTGAAGAGTTTAGAGCCACTGATGATGATGACACTGAGCGGGCTGAGTTCTGGCTTGATAATATCATCTGTGTGTTTAATGAGCTATCCTGTACTCCTGATGAATGTTTGAAATGTGCTATATCCTTGCTTCGAGACACAACATATCACTGGTGGAATACCTTAGTATCAGTAGTTTCGAGAGAGTAGGTGACCTGGGAATTCTTTCAAACTGAGTTCCGTAAGAAATATATCAGTCAGAGATTTATCGATCAGAAGCGTAAAGAATTTCTGGAGCTGGAACAAGGTCGAATGACAGTGACAGAGTATGAGCGAAAATTCGTGAGACTCAGTCGGTGTACCCGAGAGTGTGTTTCCACTGAATCCATAATGTGTAAAAGATTTGAAGATGGGCTGAATGAAGATATTAAATTGTTAGTTGGCATACTTGAGATAAAAGATTTGTGGTACTTGTTGAGCGAGCCTGCAAGGCTGAAGAGCTCGGGAAAGAGAAAAGAAAGGCTGACTTTAAAGCTAGAGATGCACACAAAAGAACATCCGGTAATTCATTCCAGTCGGCATCAAAGAAGTTCCGAGATGATTTCATCCATTCTAAAGCCACTTCAGGTTACTCCCAACGGGATCAGAATAGACTACCAATGAGTTCAAGAGCTACTTCAGTAGCGAGTGTGGGTAATGTCAAATCAAATCAACCCGAGTGTAAACACTGTGGTAAACGACATCCCGGCAGTTGCAGATTGCATGATCCGACCTGTTTTAAATGTGGATCGACAGATCATTATATTCTAGATTGCCCAATGTTAGCTGAAGAAAATCCAGTGCAGAATACGAGATCAGGTAATACTGCAGCTCGAGGTAGGCCACTCAAAAATGCTGGTAATACGAGTGGCAGTCAGAGAGGGACTAAAGATACGACAGTCAGATCTAAGGCTCGTGTACCTACCACAGCCTATGCCATTCGCGCGCGAGAGGAGGCTTCATCCCCAGATGTTATTACTGATATATTCACTCTTTATGATACTAATGTAATTGCATTGATTGATCCTGGTTCTACTCATTCTTATGTGTGTGAGACATTAGTATTCAGCAAGACTCTACCTGTTGAGTCTACTAAGTTTGTGATTAGAGTGTCAAACGCCTTGGGCCGATATGTTATTGTTGATAAAGTGTGTAAGAATTGTCCCTTGATGGTTCGAGATCTGTGCTTTTCGGCTGATTTGATGTTGCTTCCATTTGATGAGTTCGATATAATTATGGGTATGGATTGGCTGACTTTACATGATGCTATTGTGAACTGCAAAAGAAAGACTATTAATCTACGGAGCCAGAATGACGAAGTTATTCGGATTGAATCTAGTGATTTGTATGGATTACCAGCAGTGATTTCTTCGATGCTAGCTCAGAAGTATGTGAGAAAAGGGTGTGAAGCTTATTTTGCCTACGTGCTCGACTGTAAAGCAGCTGAAAGAAACATTGAATCAGTACCTGTTATATGTGAGTATCTGGATATGTTTCCAGAAGAATTACCGGGTTTGCCACCTAGTCGGGAAGTGGAGTTTGGTATTGAGTTAATGCCTGGGATGACTCCAATATCCATAGCTTCGTATAGAATGGCACTTACAGAATTAAAAAAATTGAAAGCTCAGTTGCAAGAATTGACAGATAGAGGTTTGGCGCGACTGATTTTCTTTCCATGGGGTGCACCTGTGTTGTTTGTGAAAAAGAAAGACGGGACTATGAGAATGTGCATTGATTATAGACAGCTCAATAAGGTGACTATAAAGAATACGTATCTGTTGCCACGGATTGATGATCTGTTTGATCAGCTGAAAGGAACTACGATATTTTCGAAGATAGATTTGAGGTCAGACTATTATTAGTTGTGAGTAAAAGTCTCCGACGTGCCAAAGACTGCTTTCTGAACGAGGTACAAATACTATGAGTTTTTGGTTATGCCTTTTGGACTCACTAATGCACTTGCTGGTTTTATGAATTTGATGAATCAGATCTTCAAACGTATCTGGACAGGTTTGTGGTTGTGTTTATAGATGACATTTTGATCTATTCTCGTGATGAAGTTGAACATGCCGAACATTTGAGACTTGTGTTGCAGACCTTGCGAGAAAAACAATTGTATGCAAAATTCGGTAAATGTGAGTTCTGGTTAAGTGAAGTCATTTTTCTGGGTCATGTGGTATCAGCATCATGTATTCGGGTTGATCTGAGCAAAATTTCAGCCATACTTGATTGGAAACCTCCGAAGAATGTTTTTGAAGTCTGAAGCTTTCGAGGACTTGCTGGTTATTATAGACGATTTGTGAAAGATTTCTCTATGATTGCAGCTCCGATGACAAAGCTATTGCGGAAAGATGTTAAGTTTGAGTGGTCAGAGAAGTGCCAGAAAAGCTTTGATCAGTTGAAAGCTCTTTTGACCGAAGCTCCAATGCTAGTTCAGCCAGAATCGGGTAAAGAATTTGTTATTTATAGTGATGCATCTTTGAATGGTTTGGGTTGTGTTCTAATGCAGAAAGGCAAAGTTATAGCATATGCCTTGAGACAGTTGAAGCCACATGAAAGAAATTATCCGACACACGACTTAGAATTGGCAGCTATTGTGTTTGCATTAAAGATATGGTGCCACTATTTGTGCAGTGAGAAATGTCATGTTTATTCTGATCATAAGAGCCTGAAATACTTGATGACTTAGAAAGATTTAAATTTGAGAAAACGTTGACGGTTAGGATTGCTAAAAGATTACGAACTTGTGATTGACTACCACCTGGGGAAGGCTAATGTTGTTGTTAATGCTTTAAGCCAAAAATCACTATTTGCTTTGCGTGCAATGAATACGCATATGGCCATGTCTGACGATGGTTCGATAGTAGCTGAATTGAAAGCAAGTCCATTATTTATTCAACAAATTTGTGATTCTCAGAAGGTTGATAATGAGTTGATCGCAAAACGAGCTCAGTGTGAGACAGATGCAAAATCAGAATTCAGAGTTGATGCTTATGACTGTTTGAGATTCAGAGACTGAATATGTGTTTCGAAGAATTCAGAGTTGATTCAAATGATTTTGAATGAAGCTCACAACAGTTGATTGTCTGTTCATCCAGGTAGTACAAAGATGTATAATGATCTGAAACAGTTTTACTGGTGGCATGGTATAAAACGAGACATTTCTAACTTTGTTGCAAGATGTTTAGTCTGTCAACAAGTCAAAGATGAACATCAGGTGCCTTCAGGATTACTTCAGCCTATCATGATACCTAAGTGGAAATGGGATAGAGTTACGATGAATTTTGTATTTGGTTTATCATTGACACCGAGCAAGAAAGATGCAATCTGGGTTGTTGTTGATAGATTGACCAAGTCGGCTCATTTTGTTCCGATACGTATAGACTAACTTAATAAGCTGGCTGAATATTTTGTTTCTCAGATTGTGAGATTACACGGTGTGCCTATATCTATTGTTTCGGATAGAGATCCGAGGTTTACATCGCCATTTTGGAAGAAATTACAAGATGTACTAGGTACGAAATTACATTTTAATACTGCTTTCCATCCGAAAATAGATGGCCAGTCTGAGCGAATCATTCAAATACTTGAGGATATGTTGAGATGTTGCATTCTCGAGTTTGAAGGTACGTGGGAACGATACCTACCTTTGATTGAATTTGCGTATAATAACAGCTATCAATCGAGTATCAAAATGACACCTTATGAGGCTTTGTATGGTCGTAAATGCCGTACACCATTGTACTGGATAGAGCTCAGTGAAAATAAGATACATGGGGTTGACTTGATTAGAGAAATTGAACAGAAAGTGAAAGTGATCCGTGAAAGTTTGAAAGCAGCGTCAGATCGTCAGAAATCTTATGCGGACTTGAAATGTAAAGATATAGAGTTTCAAATCAGAAACAAAGTCTTTTTGAGAGTCTCACCGTGGAAGAAAATACTCAGCTTCTGTCGTAAAGGCAAATTGAGTCCGAGGTTTATTGGACCGTATGAGGTAATAGAGCGTATTGGACCAGTTGCTTACAGATTATCATTGCCACTTGAGTTAGAAAAGATCCACAATGTATTCCATGTTTCAATGCTTCAAAGGTATCGATCTGATCCTTCACATGTGATTAGTCCGTCTGAGATTGAAATTCGGCCTGATAGGACCTACGAAGAAGAATCGATTCGCATTTTGACCCGTGAGGATAAAGAGTTGCGGAATAAAAAGATTTCGTTAGTTAAAGTATTGTGGCATAAGCATGGAGTTGAGGAAGCAACATGGGAGCCAGAGGATGCAATGAAAGAATGTTATCCGAACCTATTCACTGGTAAGATTTTCGGGGACGAAAATCCCTAAGGGGGAAGAGTTGTAATAGTCCAATTTAGACTCTAATCGGAACGGTGGTTTTGAGAGCACGAATCCGACTCGAAAAAATATTTTAAAATTTATTTTCTGTGTTTATTTGGTGTGAATTTATATCTGTGAAATTTTCGCGATTTAATTTTGTCGTTTAGGTGCCCGATTAAATAAAAAGACTTAATCGCATAAAATAAAAACTAGGTGGTAACTTGTATAAGGGCCAAATTACTAATGGTTTTCTAAATTGGAGTCTTTATGATGAAATTAATCCATTATATATGATTTTGGACGGTAATGGACTTGGGTTACAAAATATTATTATTATTTCATTAAGGGTAGTTAGGTAAAATAGTAATAATTTAATATATATGTTAATATATCGTAAGAAAATAAGCCATAAACACATTGTTTTTCTTTGTTCTTGCACCGAATATAAACAAAAGAAAAAGAAAGAAAACTAAGCTAGGGTTCAGCATACATTCAAGCTCAATTAAGGTTCGTTTTTGTTCAGTTTTTGATAATTTCTACGTTTTTGAGATCATTGCTTAGTAATCTTCAAGACCCATGCTTTAATTTTTTATTTTGATGAATATTTTGAATTGTGCCATTTTTGATAACTTCTGATTTTTGTTGATTGATGGTGAAAAATGGAAGATATGTTTTAGATTAACATGTTTTGTATTGGAATTTTTGATGATTTTGAGTAATTAGGACTTAATTGCAAAAATAAAAAATTGAGGGACTAAAATGTGAAATAAATTGAATATATGGACTTGTTTGGGAGTGGGTAAAATTTGGCCCAACATAAGTATAGGGAAATTTTGTGTATTTTGTGTTTTGTGCAATGGGGACTAAATTGTAAAATTTGTAAATGTTAGGGGTAAAATGGTAATTTGCCTATTTATTTGTTTTTGGACTAAATTGAATGAAAATATGTTTGAATGAGCTTAATTTGAATATGTTTAGATCAAGAACCAAAGAAATCGGATTTGGATTGGGGAAAAACGAAAGTTGTCGACTAGCTGCCCGATTCCATTTTGTATCGTCCGAGGTAAGTTTATAAGCAAATAGACGTGTTTATTGGTAATTTAATGTTATATTTACATGCTGTTATGAAAAGTTGGAATTAAAATATACTATGGCCGAATATGTTTAAATTTGGTTATGACACTTCTGAGTTCAATTTGACCGAGATACGACGTCCGAAAGCCCTGTATGAACCTTAGGAATAGCTAGGATACATATGTCATGACATAGGATTCTGATATATGTGTGCTAGTAAGTCCATGGCATCGATTTTTGATTCCGATATGTGTTTACAAGTAAGACCCTGTCTGAGACAGTGGCATCGATATGTGGCTACATGTAATACCACATCTGGGACGTTGGCATTGTACTATTTATGTGATTATCCAGTGTCCTATCCAATTCCGAATGGTTCATCGGGCAAAAGTAATTGTGTACGGATTATATAATACGAGCTAAATGGTCAGGTATGAGTTAACTTGATATCCATTTAAGAGAAGATAAGAAAGTACTATTGTTACGTGTTGTAAATCATGTACAATGCAAATGAAAAATTCATGGGTACTGATATGTGTATTCGACTTATGAATGAATAATTTGCATAACATTGAAATGTTATTTAATATGTGTATATAAGATTTGTATATTCGGCTACTTAAGTATTAAGTATACATGAGATGTTATTAGTTGATTCTTAAGTTGCATATAAGAATAAATGGATGTGTAGCTATTATGCCTATTAGGTTTGTAAGTTGATTTATATTGCTTTAAATGATTATATATGTATTTAGCATAGGTGGTTGATAATGTTAATGCATTTTGTTTAGTTAATATGAGTTAATTATGATAATGAGTTGTTTATTTGCTTATGACTTACTAAGCTGTGGTACCTTACTCTGTGTATTATGTTACTCTATTTTATAGATTTTGGAAGTCAGCTGCAAGCTCGGGATTGTCAGCCAAGTTCATCACACTGTCTACTGCTTTGGTACCTTTAAGCTAAACTTAAATTATGGCATGTATAGGCTGGCTTTAGGGTTAGTTATTTTGGAAATGAATGTATATATTAGCCATGTGAAAATGGCTTAACCATCTTGTTTGGAATCGATTTTGTTTGCTTATGGTTTGCGTTTATTCTAGCTATGGTATTTTATGCTATAATGAGTAATATTTGTGATATGTGCTTGGTTGTGTATTAAATTTGATTAGTGACTTGGATGTGGTATGAACATATTGACCGTAACATGTATACCTAGGATATATATATTCAAAGGTTTTGAATATGATTCTTGTTAAGTGAAAGTATGTGATCATTCGGTTGGTGTGCTTTAATAAGGTATAATTTAGTGGTTTCACATTAAAGATTAAATTGTTAGATTCGAATGTGAGATAAATATGCTTTGATATGTTATTACATAGTATGCAAGATTCGTATATTGACTAGGTATAAATGAGATGGTTATAACTAACTTGGTAATAGGTATATGTTTATGTATCTATTTGCGCATATAATGAATTAACTTATCTATGATATAGTATTTGTCCGTGTTATTATATTATGGGTAGATAATGTGTTTTGAAATATGCATGCATGTAATTCTATGAAGCATATACGAATATTATGTTACCAAATTTTTATTTCGATAAGGGTTAATTGTATTAGCCGAGTTGAGGAAAAATGGATATGATTATGTATTGAACTTAAATGGTGCATTTATGTAAAAATTCTGGTTGGTTTATTTGAGTAGTACAAATGTTTGAGCTGGAGGTTGTATTATAAATATTTATATTCATGATTTGTAAATGTTATAGATTGGTGAACAAATGTTGCCATGCAATATTTTATTTTATGAAATGAAATGATGTGTACTTGGTTGCATAGGACATGCACATGACATTTTCATGATTTTTAAGATATATTTATCATTAGCATTATTTAAAAGTCATAAAAGTTGAGATGTACATATTTGATGAGTTCGTAAATTAATATATATTCTTGGTTAGAAGTTAATGTTTAATATTCACAAGTTATTATTGGCATTGTTGTATATAAAACTCTGAGTTTATTGTAATATTGATCGAAGTTTGATAATTATGATATATGAATTTTTGTTAGATATTTAAAAATCAAATTTGATCTGAGTTATATTTTGATCGGTAATACCTCGTACCCTAATTCGGCAACGGATATGGGTTAAGGGTGTTACATTTTATTATCGTTCATGTCTCAACTTTTAATTTATTTTCTAATATATTTTTGAGTATTTAAATTTATTTCAAAGCTTAATAATTCATATTTTTCAAACCAAACTATATTCTTTTAACAAAGCATGTATGATTGTTAGGTTTGAGTCTAAAAACAACTTCTAATAATCCATTTTGTCTTAGTGTTTGTGATCAACAGGGAACTTACATGTTGCATGTTAGTTTTGAGGTATACAATGTCTGGTAGGCATCATCATCTCTTCATGTCTATAAATAGGTGTGGCACAGGCATCGTAGCTTGGTCATGATGATAAAGATAAATATGATCAGAATCATTTTACCATTTGCCTTAAAAAAAATCTAAAATCACTAGGAAAAAGGGTGCATATCTATTTGTATATAATCGACGTGTATATATATATATTTTCCTTTTTAGTGAGTGTTGTTAGGATATAGTAAAAAAATAATATATGAAAAAATGAAATATGTGATAATCTTTTATGAGATTAAAAATTTTCATTTTTAGTGTAAAAATGAATTTTATATATACACTACATTATATAGCACACATTTACCATATGGATAGAAAAATTATGTAAAAAATATTGTTATAGCAATGAAGTTATATGGGCTGTTGAGTTTAACAATTATAGTGGTTCACATCGTAAGTGATGCGGAGAATCATTAGAGTAATGTTGATTCACATCATAAGAGGTGCATAGAATCACCAAAGATGGCAATTTAGTGTTTAAAGGGTGTTTGAGTATCATGTTGAGTGTATAATTGATTTTGTGTCTCGGTCTAACTCTTGTTGTGTCCCTAACCTTGGTGATCAAAAGAAATTTATAGAGAGAGGTTAACTTGACGTGGTGGACTTCAGCCATAAATCACTCCATCTCATTAGTGTAGATGTAAAGTGGCAGATGTCAGTTTAGGAATACTATTGGAGTCAATATGAAGGGAATATGTGAGCTTATTGAACGAGCATTGCCAGGCTTAGTGAGGTGATGGGTTGATAGATGATTGAAGAAACTCTTCTTCACATATTTTTTTCAGGATCATGTGGGATATCCCTAAGTGATGTGGTACTTTTGTGAGAAAGCTAGACTTGATCATGGGTTAGACTGGACTGGGTTTGGGCCAAACCGATGTAAAATTTTAGACTCATTTTCTAGGCTTGGGCCTAACCCAACTCTAATATGGGCTTAAATTTCTGTCCAAGCCTGACTCAAATTAAAAAGCTATACCTGAGCCCAGTCCGCCCGTATTAAATTTTTTTAGATTATTTTTTATATAAAAAATTTAAAATATATATTACATAAAATACATTAAAAATAATTAAATAAATGTTTCCCAACAAATTGAAAATACATTAAAAAAAGTTTTTATACTCAAATAACACTAAGATAATTGCAACTTAGCTAGCAAATACCTTTAAAATAGTAGTAAAATTAACAATAAAATAAGAGTTATACAATATTCAAACAATAACAACAAAAATAGTAGCAATATAATAGTGAAATGATAGCGAAACAACAGTAAACAACAACAAAACAATTAATTTAGGTTGGGTCGAGTCCATGCTAAAGAAATCATACTTGAGACCCGGCCCATTTAGAAAACAAGCCTTATTTTTTTGTCAAAGCCCATTTTTTAGGCTAATATTTTTTCGCAAACCTCCCATATTTTGAGCAGACCTTTAATTTTGGATAAATAATCCGACTCATGATCAAGTCTAGATGAAATAGAAACAAAAACTATTCTCCTGACAACCCCACAAGACCAAGCTTCTGTCATATTTTTCCTTTTTAAGTATGGTTGTCAAGTGGTTGAACGAGGGGTAATACCGCGAAGTATAACAAATATAGCATGTAAGAATTTTTATGAAGGAAATTTTTAATTAATTTTAACTAAAATTGATGTTTACTTAACATATGAGACCACCTCAATCACCAATGTAATTATAATATATATGCAATGGACTGTGCGCGGACGAAGTGTGTTTGATCCATGTGATGTTTTGAGAGCCGAAAACGAAAATAAGCTTGTTAATCCAATATTTCCGGCCATAAAAATGGGCGGGAGGCTATTCCATGCAGTGTTAGTGATGAATAAATCATCATAACTGGGCCCGATCCAGTCAATGAAAGCAATCATTTTTAATTCCAAAAACAAACGAGTAAAGCTAAAGATAGTAATGTAGTGTCATTCTCACCTCCCAATTTCAGAATGGGCGAAAAAGCAGGTTGAACATTTCAAACCTCAAATTATACAGCATGCAAAATGTGTAGTTTTGATTCATATAAAAATTATTATTTATATAATAACAAATAATCCACAAGTCCTTATTGTATATTTAAAAATAAAACAACACATATCAACATTCTAACCAAAAAAAAAAATAAATGGTGCTCATGGATCAAGTCGTATTGAGCCTAAACATGATATTAACATATTTTATGCTTATTCAAGTCCGGCCTAATCTAAAGTCTAGGCCTAAAATTTTACCTAAACCCGTTCATATTTGCAAAAGACTAATCTAAGTCTATTTTAGGCATACTCATATTATATTTTAAATTTTTTAAAATATTTATTTTATTTTAATATTTAATAAATTTATACATTTTTTTATTTATTGAAATTTTTTATATAGTCATCTTAACTTTATTTTAATATTTACATTAGTGTAGTATTATATATTTAGAATATATTTATTTTTTTGAAGTGTTCTAAATTATATAATATAAAGTATTATAAACTTAAAATGGGTCAGGCTCGAGCCTTGAATGTTCTAGCTTAAGCCCAACCCATATTTTAAACGAGCCTAATTTTTTTGCCCAAGCTCATTTTTCGAGCCTAATATTTTTGTCCAAACCCTCCCATCTTTGAGCTTGGATGGGTAGCCCAACTCATGAATAAGTCTAACACCAATGTTTTAAACCCAAGTTTTTTTCGTTTTTTTTCTTTTATTCCATGAATAGTAAATATATTTTTTTAAGGTAAGAGTACTGTAGAGGCCCTTTACTGATAGTCGAATTGCACTTTATTCCTTATACTAAAAAATGGACAAATTAGTCCATGTAGCAAATTGGTCATTCTGTTAAAAATTTCATCTAACTCCACTATTAAAAATTATTCATTGTACGTCAACATAATGTATACATGACAAACCACATATCATTATCTAATTATTCCATCAACAAACATTAAATTTTTAAGAGAAAAATTATATTTTTCTTTAATTTAAAGTGAAGAATCTACTTTAACCATAAAGAAAAAAATTATTTGCGGGCCATGAGGACCCCCCCCCACCTACTCCTAGTGTTAATAGTACAAGTTTAAAACAGTTACTATATGTGGAAAAGGTCAAGGAAAGTTAATTCATGATTGTTGGATTATGTCAATAGGTACAAAGTGTGGATATACATACAATGTTGGTTGCTATAAGATTGGATTGGGATGGATTAGGAGAACCTGTATTTAGAAACGAAATTAACATGGGAATAAGCTTGGTTAGAAAACATGGGATGATTTAATCACAACGTTGAATATTTTAATATTCTGCTGACAAAACAACATTTCATTGAATTGGGTCAGGCAGCGGCAGCAAGGGAGCAGGTGGAGTGGAGGGACGTTCATGCATTTTTTGTGTGATAGATATGAAATGTACCTTAAATAAAATATTAATTAAGGTTTTCCAATGTAGATGTGATTAAATTACTACTAATGTCTTCCTAATTAATGACTTTTCCTATCTCCAAAAATCAAACAACATTATTACCTACTTCACTTTTTTTCTACAAATTCCATTAACCACTAGATTAAGTGAATGAGACTAATTCTTGATGTACCATATAACTCATTTCCCCTTTAAATTCGTTATCATGGGTAATTTCATAATTTCTTTTAGTAGGGATGGAATATAAATTAAAATATAAGTTTATTATGTATTAATTTATAAAAATTATTTCATTTTTAGGGGTAAAATATAATTTTATTATATATTGATTTATAATTTATTTATTTATAAGAGAATTAAATTAAAAAATTAACCAGCTAATAATTGCTTGCTCAAAGACATGATAACAACAGAGGAGATCTGGAACCTAGAAGCATTTAGAGAAAATCTAACAGAAGAAATTGTACAAAGAATCATTGATATACCTCTGTCGCAACATCTAGCAAGTCCAGATAAAATCAGTTGGGCGCCTGCCTCTACTAGGAAAATCTCGATCAAAAATGCGTGCCAACTGATAACGGAAAATTCATGGAATAATCGAGATACCAGGTGGAAGGAAATTTGGAAGTATCCAGGCCCTCAACACATCCGTTTCTTCCTCTGGTTAGCTTGTAAGCAACGGCTACTCACCAACCTAGAAAGAGCACGAAGAGGACTCGACTTCAATACCTCATGCCCAATATATCAACTTAACACAGAAGACGTAATTCACGTACTTAGAGACTACCCGTCAACTAAAGAAATTTGGTTAAACATTGTCCCCCCAAATTGGCAAACACAGTTCTTCTCTAGTAATATTTTTGAATGGGTAGGGGAAAACTTAAGGCATAATGAATAGATGATATGGGCTAAAACTTTCAGGCCAACCCTCTTTGGTCTAGTTGCATAGCGTATATTGAAAAATAGGAACTTATTTCTCTTTCAAGATATAACATGGAGCTTAGCCGAAACCATCAAAATCTCTGTTTGTTGGGCAAGACAGTATATCAACTCACATGCAAGGGATCCATCTCAAGATTTAAATGAAGGAAACGAACAAGAGCCAAGCGCAGCTGTTGAGTAAAAGTTCTGATTTAGGCATTATTTTTTTTAATTTAGTGTGTTTTTTTCATAAAAAAATTAAAAAAATTAATTTTGAGGAGTCAAAATATAATTTTACTATATATTAGTTTATAATTTCTCTATTTATAAAAGAATTAAATTAAAAAAAGAAATTCATTTTTGAGAGGTCGATACCTCTACCTATCCCTTATTATCTACCTCTATTCGTCATATATTTTAGCTTAAAAAGTTAATGGTATTAAAAAAAACAAAAGTGGTCCATCCTACCAATAAAATTATGTCAAGTCATGATTAAAAAAAGTATAAATATTAAAGTGGGAAAAATATATAATTCGAGGGCGAACACGTGAGACGTGACATAAGTTTTTTTTTTTCAGGTGTTTTGTTAAGAGGAATAATTTTGTTGTTTTTGTTAAAAAAGTAGATTTGGAATAGTTTAAATTACTCTATTTAAAATTATTATATAAAAATTAAAAGATAAAAAATATTTTTTTATTACTTTGTTAAAAAAATATTTTAATAACTTATTAAAAAATTAAATCAACTGGAAAATAATATTATTAGTGACTTAATTTTATAAACGTATTAATTTTTTTCTTATATGCGATGCACGGCTTTGTTTTATATATTCATTAAAATGTATTAATTTATTAATTTTATATCAAATTTAAGATTTATAATGTTTAATAAATAATATATTAAAAATAAAAATGATGTAAATATAAATGTTTGATTTTTTTTAATCTTCATTTGGATATGATAATAATTGTTAAAAAATACATATATGATATTAAATTTAAAAAATTAAATATTTAAGTTTGTATTTATTTCACAATTTTTAATGTAATTCCATATAAATTAGGACCAATATAAATCAAATATATATTCATTTTAAAAATTATTGTTATTACATAAATCAGTAAGTGTCGTAAAATTTTAAATAATTAAATTAACTAATATAAAAATCAATATAAAAATAAAATATTATATGTTCCATATTGTTATATTTGAATATGTTGTTTAAGATATTGTGTCTCATAGTCGATTGAGTTTTATCCCGAGCGGCATCAACTTTGTTACTAGTCCATGAGGTTGTGGGTTCAAGTGCTCTAAAATTTATTATCCTCCTATTTAAGAATTGGAGATAGATTATGAGTATTTCTAGGCATTGTTTCAAAAAGATATCGTGTCTTACATCTTTATATAAATTACAGACATAGGAAGTATAAATTATATTAAATTCTGATCCTAATGAACATTCGAGTCTTAATGTATTCAAATTTATCTTGATTTTAATGGATATCCACTTAATAATAAAATATTTATAACAAAACTAAAATATTTTAAGTTCTTAATTTTTTATAATAAAAAACTAAAAATTTTATTTATATTGTTGACACACATGATTAACTTAATTTGGCATATCAAAATACTAGATTCTTTCAATCGCCACACAATTCAAAGGAGAAAGGCTAATTGTATTACTGCCTTGCGAAACCAATTAGAGGATTGGATTTACGATCCAGAGGATATTAAACAAGAGGCAGTCAATTTCTTTCAGAAACTATATGGAGGACAATCGATCCTTGGAGAAGTTTTACCTGCTAGCTCATTTCCTCAAATTAATCAATGATATAAAGATTTTTTTAGGGAGAGCAATCTCTAGTGAGGAAATTAAGACTACTCTGTTTGATATGGCGCCCTTAAAAGCTTCAGGTAGTGATGGTTTACGTGCCTGTTTCTTTCAGAATTAATGAGACAATATTGGGGAGGCTATTTATGATTGGGTTAAAGGAGTTTTTAATGGTGAATCTATTGATCAAGAGCTTAATAATAGTTTCATAGTTCTTGTGCCTAAAGTCCCTAATCCTAAGGAGTTTTTACAATTTCAACATATTAGTCTTTGTTCTGTCTTATACAAGCTTGTTATGAAGGTAATAGCTAATCGATTCAGGATGATTTTCCCAAAAATTATTTCTCATGAGCAGGTTGATTTTATTGCGGGAAGAAATATTTCGAATAATATCCTTATAGCCCAGGAGGTCATACATTCAATAAGTGTAACACCCCTAACCCGTATCCGACGCTGGGCAGGGTTACGAGGCATTACTATCAAAACACAACATAAAATATACATTTCTCATACATGATTCAATTTCACATAAATACCAATCTAACATATTCACATTGTCCCTTATAAGGCTCTACGAGACCTTAAAACATGCTTAGAAGAGGTTCGGGACTAAACCGATAACATTTGTGAACTTTGGGAAACATAGAAAATTTTCTTGCATTTAAGGGTCACACACCCATGTGAACAGGCCGTGTGCCTCACACAACCACCAGACACACCTATGTCACAGGCCGTGTGAAAACAGGGCATACATACTGACTTGGATCACACGCCCATGTGCCAGCCCATGTGCCATACACGGCCAGTAGACAAGCCCGTGTGTCTAAGCCGTATAACTCACTAACTTGTTTTAATTAAGCATCATGGGTCACACGGTTGAGTCACATGCCCGTGTGTTCAACCGCGTGGCACGAAAATAGGCTTGTTATAAGCTACTTTTCTCACTTAAGTCACATGCATCCTAAGGCATCCAAATGGAACCAAATATACTACCAAATAAGCAACTAAAAGTGATCATTTCCAGCATAAATCATACCATATTGAATCATTACATTTCACTTCTCAAATCTCAACCATTTCTTAAACAAAACACATACCAAAACTAGCATGAATCATTTATCATCTTTAACATTTTTCATATGTCTCAAATTCTAACTAAATAACCAATCATATCATTCAACCATTAACCAAATCAAAGCTTATCAATGTATCATCTCAAACTCATTCCAATACATGCCATTTCTTAAACCACATTATTACCACATTTGTATTCCAAGCCAAAACACAAATACATAACATAAACCAAATGCACATTTTATACCAACCATGCCAAATCATAAGGCCACATTATAACCATCAACCAAAATCATTAATTAGCCATTTCAAATAACCATATACATTTCTAAAAACCATATCATAAAGACCATAGCCTATACATGCCATAAAACCAAGCCACAATGTGTAAAATACCGAAAATCAATACCCGGATAGTGTGATGCTATCTCCGTTGACTCCCAACTCAAGCGAATGTCTGAGACACTATAAAACATAGAAAAATAACACAAAGTAAGCTTCACAGCTTAGTAAGTTCATATGTGAGCCTAAAATGATCACAACATTCATATAGCAATTCGAAATAGATAAATCATTAACATTTAAAGCATCAATTCATGAGCTAACATCAAATTACTCATGTCCTCATTCGCAAGTTCTCAACTTCATATAACTCGATACTTGATTAGTTTTCCACTCATGTCCTCATTCGTAAGTTCTCAACTTTATATAACTCGATACTTGAGTAGTTTTCCGTACATACCTGTATTGACACCTTTCTATTTATCACCCATACTCTTATCAAACCTCTCTGGTTTATAAGTGATTATGATACAAATTTATTGATTTTCCGATGCCATAGTCCAACTATGGTCTTACATATGTTACCAAGGCCCTGCCGTGGTCTTTCTTTCACGTGCCATAACCCAGTTATGATCTTATTAGTCGATTGCCATATGTATATTTAGTTAAAACAATTATTATTCATATCTCACATAACATTCAATATATACTTCATGATAGTCAAATAAACACATTTTGACATGAAACATACTTATACACAATTTTTTCTTATTTAATATACATAATACAATATGAACTCACCAATTTACTTTCACTCGCTTCTCACATAAGTTCTGTACGTACTTGTATTACTTATTCCTACCGTACTTTAATTCTCGTCTTATCTATGCCGTTGAACCACTTGAAATTGTTAAGGATACTCAGTAATCACATAAGCTCGTACAATGCCATATCCCAGATATGGTCTTACATGCTATCACATGTCGATGCCACTGTCTCAGACAGGGTCTTACATGAAATCATAATACGATGCCAATGTCTCAGACATGGTCTTATACGTAATCATAATACAATGCCAATGTCCCAGACATGGTCTTACATGTAATCACATCTCAATAACCTAATGTCATGACATTCGTATCCTATACTATTCCTAAGGTTCGTATGGGACTTTCGGATATAGTAACTCTGTTGATTCTTACTCGTAGTTGCTCGTTTGACACTCATAGCAGTTCAATGACAAATAAACGTATATGATTCAATTCAATTCAATAATAAATAAGCATTTATAACACAATTTAAATACGTTTATTAGCATATGAACTTACCTTGATTATTAAAATGTCGAAATGGATCGACTAGTCCGAAACTTTGTTTTTCCCTCGATATAGACTCGTACGAGGCTTAACTTGATCTAATCAATCAAATTCAGCTATTTCAATTCATATTATATTCATTTTAAGCCAATTTCATATTTTGGTAAAATTAATATTTTATCCCTACACTTTTGACCTTTTTACAAATTAGTCCCTAAGCTCGTAAAATGAAAATTTAATCAATTTCATCATAGCCCAAGCTAGCTGAATTTCATACATGCTCATAAAAGCCCATATTTTTAATTTATTCATACTTTTACCACACAATTTATCATATTTCACAATTTAGTCCAAAATTGACATTTTTACTAAAATTCACTTAACAAAACTCATTAATCTAACATCAAAGATTTATTTTATATCATTAAACATCAAGATACTCAAACATTCAATAATGGAATCATCCAAATACATTAACATTTTTGAAATCGGAGGTACGGGCTAGCTAGATTACGAAGAAACGATCTCAAAAACATAGAAATTATTTAAAATGGATCAAAATCCATACCTAAATGAGAAAAACAATGTTGGCCAAACCTAGCTCATCCATGGCTGCCATTATTTTCAAATTTCGGTGGAAGGGATGATAAAAATAAGGATTTTGGCTTTTGTTTTATTAATATTAACCTTTATTAACTATTTACCTAATTACCTTTAAAAACATTAGTAATTACACCAAATGCCACTCCACTAACATCCACTATCTCATAAATGGTCTATTTACCACATAAGTACCTTCGCTTTTAATTTCTATAGCTATTTGACACCTTTAGCTTATAGAACACAACTTTTACGCTTTACGCGATTTAGTCCTTTTTACCAAATTAAACACTTAAACGATAAAATTTCTTTATGAAATTTTTACACAATAATTATATCATGCTGTAAACCTTAATAAAATATTAAAATAAATATTTTGACTTTGGGTTGTGGTCCCTAAACCACTAGTCTGATTAACCCTAAAAGCGGGCTATTACAATAAAGGTTAAGAATAAAATATGGATGGTTGTTAAAATTGATCTCGAAAAGGCTTATGATAGGTTAAGGTGAGATTTTATTGATGGTTCCCTTTAGGCTGTTGGCATACCGGAGATCATTAGGAGAGTGATCATGTCAGCAATTTCTAACTCTACCATGCAGATTTTGTAGAATGGAGTGCCAACTCCAAAGTTTAAGCCTCTGATAAGGGTTAGATAGGGATGTTTGCTATCCCCTTATCTGTTTATGCAATTTATAGAATGGTTAGGACATGGTATTCAGTCGGCTATTTCTGGCGACAAGTGAAGTCCTATTAGATTATCTCGTTCGAGACTTAATCTATCTCACTTGTTCTTTGCAGATGAATTGGTTATTTTATCTAAGGTGGATTTGAAGCATGCTATGGCCCTTAAGGATATTCTTAAAAAATTTTACGGTATCTTAAGTCTTCGAGTTAATGCTCGAAAAACTATTATCTTCTTTTTTGGAGGAGTGGATGTTGACCTTAGTGATAGATTGACTAGCCTACTTGGGTTTCAAAAGGTACATAATCTTGTTACCTATCTAGGTGTGTTTTTATTCCACGACAGAGTTACTTGCTCTATTTTGAGGTTTGTGGTGGAGAAGGTGCAGAGCAAACTTAATAACTAAGACACTAAACAGCTATCATTGGCAGGTAGAGTCACTTTTGCTCATTCCGTTCTCCTTTCTATCCCTAATTACTTTATGTAGTCTATGCGGATTCCTAAAGGTATATGTGATGAAATTGAACGATTGGCTAGACAATTCATATGAGGCTCTTCTTGTAATACCCCAAAAATTACTACAGTAAGAAAGTAAGATATTATTCTTGATATAGTAAAATAAGGAAATAAAGTGACAAAAAGGGAAATTTTGAGTTATGTCAACATTGAAAAATATATTATGATATATTAAGTCCAAGAAATGACTAAATTGCAAAATTGAGAAAAGTTTTGTGGCCCAAGAGTAAATACTCAAAATTTGAGGGGTTAAAGTATAAATATGAAAAATTTGAAAGACCAATATTGCAAATATTTTAAGGGTGGAATAATCTAGAAACTAAGGAAAATGGATGAATTAGGACCAAATTGAATAGGTGAAGAATTATGAGGGACTAAATCGTAATTTTACCAAATTAAGTGATGACTCAAGGATGAAATTTCAAAAGATCATAAAGGCCAAAATGATCATTTAGCAAGGAAGATAATTTTGAAGAGTAATGATAATTTTGAAGTTGAATTAATTGTGAATGTGCTAATATTATGTATGAAAATTAAAATGGTATATTGAAGTAGTAGAAAAAGAGAATAAATTGTAAAGTAAACAAAATAGGTTATGTGAAATTGAATGTTTAAAAGAGAATACAAATGAAGTGTGATGATATAAAAAGTGAATGTGTAGGAAAATTTCAAGTTACATTAATTTTTCTTTATAGTAAGGACTAAATTGTAAAGTGTACAAAATTTTATGTGTGAAATAAAGTATTGTGTTAGGAAGTTTAAATGGAATGTTAAGTGTTAGTGAATTAGTTACAAAGTGATGTTAAAGTGAAATTATAGTAAATAATGAAATTTCAAGATTTTAGGAATTAAATTGTAAACTTGTGAAATTTATAATTGAAATAAGAGAAGTTATAATAAAAGTTGATGATAAGTGAGTTTTAAGGACTAAATTGGACAATAATTAAAAGTATAATGATCATGTATGTCTAAATGAAAGTTAATACTAAGAAACATGAAAGAGTAAAATTAACATTAAAATAGTTTCTGGACAGCAGCAATGGTTCAACTTTGAAAAATCACCAAAAATTGTGGAAATCGAATTAGAGGTTGAATAAAATAGAAATTAAATTTTATTGAGTCTAGTTTTTCATAGAAGAAACGGTGTAAGCAATGGAATTGTAAATTATGAGATGTAAAATTTTGTGAGACAAGGTCAGAATGCTTTCGGGTTCCCCTGTTCTGACTTTGGAAAATCATCAAAAATTGTAAAAAAAAAATAATTAGCGGTTTAAATTTATATTTTTTAATTCTTAATGATTATATTTTCAAGAAAAACAAATGGAAACATCATCCAAACACCATACTAAGAGATAATTAATTTTTAGTAAAGAAAGGTTGAAGCTGTCAAACAGCAGAATAGGGATAAATTTGAAGATTTTACTGTACTTATTGGCTAAATTATAAATTATGAAATTTTATGATAGAAAGATATTTGAGTCTAGTTTCAAAAACATCAAACGTTTCTTAATTTAGAATTCTGTAGCTCAAGATATAAATAATTTAGTAACTATGACTCAAGTGGATAG
Organism: Gossypium hirsutum; assembly: GCF_007990345.1. Lineage (NCBI taxonomy): Eukaryota > Viridiplantae > Streptophyta > Magnoliopsida > Malvales > Malvaceae > Gossypium > Gossypium hirsutum. Next base: position 9,061,938 of record NC_053431.1, on the reverse strand, counting down.
CTTTGAATGAACATTAAGTAAATTGTTAAATTATAGATAATGTTACATATAAGCATGTTATATACATTAAGGATGTGGAATGGAGAGGAGGAGGAGGAAAAAAATATATGAATATTCAGCTAGCATGGATTTACATTAAAAATGGCTAATTTGCATGTTTTAGGCTTAGGGACTAAATTGAATAAAAGTAAAATTGTAGGGGCAATTTTGTAAAAATGTCAAAATGGCCAAAATTGCATGAAATGAATTTTTTTTTATTTTCTAAATCAATGTATTGAAAGAAATTATTAATATCAAGTGGGTTTAGAGCATTAAATTTGTTGTATGATGATAATATAAAGTGATTTTGTTAAATATTGATGTTAGCATCTAATTGTGAAAATAGTTAAAATATTAGGGTTTGGTATTAAATTTATATTTTATTAAGGGCTTTATGATAGCCTAGAATATTTGGATAAATTATTAATCGAGAAAAAAATTAATTGATTTAATAGATTAACTAGTTGATGGACTAAATTGTAAAAGTTGTAAAAGCTGGGGTAATTGTGTAAATTTGAAAATTTAAAGGATATAAATTGTGGAATAAATTGGAATTTAAATATATGCTAATGAATAAGAAATTTTATATTTTAGAACAAGATTCTGAAGATACTCGTGAAAAAAGAAAAATAGAGAAATAGTCCTTGAACTCCTGCGAATATTTCAATTCAATTCAGGTAAGTTCGTATGGTTAAAATTTAATGTTTATTTATTAAATTTATGAATGGTATTATGTATTTATTCATATCTATTGTTGAAAATAAAATTATTGTTAAATTATGAAATTGAATTGAATGTTCAAAACGAGTGGAACGCGGGATTGAGTACAATCGTTTTGTGGCAAAGGATGAATTGATGGAAAATGCAAAGGATGAATTGACAGAAAATTACCCAAGTAAATCGAGGTTCAGCATTTTTTGTGAACTTTCGTGTTTACTTTCCGTTTAGCTCTCATGAGCTTCTATTAACTCATATGAGTTTGCATTTAACCCTATTGGGTTTCCGTTCAGCTCTTACGAGCTTCTATTCAACCCTAATGGGTTTCCATTAAGCTCTTTTGAGCTTCTGTTTAACTTTTATGAGTTTCCGTTTAGCTCTTATGAGCTTCTATTCAACCTTTATGGGTTTCTGTTTCCCACTTATGCGCTTCAATTTAGCCTTCGGGCTTCTGAAAATGATTGTACTCATATCCGTAAGTTGTTTTTTGAATGGTAAGTTATCGGGAGTTTTCTTGGATGGTATATGTATATGAAAAAATAATAAAAAATGATATGCTTATGATTGGTGTATTATGTATACGGAATGAATGTGGAAAGTAAAGAAACGCAAATGAAAATAAAGAAATTTAGAAGAGTTAAAGTTGTTTAAAATCCTACTACGCTAAGAATAATATGTATAAGTGATACTATAGATTTATTCACTTAATGAGATGTTAAATATAACTTCATGAGTATTGTGGTATCAATATTGGATTATTCTTGATATGTTTAAATTTCATATTTGAAAAGAAGTGCTATGATTAAATTTTATAAGAGCTTATTAAGCATTCATTGCTTATTTATTTGTTTTCCTTTACTTTTCAGATTATCAGAAGCTCGATTAGGTTGGAAGCTTGTTGAAATTGTATCACACTATCCATCGGTTCTATCGGTACTTTCGAATGTTTTGATTTTGGTCATAATGACATGTATAGGTATTTTGTTTAATGATGGTCTATACGTAATTTGTTGGGTCAGCCACTTATTTTTGTTGTTTTGGATGTCTAATTATGGCTTGTTGATATGTGTAATGTTGAATGTAGATTGACATAGAATTAGGTGAGAAATATGGCCTATTTTCGTCCACACGGGCAGAGACACGAGTGTGTGTCTCAACCATGTGTGACACACGGTCAGGTGACACGGCCGTGTGACCCCTACAGTGTTGAAAATTTTAAATATTTCTGAAAAATTTTTTGAGTCTTCAACTTAGTCCCTATTTGTTTCTAATGCGTAATTTGGGCCTCGAGGGGTCGTTTAAGGGACAATATGTATGATTTTGATTGGTTTCTAATATGAATGCTAGATGAAATGAAATCTCTGATAATTAATTTGTAAACTCCAATTATGCTCTGTAACCCTGATCTGGAGAAGGATTTAGGTTAGGGGTGTTACACTTCTAGTGGTGTTAGGAATATTTCTTTAGTTGATTGTGAATCTATTTCCCAACCTCATTCTTGTGGTGGTCTCATATTTCGGCATTTAGAGGATCAAGATGATAGAGAAGGTACCTAAAAGTATAGTGCAAGACAACTGTTTAGCAATTTGGAGAGCCATTGCTAAAGTATGGCCTTTATTGCACGAAAACTTAGTTTCGTCTGTAGGAACCGAGAACTCTGTCCGATGTTGGAAGTATAATTCGATTGCTAACTTAGGTCCTTTGATAAATTATGTTCATTCTCAAAATAATATCATCTCGGTTGGTTTACTGCGTGACATGGTAACTAAAGATGGGGCATGGAGTTTGGACTTGTTTAGGGTCTGATTGTAGGAGGATATTGTTAAAAGAATTATTAGTATTCCCCGTCCACATCCCTATGCAAGGGATGATAAAATAAATTGGATTGACACCTCCATTGGGTCTTTTATTTTTTGTGAAAAGTGTAGATCACTTCAAGAGAGTTATTGGCATACTAAAGATAGATGGTGGAAAGCTATTTGGAAATTTATGAGTCCTCAACATATTCGGTTATTTTTATGGTTAGTCTTCAAACAATTCCTTCTAACAAATACAGAACGGTTAAGGAGGGGTATCCACCAACATAGTTCATGTTCGTTATGTTGGCATAGCGATAAAGACTTAATTCATGTCCTTTGAGACTGTCTTGTGGCAAGAGAATTTTGGCTTCAATTCGTATCGATGGAAATTCAAAGCATGTTTTTTGTAGGTGATCTGATTGAATGGATGGAGATGAATTTATGCTCCTTAATCTAGTTACTGGATGTGGGTAGCCTTTGGGCAAGTCTTTTTGGTATAATTTCTTGGCGCATATGGAAGAACAAAAATCTTTTTATCTTCCAAGGAATAACTTGGAACTGCCCTGAAACTATTAAGTCTTCTGTGAGCTGGGCAAAAAAATATTTTTTAGATCATAGAGCAGAACACTTTAATACTGCTTATGAAACTTCTATTATATGTAATTGGATTCAACTATATACTAATGGGTTTGTTAAGATGGATGCAAGAGTTGCTACTGCTGAGGGTGATGTATAAGCAATAAAGGGAATAGATCCTTGGATTTAATCGATATATGGGGTTTTGCTCAGTTTTTTATGTTGAACTCTAGGGTATTCTAAATGATTTGTCCTTCATCCAAAGGAAGGGATATCAAAATGTTATGATACACAGATAATCTAGAGGTAGTCAAAGCCGTTCAAGATATTCATTTGGCAGATTTTTTTTCCTCAGCTTTGTTACGAAGGATTCACATGAGCTTACAAGTTAAACAAAATTGAAAGATAAAAGCATATTCCTAGAGAGAGAAACCAAGTTGCAGATCGTGTTGCAAAGATGGCCACGACAAGAAGTACATATATGCATGTGTTTGAAGACATTCCTAAAAATCTATTACTTGTTCTTGAGATTGATAGGGTAGTTAATTTTTTATTATGTTAGTTTAATATAGATAGTATGTTTTCCAAAAAAAATAATCAATTTTATTAAAAATATATTTGAATAATATTCAATATAATGAATACTTCAAAATCAAGAACGTAATTAATCATAATAATGATCAGTTATTTCATAATTAAATATAACAAATAAAATTTAATGGAGACGATTTTTTTAAAAAAATGTTATTAAGTAAATTAAAATTATAATCTTTGGCAGAAGGATTAAATTATAAAATTATGAATATGTAAAGAATGTATGAAGAAAATAATTAAACTCGTTCAACCCCTGCTTGTTTTCACCTTTATAATAAAAAAAATTACATATACATGAAAAGCTACATATTTTTAGGCCAAAAATAATAGGGAAATATGTAAAATTGATGACATGTTTCATATTCATGGTAACTTTTCATTAATGTTTTTATTTAATTTCCTTCTAATCTGATGTGAAATAACGTTTAGATATTATTTTAAAACTTGTTTTTGTTTTATTTTTATATTTTTAAAGTAATATCTCTTACAATAGTTGTGAAACATCAATTGTTGATAATTTTTTATCATTAAAATATTACATGTTGACAATCCCATGTGATGGCCTGATGGTTAAGGGTGTTCATTGTCATAGGTATGGTTATGTTTGAATCACATTAATTATGTTTGTTATTTGAGCTTTGCCCTATTATTGTAATTCACCAAAAAATATTATATACTGATATGTAATTATATAAATTGTGAGATTTGTAACTAAATCAACTATTTTAAATTTATCTGTTTCTATTTTTTTCGATTTGATAATCATAATAAATAGTAGTGAAAAAGTATAAAAAATGTTAAGTAGGTAATATGTGACTTATAATTTAATCTAATTTATTTCTTTTAAATAATTTACTTTAAAATTTAAATTTATCAAATAATCTAATTATATTTTATACCTAATTTTAAGAAAAATGCCAAACAAATTTTACAACTTAAATTCAATATTAATTTTTTTTGAACAATCTCAGTATAGGTTTTAATCATATTTACTCTTTTTAATATAATGTCTAGAACTACTCATAACTCCTCTCTAACCCATCAATTGGAGGATAATTCACTTCAGCGCACTCAAACCCACGTCCTCCTGTTTTGACAACAATGTCCATACCATTCAAGTTAAAACTCAATCGACCATTATTAACTTCTTTAATACTTAAATATTCAACCCTTGTAGTACTTCATTGTTTAGTTTATCAAACAGTACATTAATTTCTTTAATTAAAATCTTTATAATTTGATTGTTTCTTTTGTAATTTTCCTTAAGAGATAAAACTAATTTTGGTCTAGTTTTTTTATAAAGGTTTACGATAAAAACCGACTTGCTTATACTTAGAGCACGTTTGGTTCGCTGTATTGGATTAGAGGTGTATTGGATTAGAGGTGTAATGGAATAGAGGTGTAATAGCAAATCAACTGTTTGGTTGAATGTAATGGAATAGAGGCGTAATAGTAAAACTGTGTTTGGTTGAATGTAATAGAGGTGTAATAGCATAATGGAGAAAACTAAAATGACCAGAATACCCTTAGCATAAATTTGTTTTGGTAAATGATTATTGTTATTGTTATTTAAATTTTAATAAGATTATTTATTATCAAAAATAAATAATTTAATCATATTTAAACATAATTATTATTTAATATATTTTAATTAAAATATATAATTTAATAAAATTCTTAATAATTGATTATCTTATATGAATTTACTCAAATCATAATATATGATATTATAAAAGATAATTTGAAATAATTAATATTAAATATATTTTAATTAAAATATATGATTTAATAAAATTTAAAATAATTATAACTAATAAATTATCTTATATGAATCTGTATAATTTAAAATAATTATTATTACATATAATTTAATAATAATATATAATTTCATAAAATTCTTAATAATAAATTTTCTTATATGAATTTATACAATTTAAAATAATTCGGATCAATCACACCTTCATTATTAAAAAGTTACATTTGCTGCATTATAATTCGCAATCTGCTGAAATAGTTTATATACAAGATCCACCGCTTAAAAATATGGACTCTTCCTCAGAGCATAACTAAGCTTGAATTTCATTAAATTACTTTCAAAATTTCATTAAATTACTTTCAAAGTTAAGGATCAACATTTAACTACAAATTTTGAGTTTGCTAGTTTACAAAATTGAATTATTTTGGGAATTTGTTTCGACTTGAACATCCTCGTCGAGTAACAATCTGAACTTGAGAATCTTCTGAAGTCGAGCGACCGGTTTTACTTGCTTTCTCGGAGCTTGATTTGGATCTAGTATATATTTGCCTGAGAAGAGATTTGCCTCTGATGGACCTGTCTCTTCATGTACTACAGGTGAAGCTTCTGTAAATCATAATTTCACACACAAGTTATTAATTCATGCAATGCAAAATGTTTGAGAAACAGAATAAACCAAGAGACAGCCTATGTTACGGACTGAAGTTCAACTACTGGAACACAACATGTATGCACGAACATGCCAAAATCTGTCATGGATTTATCGTGTTACAAACTATATAACACCTTAAATGCAATACGACATAGAAAAATAATAATAACACGACAAGAATGCCTGGATTGTACAAGTAACTTGCTATTCCGCTATGCAAGGGGCAAGAAGATGATAACAAAGAGAGAATAGGATGGAGTAAGTTAACCAAGTCCCGGTTTAGCTCAAAGTAAGTATAACAGGAAATATTGCTCACCATCTTCAGAGAAAACAAAGCAAGTCCCAATTGTTTCTTCATATTCTCTGATCTGTAATTTGGAAAATAAATTAACTTAAAACATGAAAATTTCATGAATTAAAAAACCCTCATCTCAGCAATCAGTTGGTGATTATTAAAGCTCAAATCAAAGCAAACTATAAAAGCGATAGCTTAGGCCTATAGCGGACCACCAAATCCCTAGTTCAAATCAAAGCAAACTTTTATATTACCGGAATTGGAAACAAATGTTAGATATGAATACCTATCCAGTTATCCAGACTTGAATGATAATGATTTGGAAAATGATCTCTAGATAATATTTTCCATTTATAATACCATATTCGGTCTATGGCTTCTTGAATTCTTTACGTCATTCTCATGCATAACAGAGACATTCATACACCATTTAAAATTTCTAGCAATAAACATTAATAAATAAATAAATAATGGTAGTCCTAAGATATTTAGTAAATATGGTCATCAAGGGAAATAAACTTTTCAAAACATAAATAACCTGGAAGTTGGAACCTTAGCTGTTCAAGGTAAATACTAGATTTAATATTGTTCGGACTTTTCAGTTTCTTTATGTATACATAACATATTCAGACACTAGTGTGGAGGAATGGTCCTCCAAATATAGAGAAAAACATAGAAAATTTTGGTAAATCCATGTCACGTACAGATCCACATCTGGCACTGACCTTGATTTAAATAATATAGCAAGATTTGCAAAGTTAACAACTCACCAGCTTAACTTTTTTGTCTATGATTAATATTGGATTCATCGTATCCAGACCCTGACATTCATAACAATCTGATCATCACACTATGATAAATCAAAGAAAAAAGGGTTAAAAACAACAATCAAACCTTGTTCAAAACTGACAGCAAAATACCAGTAAATCAAGTAAGCAATATTTCCAGGCAAAAATATCGCTAAACAAATAATTAGAAGCTTACAATTACACACCAAAATCAAATCCGTATTCATCTATGCAGAGCTCCAATCAAAGAACAAAAACATATATAGGTTGATTTTTATTAAGATTAATCATATTGCAAACTAAATGAATACGCAAATGTAAGAAATTTTATATAATACAAATTATAAACTTGCCAAATTTTATATAAATATATAACACCATAAATGCTGAAATGTAGATTGCTGAATCTAATGTTTATTAAATCCAACAAGTCCAAAGCAAGTACATACATAATCTAAACAAGGTTTATCTAGATTAAGTTCTCCATAGTTAAAGCAATCACATGGATAGCTAGTATTATATATCTAGATGAAGATCTCTATCAACACATTAAAATTCCCTAATCCTCATAAGCTGACCAGTAAAAATATGAGAGCTTTCGTTTCATGAATTAACAAATATAAAATGAACATCGAGCAACAAAAACCAAAGGCAAAGCTTTCTTCTCGGGTTCTTAGTTTTTTTAAAAATATTTGTATCTGTCATATGTATTCAAGACTAAACTTCCTAAATACTCATTCAGTTATAAATTCTAATTTTCACATAACTGCCAAAAAAAAACCTTAACAAATTTGTAACATACAAAAATTTAGAACTTACAGAAAGAGTATAAGGTGCATTTGGAGGGATGTCAATCTGCCCACGAACAGCTTCAAGATCAAGTAATACATACTCTGAATCTTCTTCCTCTCCATAATCATCATCCTTGTTTTTCTCCATCTAATCAAACCCAGAAAAAAAACATTACACTTCAAAGATACTGCAAAACAAACAAAATAAATTTTCAGAAGAATGGTTGAAAAAATATGAATTTTTATTTAGTTGTATTCGAGATAGATTAAGAGAAGTTCCATTGCATACGACACCCAAACAGATTAAGAGAAGTCAAAGAAGAAGAAAGATTCATCAAGCAGCTAGGATTAACTGATAACAATGTCCATTCCATATAGAAAACTAAACCAATCTATAAGAATTAGATATCTTCTCCCAAGTTCAAAATTTTTCGCAAAAAATATATATATTGGGGGACTTGCAGAGATGGAGACATTTAACTTTGTAGTGATTTTAAGCTAACCCTAAATAATTCCAATCAACATAAATAGAGAACTGTTAAGACCTAAACATACTCTACCTCAAAAGCATAGTAAACAAAAGAAAAACAAAATATATTACCCATTATCCTTACCTTGCGATTTTAGTCGAGAGTTAAGGATTTCCGAGGGAGAGGAACCCCAGCCGTCGGTAAGATTCAACAACCAAACGTGGTCCGAGAGGAAAAATGAAGCAGTGGGAAATGGGAGGAGAAATGATGGGGACAGAAAAAGGAGAGGGTATAGGTCGATTTCGGGTAGGGAGGGAGGGTAAAACAGAGAGTTGGGAAGGGAAGCCGGACGTAATAGGTAATCTGAGATTTAGGAAAGGAATAGAAAAGCAGAGAATTTGGGGATTAGGTCGGGATTGTATTACGCGCGTAATATCTATTACAGCGAACCAAACGTCGGAATAGGGGCGTAATGTAATAGGCGCGTAATCGGGGCGTAATGGATTACCTATTACACTGAACCAAACGTGCTCTTAGTATTATTTGACTACATAAAACTGTCAACTCAATTAACATTTACGAAATAAAAGCTGGAATTCTAAGATTAAGCTTTTCTTTTTTGGTAATAAAACGAAAAACCAAACAAGGAATGCCTTTTCGCTCCAAGAAAAAACATTTTTAGTGGGAAAAAAAATAATCACTAAAATTATAAATTTTAGTTACTATTATCTATAGTAATTAAAATTAAAGGCACCATTTGTCGTCACAATACCTTTGTCCCGATTGTACTTGTAACAGCTGTTATGAAATCGTCACAATTATTCAATATTTTTGTGATGAAATTTTTGACATAAAAACTGTAAGCAATTGTGAAAAAAAATAAATGGTAACAGGTATTCAATTTTTTGTGACCAAAATGTCAAATACTAAAATTGTAAGTAATTATGTCAAATGTAAATGGTCACAACTATTCAATTTTTTATGGCCAAGTTTTGTACACTAAAAATCTTAAGCAATTGTGACAAATTAAATAGGCACAATTATTAAATTTGTTTGTGACCAATTTTTTTACACTAAACTCACAAGCAATTGTAACAAAATTAAATTGTCACTATATTTCTTTCTGTGGAAAATATTTTTGATTCTGAGAATAAATTTGTGGCAAAAAAAGATGTCACAATAAATAATATTCCTGTGATGAGAATATTGTTAAGAACAAAAAAAAAATTGTCTCTCATGTTATTTTATTAGTGACAAGTGCTTCTTTTTTAACATGTCTTGAAATAGTGTCTCATAAGTTGTGTAATAACTAAATTTGATCTGAGATTAAATCAACATTTTATGATAAGCCTAGTCAAAAAAAAGATTTCAATATCCATAAATATATTGATTGATTGATCTTAATTGAATTTTTTATTAACACCTAACTTAAACTTGTTTTGATCTATTAAATTTTTGTTTTTAGACTTTGTTAGGCCTATTTTGATTTTGAATTTTAAGGCATGTCAGGATATTAAACTTTAAAGCATAATTAGAATATTGAATTTTAACTTTTAATTTAAGTCTCTAGATCTAATTCTCAAATTAAACTTCTATTGGACAAAAAATATTGAGCCTTTATTGAACCAAAAGCCTTGAACTTTTGAATTTTCATGGTATATTTTTATTATTTACAAATTACTAAAAGAGAAAAAAATTCAAAAATTAGCATACAACATTGAACCACTTGTGGCATTTGCACAAATGGCCTAAATATCAATTCGCCACCCACCACTACTGTCTGCCTACATCCCTAGTTGAATCTGTTGAGATAGCAGCAAATAACGAAACAATCGATTGAACAGAGGAAAAAATGAATCAAAGTTGAAAAACTTTCAAGCTTGTTTTCATAATTAGTATATTGTTGTTTATATACATTAGCTATTACCTAGCAATTGACTTCTAACCAACTAACTATTTTAGCTAACTAACTACCAGCTATTAGTTATCCCGCCAACACTCCCCCTCAAGTTGAGGGGTTGTACAAGTCTTTAACTCCTTACTTGGATACTAAGAATTCATGTTGTTGGACTCCAAGCGCTTTGGTCATCAAATTTGCAAGTTGCTCAATTATCCTCATGTGTTGCGTTCGAACTAGCCCATCTTGAATTTTATCCCGCACAAAATGACAATAAATCTCTATGTGCTTAGTGCATTCATGGAAGGCTAGATTTGCTGCAATCTGAAAAGTTACTTAGCTTTTAAAAAATAATAACATTGTATCTATTTATTCAAGGCATATTTCCTTTAATAAGGCATTTAACCATACAATTTTTACTACTACTGCTACCATACTCCTATATTCTACTTCTGCTGATGAGCATAAGATTGTGCTTTGCTTCTTCGATTTCCAAAAAATTAGGGAGTCTTCAAGCTTCACACAAAAACCAATGATTGACCTCATGGACATAGGACATGTAGCCCAATTTGAGTCACAGTACACAACCAGTTGTGATTTACCAGATGCTGACAATAGAATTTGTTGACTAGGATCCTTCTTAATGTATCTAACTACTGGAAGAGCTGCTTCTAAATGAGACTTTTCTGGCTTTTGAATAAACTGGCTCAAATGTTGAACCACAAAAGATATGTCTGGTCTTGTATTAGTTAGGTACAACAATCGCCTTATAAGCCTCTAGTAAACTACAACATTTAGGATTAAGTCATCATTGTCATTATTTAACTTGGTACACTCATCATTCTCAACTAATGTGAGTTTTTGGTTTTGTTCAGTGGTGTGTTCGCTGGCTTTGCCTCTCCTAATCCAACATCTTCTATTAACTCCAACGTGTACTTCTTCTGGTTAAGTACAACACACTTGTTGGATTGTGCCACTTCTATATCAAGGAAATACTTCAAATCACTCAAATCTTTCATTTTAAAATTATGGTGAAACACCTTCTTTAACTCATTGACCATTCTAATGTCATTTCCAGTGATCAACAAGTCATCAACATACACCAATAAAATCACAATCTTATTTCCTTCTCATTTGGTAAACAACAAATAATCATACCTACTTTGGATGTAACCACCAACCACTAGAACTTCTGTGAGTTTTAATTTTTATTGTTGAGAAGCATGTTTCAAACCATACAAAAATTTGAGCAAACGATAGACCTTGTACTCTCTTTGTCTGTGAAACCCCTCAGGGATGTCCATATAAACCTCCTCATATAAAACGCCATGTAAGAATGCATTATAAACATCCATTTGGAAGAGAGGCCAATTATGCATAGTAGCCACAATAATTACTGTACGCATGGTCACCTGCTTAACCATAGGAGAAAAAGACTCCTGAAAATTAACTCTTACTTGTTGCTTAAAAGCTTTACCCACCACTCATGCCTTAAACCGTTCAACAGAACCATTGGAGTGGTATTTGACTTTATACACCTATTTGTAGCCAATGGGAACTTTTCCAGTGGTAAAGGAACTATTTCCCACGTGCCATTCTCTTTCAGGGCTCGAATATCTTGTTTCGTAGCTTTGTATGATTGGGATTCAGGTATAGTAGATATACTAGCAGCAAACATTTGAGTATGAGTAGGTAAGTGGGAAATAGAATGCACTTGGGAAATATAATAAGAACTTGTATCAATTGGAGTAGAGGATTGATTGGAACAAGCATAATCTTTCATCCATGCAGGTTGTCTAGAGGGTCAACAAGTACGCCTTAATGGTGGCAAGGTAGGTGAGAAATGCCTGGGAAGAAAATGAGGTGGAGAAAGAATTGATGGTTTAGTTAAAAGAAATTCAAATAGAACATGAAGGTCATGGGAGGTGATAAGTGTATTTGAGAAAGGTGAGGAAGCATGTAAGTGGGGAACAATAGGCAAAGGTTCAATATTGAGGAAAAAATGAGTCATCTTGTGTAGGAAAAAATAAAAGAAGCCTTGGTAGGAAACTTAAATGGAAAAACAATTCCATAAAACACAAAATCGCGGTTAATAAAAAAGGTCTTGGTGGCAAGGTTGAACAACAGGTACCCTTTTTAAACACCAGGATATCCTATAAACATAGGTGGATTATCTTTGGGAGAAAATTTTTCTTGATAATGAAGTGTGGTCTAATAACAAAGACAACTAAAAACTTTTAGGCGAGAAAAATTAGGTTTTTTATTGTAAAAAAACTTCAAAAGGACTTTGCCAGTTTAGAAGAAGAGTGGGTAACCTATTAATTAGAAAACAGGCTGTTAGAACACATTTCCCCCCATAATTTGCTAGGCATATTTGATTAAAACTTCAAGGACCTAGCAACCTCAAGTACATATCTATGTTTAGGCTCAGCTACTCCATTTTGTTATAAAGTGTGAGTACATGAACTCTGATGCAGAATCCCCATCATATTGAAATAATCAGTGCACTCATGTTTAAAGAACTCATAACCATTGTCACTACAAATGATCTTTACATTTGCTGAAAACTGATTTTTTATCATAAAAAATAAATGTTTAAGTTGTACAATAGCATCACTTTTCAGCTTTAAAAGATGTACCTATGACATTCTAGAAAAAATCATCTAAAATGGTTAAAAAATACCTATGACCACCATGAGTAGAGACTCTATAGGATCCTTAACCACCATGAGTAGAAACTCTATAGGATCTCCACAGATCAATATGAATGAAGGAAAAAATAGTATTTGCTCGAGTTGTACTAAGTGGAAATGGGAACCTAGTTTGTTTGGCTAATGGACAAATGGGGCATTGTTGAACTTGATCACTATTCGAAATTGAGCAAGGGAGATTAGGCACATTGTTCAACCTTTAGAGAGAAGCATGGCCAATTTTTGTATGCCAAAGAAAAGTGCAATCAACATTTGTAAAGGCTGTAAAGATTTTGGAATCAAATGTAGAAGCTACTAAGGTGGATAAGGTAGATGTTGTGACTGTGTTTAGAGCATTAGAAAATTGCAAGATGTAAAGACTAGCTCGTTCTCTACTAATCCCTTTCATACTTTCACTTGAAACATCTTACAAAAAACAAAAACTAGGATAAAAAGAAGCAACACAATTCAAATATTTGGTAAGTTTAGAAATGGAAAGAAGATTATAGAAAAACTTTGAGATGTAAAAAACATTTTTAAGGTGAAGATTAGAGTGAATGATGCATGATCCAATATGTGTAATTGGTGTAGAGGATCTATTAGGTAATTGAACACAATATAGAGATGATGCACATGAAACAGGAGATTCTAAACCATGAAGATTAGACAACATGTGGTTGGTAGCACCTGTATCCAAGATCTACTTATCAGGTGAAACAATACCTATCATACCTGCCACAACTTTAACAGTAGGTTCTTTGTTCAACAAACTTAGAATTTTTTGATACTATGCATGAGTAAACAATGGTGCTTGGTGACTAGTTGTGGAGTCATTGTCTCCAACCACAACAACATTCATATTAGATGAATCACTAAACATAAAATTATTCACCATATACCTGGTTGAATTCTTCTTTTTGGTGAACTTGAAGTTAGGAGGGTAAACAATTAACCTGTAGCAATTTTCCCTCTCATGCCCTTTAATTTTGCAATGATCACATGTTCCATTGAACCTTTTCTTGTGAGACACACTAGCAGAAAATGATGTTAGAACAACATCTATAGTCCACGGAATGAGTTGTCACTATGATTCCTCCTAAACAAGCATAGAGTATGCTTGATTGACAGAAGGCAAAGGGCTCATCAAAAGACTCTGACAACTAACAACATTGCAAGTCTCATTTAACACTATCAAAAATTGAAAAATTCAATACTGCATAACATGCTCAATATTTCTCATGGATTGATCACAACCATAAGAAAAGAAAAGGACAAGAGTATCATACTCATCCCATAATAACCATAACTTTGTAAATACGCAAATATAGTGGGGGTACCTTGAAGATGAAAAGTTATTTCCCGATGTAAGAAAAAAAATCCTAGAACAATCAACCTTGTTAAATCTTTCTCCAAGATATTTCTTAACTACCTCTGCACTGGAAGAAAAAACGATGCCAGTTAGGGGCTCTCTGCTAACAGTATTCAATATCCAAGATAACACAATAGCATTACATCACTCCCATTGTGAATACAAATCCTCATAGAAAGAATCTTTAGAACAATTGCCATTAACAAACCCTAATTTTTTCTTGGCCAATAATGCAATTTTCATAGATCGACTCCAAACATTATGTTTTTCAATTCCAAGAAGTTTATGATATGCTAGTAACGAACCTGGGGTGTCCAAAGGATATAGGTCAAAAGGATGATTAAAATAGATAACCTGATCAGAAAGATTCATAATCATAAACAAGATAAATGAATTCCAACTACAAGATTCGGGGAAACAGCCAGACTGAGAAGAAACTACAAACAGCCCAGTAACTTTTAACTGCAACCAAGAACAAATTCTAGGAACAACAATGATCATAATATGACGGCCACCACAGGCTTTGATACCACGTTGAGATAGCAGTAGATAACAAAACAACCGATTGAAAACAAAAACAATTAATTTTTGAGATAGTAGCTAATAACAAAACAATTAATTGAAAATGTTACAACTCGTTTTTCAGTGGTGCCGGAAACAGTAGTCCCGGGGCCACCATATCCAGTGAGTAAGTTTGTAAATATTGTTATTTAATATTTACGAGTTAAATATGGTTTTAAAAAAGTTTTTGATTTGATAATTTAAGTTATATAAGCGATTTATTAAGTTCAAGTGGTAAGACCCTAATGTCAAATAGTTTTAGAAAATGAGATATCGGGACCTTATTTTTATAAACCGAGCCATAAATATTTTTATAAATATTTACAGAGTGTCATTAAGGTTTTATTAAAGTTTTTTTGAAAATTGTAACGTTTCGATAGCTAATTAAGTAAAAAAGGACTAAATCGTAAAAAATATAAAATGTAATCACTATTTGATTAGAGTGATTAAATGGTTTATTAAATAAAGGTAAGTGGACTTGAATGGTAAATATACCATTTTTAAAAGGTGTTGGATGGTTAGTGGGGTTATTTAGTTAAAAAAAATGATGTTTATTAATTTATAAAAACATTATATTATATTAGAATGTAAATAAAATAAGAAAAAGAAATTAAAACATAATTCATTCATCTTCTTCACCATTGTTAGTCGAAACAAAAAGGGGGAAAAGCTCCAAGCTTCAGCCAAGATTCAATGGGTGCATGTGAGTCCGTTTTTCACATGTTTCTTTTAATTTTTATGTTTTTGAGATCGTTGTTGTACCTTCGATTTTGAAACTGTTAAAGATATTGAATGTTTCTATTGATGAATATATGTGATTTTAGTTATTAAATGATGAATTTTAAGTATTATTTTTTATTTATAAGTATTTTATTAAGTAATTTTGATGAATTTATCAATTAGGGACTAAATTGTTAAAATAGTAAAAATACAAGGATTTGATGTAAAATTATTGTAAATATGAGTTATTTTGTGTGCCATGAATATTTAGATGATGTGAATTGGCATTAAAATGGCTAATTTGTATGTTTTAGGCTTAGGGACTAAATTGAATAAAAGTAAAATATTAGGGGAAATTTTGTAAAAATATCAAAAGTGACTAAATTGCATAAAATACTTTTTTTTACTATATAAATTAATAGATCGAATGGAATTATTAATTTAGATCAAGATCAAGTGGAAAATTGAGGAGAATAAAAAACTACCAAAATGCCCCTATACTTTGTCATTTCTACAATTTAGCCAGGTAAGTTCGTTCAGTAAAATTTTAGTTTATATTTAAGAAATATATGAACCTAATTGCATAATATTATATTATATTGATGTATATAATTGAAAATGTAATAAATTGATATTACGTCGATCATCGATTGACTGCAAATTAGCTTTGTAAGTTCATTAATATGAACTCAATTATATTTCTAAGTATTTATGAATATTAAAGTTTAAATGATGTAAAATTACTGATATTAAATTGATTTTTTGATAGAACAGAAATTGCAAAAAGTTACAAAAATGATAATTTCTGATATCAATAGAGACAGGTTGCATTCGCACGTAAGACCATAGCGAGGCTATGGAAATTATTCAAACGTAAGAGTATGGTTGGACCATGGGAGTGTTTATATGTAAGACCATAGTTGGGCTATGGCATTCTGATGATAAGACCATAACTAGGTTATGGCACCATGGTTTGACCGTGGTAGTGTTTATATATAAGACCATAGTTGGGCTATGGCATTCTGATGATAAGATCATAACTGGGTTATGGAACTACGAATGTAAGACCATGGCAGGACCATGGCAATGCATATGTAAGACCACAGTTGGGCTATGGCACAAAGTAAACGTGTACCAGGTTTCAATCATCTTCACAGTATTCATTAATTACAGAAAAGGGATGGTTTCGACCATCGTTTAACACACTTTGTGTGAGCTTGCGTAAGGGTACCGATTGACTTCACTACGACAAATATGAAATGGTATGATGTACTAATGATTTAAAGTATGAATATTCATGAATATGAAATGTATGATTTATATTCATGAATATGAAAGATATGATTTAAGAGATGCTATATTTATGTACTATATCTTACCATGTGATGATATCACTAAGTTATGTGTTTAATCATTAGCTTGTGGCTATGGTAAGTGTCTAATATGAACCAAGACATGTATGTATGAAATTTATTGAAATGGTGATACATGGAAAATATGATATGTTATAAATGATGATAAATCCAATTGAATCATGCTCAGGTATAATGGTTATTTATGTTAAGTTCACATGAATTATATTCAATTATGCTAACATGTATTGTTGTTGGTGCTTAGGCTCATGCCAAGTTGGTGATTGAATTATATCATGTTTAATCTTAATGAAATAAATTGAAACGGTAACTGTTTAATTGGTAATGTGTTTATGTCCATGAAAAGGTGGAATAAATCAAAGTATGTAATTTCTTATGCAATGGTTGATTATGTGATTGATTCCAAAAGAGCTATGTTTAAATTCACTAGTTTGTAGTCATGTTTGATGTCGTGCTTATAACTTGTGTTTTATGCATATGAAATGGGTGAAGAAAGGTAATAAAATGGTAAATTCATAGTTGAAATGAAAGTTAAGGAAAAAGGAAGCAATGAGTTTGAATGATGTATTATATGTGGAAATTGACGTATGCTATGGATGAATATACTTATAACATGGATAAATACACTAAGTCGGGAATTGATAATGTTGTTTAGGCTTATGATAAGCATTGGGAATAGAATGAAAAATGAGTAAATTATAAAGTGTATAATATTATAAAAAGGTTTATGATGATCTAGTAAGTCCTATAAAATCCTATCATGATATGAATGATAAATATATGCGACATCAGTGAACTTACTCATTTATGATTTAATGATCATATTGATTTATGAATCTTATGGCATTGACATAGATTTATGTTTATTCTATAAATTTTATTATTGAAATGGAATATTATGCTTAAATTTTATACGAACTTACTAAGCATTCATTGCTTACGTAGTTATTTTCTTTTACTTTACAGATTATCAGAAGCTCAATCGGGTTGGAAGCTAGTCCGAGATCCATCACACTATCCATCAGCTATGTCGGTAGATTTTAATGATTTTTAATCATGATTATAATGACATGTATAGGTGTCTTTGTTTGATGAAATTAGCCATTATGTTTGGCTTGTAAATATGCTATTTTAAGTGATGCAATAGTTGTTAAGTTGTCATGTATGTATGGTACTTTAATGGTTGTTAGTTTGGTATCTAAGTACTTAAATGATGGTAGTTGAAATGATGATTATAAAGGTATGAAATGTTGGTTTGGTATGGAGTGATATAGTGCATTGAGTTGTTAAATGGCTAGTTTTGGTAGCTTTGGTTATGGTTGGCATATAGCTAAGTTGCTAAGGTGTTGATTGAGTTGTGTGAATGGTCATATTCGTGGTTATGAGTACGAAAATGATATGTGAACATTATGGTAAATGTAGTATATAAGTTGTTCAATTGGTTGATTGATTTATGGCAAATTTTAGCAAATGTTTAGTCAAATTTGATTATTGTATTTGAGGTGCCTTTAAGACATATTGGTTGTATGGATAGATGTCATTTTGATTTAACTAAATTATATATGTTTTAGGTGCATTTTTGAATGTTTGAAATAGGTACAAATGGTTTGTATGTGTGAGCATGTTTAGGGTGAACGAAATGGCTTGAAAATGGCCTATTTCTCGTCCACACAGCCTAAGACACGAGTGTTTGTCTCAGCTGTGTGTGACTCACGGTCACGCGACATGGCCGTGTGTCCCTTGTAGACTTTTATAAGTTGTATTTCGAGAGTTACACAGCCTGGCACACGAGTATGTGGCTTGGCCGTGTGACCCAAGTCAGAGAGTTACACAGGCTGGGACACGATCGTGTGTCCCTACTTCGAATACCCACCGGCCTGAGACACGGGTGTGTGTCTCAGCCGTGTGACCCCTGTAGTATGAATTTTTTATATCTTTTGCCATAAAGTTCTAAATGTTTTCAATTTAGTCTCGAATTGTTTCTAAAATGTTTCTAAGGCCTCGAAGGCTCGAAAAAGGGATGTTATGCATGTTTTTGAATGGAATATGATGTGTTTTATAAATGATTGTAATTGAATGTTTTAAGTTAAAAGTTTCTGATAATACTCTGTAACCCTATTCTGGTGACGAATACGGGTTCGGGGTGTTACAAAAAACAAGTAATAATCAATTGAAAACAAGAAACAATCAATTGAACATAGGAAAGAATGAATTAAAGTTGAAAAACTATCAAGCTTGTTTTCATAATTTCTATATTGTTGTTTATATATATTAACTGCTACTTGGCAACTGACCTCTAACCAACTAACCATTTTAGCTAACTAATTACTAGCTATTAGTTATCCCACCAACAGAACCCCCAACCCTTTTAGGAAGAATAGAGGATTGAAAATATAAACAATCATATAGAGATATCAAATCCATGATACCTTGAGGACTTGCAAAAACATTTAACAAACCAAATGAAAATTATTTAATCTTTGAAATCATGGATTTTTTAAAAAAAAATTATTCAAAAATATAATATTAATAAATATACTAATCAATAAGAGTTGAAACTAGATAAATAACGTAAAATTAAAAGACTGTGTTATGATAGCATTGACAAATAAAAGAAATTCAATTTTACTTAAATGGTAAAAAATTGAAGGACTGGAACACAATTACCTCAAAAGCTTAAAATTATTAGCCCACGAGAGAAAATGAACAAAAATTTAGTGTGAAAGTTTGGAAAGTTCTTCCCAAAGCCAAGATAAACTCAATCCAAAAATAAAAAGATATATAATATTGAAACCGTTAAAACAAAATCTTGCAATTAAACCACCAATTGAGTCTTAGCTCTATTGGCATTTGTATTATTGTCAGTGCAGAAGGACGCGAGTTCGAGTGCGCTAAAGCACATTATACTCCTATTTAAGGGTTGGGGAGGGGTTATAGATAGTTTTAAGTATTGTATCAAAAAGAGCAAATATGATAACAACCTAATAGAATTAATATTCAAAAAAAATTGCAATTAAACCCTACGCCCCATTAAACTGCCCCATTTTTTATAATTTTGTTTCAAAATATATATGATATAATAACCTTAATTCAATAAAAGTTGATTTTTAAATTAAATTATAAATTATTTTAAAAGACTTTTTTAGTTGTACTAATAAATAATTAAAAATTTTATTGCATCCGTATGTGTGGAAACAACCTATTTAGAATATATGTGTGCTTTTAAAAATAACATCCAATAAACAATGAAACATATGGTTTTAAATTAATCTTAATTGTAACATATACGTAATATGTATGCAATTAAAATAAAACAAATTAGTTTAAATCGTGAGCGAAAAAATTAAATAGGTAAATGCATGTGATTAAGAATATTAAATGCACTTCAATTGCTTTCTAACTCATAGTGTCATTTTTTATAGCACATTAAAATGTCATTGTGCTAGAAAGTATTAAGGCATGCCATAAGTCTTCATACTCTTCAAAATTTTAGAATTTAGTCTTTATACTTGTAACACCCTGAATAATTTAAGTCTGTTTTTGTGAAATTTGACATAAATGTGTATATGCTTCAATGGTTAAGTGTTCTGAGTGTGTGTGTGAGGTCTTAGGTTTAAGTCCTACTTTTAGCAAATTCTGTATTTTTTATCCTAGCCTTATCCCTGTTGGGTGGACTTATATAATATTGTTTGCAAACTCATTTTAGAGTGGTCCTGTTAGCTCAACTGGTAAGGTGTTAGCTTGCCCTGTAGTCTCGTGTTCGAGTTCTTGTGTGAGTGTAGATGTTAATTTTTGTCTCGGTTGTCTGACTGAGTTTCAGTGGGGCTAAAATTCTGAAGTGGTTGGTTTGGGTTACTGGAGTAGTAGGGAGTAGAGAGATTTTAAGGATATGACTAAAATAATATTAGTTAATTTTATTTTTATTTTATTTTTCCAATTTTTTCCCTTCCCCAAATTCATGTTCCTTTTTTCCCATATTCCATATTGTGTTTTTCTTTTTCCTTCTCTCCCTTGCATTCGATCAAACGGCGGTGTGGTAAGTTCTTTGATTTTCTTTAATCGTTCAGGTGCTTCTAATTATCTGTTATGCAGTCGAAGTATTTCGTAAGTAGTTTTTACCCTTTTCATTATGTGTTAGGGATTTTCTGTTGCAGGAATTAGTTTGCAATTTTCATGAATGTTGAGTTTGAATGCTTGGATTTGGTTGATTGTGTATGAGGAGGGCTAGAAACATTCGATTCTTCGATGATTTAGATTTGAGAAGAGTTGTTCGTTAAAGGTGAACACTTCGGTGGATTAGGGATTTTTAGTTCTATACATCGTTTCAGTTATTGACTAGTGTTCTTAATTAAATTTTAGGTTCGGGTTGTCTTGTGGGAGTGTTCGCGTTAGAACAATATCAGGTTGGTACCCTAAAAACAAAAAAATTGAGGTTTGACGAAAGCCAAAAAAGGGCACTGTTGATGCTACAAGGGCGTGTGCCCGGCTATGTGGCTAGCCTTGTGTGAGACACGGCCGTGTGAATGTCGTAGGTGTGGCTGGGCGCAAGACACAGTTGTGTGGTGGCGAGTGTGGACTACACGAGCTAGGGCAGGTTAGGTGTGTGGCCCACATGGGTGTATGGGCCCACACGGACAGGCCACACAAGCATGTGGGTTTGGGCTAGGCCGTGTGAGCCACACAAGCATGTGGGTTTGGGCTAGGCCGTGGGAACCACACAGGGAAAGCCATTTTGGGCGTGTGGACCCACACGAGCATGTAGGCCCAGAATTTTGAAATTTACCCTAGGTCGCACGGGTCTTTCCGATCAACTGTGGGCCTATCGTAGGGTCGATAAGGGCTAACTAAACCCTAATACATGTGATCTAATATTCTGATAGTCTGATCTGAGTAGGACACTGATTTGTATGTCTGATTGTTCTGTTTGAGTATAGATGTTATATGTATATGAGCATGTTAAGCATGTTGATTCTATATTTTGTATTTATGTTTGGGGTGGGATTTGCATATGTGGAGGAAGTGATCTGTACGGTGACCTTTCACCTATTTTTTGGCAGCTTGACTGCATATTATTCTATTATGTATCGCATCGACACTATATGGTGTATTGGGAGGGATGGGTTTTTTAACCCCACATGGTGTGATGAGATGGTTGGAGAAGGTGGTAGAGGATGGGGGTAGGATTCTGTATATCTACTTTGTTTATCTGACATTTGTATCTGTTATGGACTTAGGTTCGAATCTGTATTTGACTATACATGAAATTCTGTGTATGTTGCATGACTATTTCTGTTGGGTTACACACTGAGTTTATGAAAACTCACATCTGTTTGTCTATTCTGTTCAGGTAATCCATAGACTTAGGCGAGTTGGTGCGACGAAGGCTCAACGGTGACCACTCGACAGAGAACTGCTTTTATTTGGTAGTAACGGTTTTATTTTTAAATCTGGTTTTTCTTAAGAGTTTGTAATTTTTAGGACTCTCTGGACTATATGGTTTTAATTTTTGGATTTGGATTTTGTTTTGCTTTCTTTTCTGCAACATTGACAAAAACACTTTATGCAAACAAATGGTTTTAACAAATGGTTTTGGAAACACGAGCTTGGATTTGTTTTAAACAATTTTCAAACTTTAGCTATGAAATAAATGGTTAAATTTAAAGAACAACTTATAACAATTTCAGTAATATATAAATGTATTTGTTTTATAAAACTTGGACGTTTTATCAAATAACTACACATGGTTTTACCGAAGTATCGTCGGTTTCAAAACCTTTCTTTGTAGCACTCCCGGATTTGGTCATAACATCTAGGCCGTGTTTGGGGTATTACATTATTTTATTTCCAATAATTTAGTCCTTCTACTTTTCAGATTTCAAAATTCAAATCCAATTGTTAACACTATTAACATTATTTTGCTCAAATTAGGTACATGGTCATTTTTTTAGTTACATGGTTACCAAGTGAGTAATCTTCTCATTTCAAAATGTGACATTAAAAAATTTAACAAAAAAATTATAACTATATTAATAACTAAACCTAAATTTTGAAATTTGAAAAATAAAGGAACTAAATTCCCAAAATAAAAGTACAATGATTAAATTCCAAATTTGTGCAGAGTACATGGATTTATGACATATTTTAACCTTTAACATATCATCAAAATGTCAAAATGTTATTACATTCTTTCACCATTAAAAGTAGAGTTATAAAATATTCATTTGACAATTGAATCATAAGTAGAGTGGTAACTTTTATTTTTTTTAAAAAACTCTCGTCAATCTCGAGTTGGTGTCGAATTGACTTGTGACACCAAACTCCGGTAAGTAATAAGTAATAGGTAAAGTTGAGATTTTATGCACATTAATAGCATATGTTCAAATCTCACCATTTACAAGTTTTTTTTATTGGTTTAATAAAAAGGTAAAAAGACAAAATTACACTAAATTTTCAAATATGTAAGGGTAGTTTAATAATTTTCCAAATCGAGTTGATGTCTAGTTGACTCATGACACCAACTCAATTAGGGGTTTAAAATGACAAAATAAAATTTTAGTTGGAGTGGTAAAAGTAAATTTTTGTAAATGTTGGTGGCATGGGTTCAAATCTAAATACATACAAGACTATTATTGGTTTTATAAAAGAAAAAAGTACCATAATAATAATATAACTTAATTTAAATATAAAATGATATTTTTATAATTTTTAAATCAAGTTGATTTCTGGTTAACTTGTGACACTAATCATGACACTAATCAAGGATTTGAATAATAATAAGGATATCTAATTATAATAAATAATAAATAGCTAGAAAATAATAATATTAAAAGAACATGAAATTGAATTCAATGAGAGCTTGACCTAAACAAAATATGATTATAACTAATAAAATTATATTAACCAATAGTAGATCAGTTAGCTGAAACATATGACATTAAAACTTTCAAAATTAATATCCAAAATAAAGTTATAAATTAAAATCACACTAATATTAGTTTTAAAAAAAACTAAACAGTTCATTATTACATCATTTTCTAAGGAAAAAAGAACTTGAAGTTAATTTGTACAGTCATAATAATATGTTGTCAATATTACAACATTTCTCGAGGAAAAAAGAACTTGGAGGCAATTTGAGCATTTCACTAGTGACAAATTGACATTGCCAAATAGTTTTAGTCACAAATATAAGCTTATAGTGACAATTTATTTGTGAAGTAATTTAAACCATCATACTTACATAATTATAAAAAAAATTATAGTGAAAAATTTATCCTTACAATAATGATTAATAATAGTGATTATTAGATATGTTATCATCATTACATCATTTCTTGGAAAAAAGAACCTAGAACTAATTTTTAGTATTTCATTAGTAAGAATTATACACTTATGGTGACAATTTACTTGTGAAGTAATTTAAATCATCATAATTACATCATTGTAAAAGTAAATTTTATAGTGACCAAAAATTCTATCATCACAGTAGTGATTAATAATAGTGACTATATATGTTGTCATTATTATATCATTTCTTGGGAAAAACTATGCCGATAATTAACATTTCATTAGTGACAAATTGGTAGTGACTAATGGATTTGGTAACAATTTTACACTTGTAGTGGCAATTTATTTGTGACGTAGATTTAGACTATATAGTAAATTTTATAGTGACAAAATTCTTTATCATCACAATAATGGTTAATAATAGTGAATATTATACTTGTCACTATTACATTTCACGCCAATATTTAGCATTTCATAAGTGACGAATTTATAGTGACCAGCATATTTGGTATCAATTATACACTTATAGTGACAAATTCCTTGTGAAATAATTTAAATTGTCACAATTGTTGTTATAATAATGACCTAATATTAACGAATCACAATTACTTATTCTACTAATGTCACAAATGGAATTCATCACAAATAATCAACTATTTGTGACAAAAGTCTTTATCGCCACAACTATATCGACACTAAAAATGTAACACCCTATATCTGGCCTGATCGTCGAGCCTGAGTAATAGGACGCTACACCACCGTCTTATCAACAACAAAGCATAAATCATCTCATTGACATGTAATTATCATAAAATTGAATTTGATCATTATAGAGATTCTAAGTCATGAATACCCTAAGCAACATTAAATTATGCTAAACATACATCAGACGAGCTTATAACAAGATCTAAACATGCTCTTAATCCAGTTAGCAAAATTTCTGAATAAATCGCATGGGTATCGATACTAAATCAAAGGTATCGATAATTCTTGTAGATGGTATCGCTACCACCTACAAAATTGGTACCAAATTAGCATTTTGTTTCTCACCTAAAATCAAAACCCAAGAAATTATCGGTAAATTTAAAAAAGTATCAATTTTATTACCCTAAGTATCGATACTCGTGATATGGTATTAATATGAAATTAAGTTACTGACTTCCTGCACATTCGAAATATCAAGGAGGTGTCGATTTTAAAACTCAAATATTAATACCTCTACTCTAGGCAACAAAAACACAGCATATTAAGGCATTTAGTCTATTCAAACTTGTTCCAAACCAATTTGCATCTATTACTTTATCAAACAATCATCAAAACAACTATAATGGTAGTTCAAAACATCGTAAATATGTCTGAACAAACAATCAATATGCCAAGCTTGATATCCATAAATCCTAAGAGCAATAAAATCATGTAAACATCCAAAACATCATGGCATCAATTAGCTAAAAGTCTACCACATTGCCTTACTCCCACTGTTCAAAGAATAATAATAGTACCACCTACACAAAAATTAAAGCTTAACTTGGATCACTTTCTTGGTATCCCCGAACCATTCACATCGCAAACATTAAATATCTGAAATGGTTAAAGAGACTGGGTAAGCTTAAACAAGCTTAGTGAATGTTGGAGTAACCATAAAGTATACACAATATCAAAGGTTAAACAAGAGCATACTACAACATGTTCCCAACCATATTCTAACCAAGTCACAATAACATATTTACACTTAATTAAATCATAAAACTAGCATATACTCTCACGCACAACTACACTCAACTTGTAACACCCCTAACCTGTAACCATCACCAGAATAGGTTAAGAGGCATTAGCGGACTTGTAACTCAGTTCAGAACAATCATTTATCAAATATCATCTCATTTCACTAAATATCATTCATTCACATTCAATAAGTACTTAAATCAAACATATAAAGCTTAAATCATACATTCAGGACTAAATCAGTAACATATGAAAATTTTAGAAACTTAGAAAAATTTCAACATTTCAAGTATCACACGCCCGTGTGAACAGGCCGTGTGCCTTACATGAATAATAGACATGCACGTGTCTTAGACCGTGTGGAAATAGGGCATACATACTAACTTGTGTCACACGGTCGAGGACATGCCCGTGTGCCAGGCCGTGTGAAAACTGGAGAGGATACTGACTTAGGTCACACGGCCACCCACACGCCTGTGTGTCTAGCCTATGTGCCAATCAAAATGGCCACACACGCCCGTGCATCAAGCCGTGCCAAAACTGTAGGGTATACTAACTTATCAACACGGCCAAGTCACATGTCTGTATGCTAGATTGTATGCTATCTAGGGGGTATACTAACTTGTACCACAATGCCGGTCACACGCCTATGTGTGAGGCCGTGTGGAGCATACTGACTTTTATATCATTTCAACATCAAGGGACACATGGCCGTGCAACATGACCATGTGTCATAGAAGGCTAAGACACATGCCCATGTCTCTGCCCGTATGGACAAAAATAGGCTATTTACAAAGCCATTTTGCCACCCTATTTTCACAAGCTCATACCAGCATAAATGACAACATTTTTACAACTCAATAGGCAATCATATTAACCATTTCAATACACTTTATTTGCCATATCAAACCTAACATTTACATACCCAAGTACCTAATTAACATCATGCATAATCCATTCATATCTCAACTACTTATTAAGACATCTTTTGCACATTTGCATTCCCTAAATTTCTTGCTAAAACATACCACAATTGAACACTTAGACACAACCAAATATGATACCAAAATAAGCCAAATCACATGTCCTAACTCATATACAAAATGTACCAAAACCATGATATCAAGTAACATAATTAACATCTTTTAAACTAGCCTATACATGCCATATTTACAATATCCACAAGTTCAAAAGTACCAACCAGAAATTTGATAGTGTGATGTGCAACTCCACTTTGTCCTAAACGAGCGAGCTAACGAACCTCTGTAATACATAGAAAAAGAAACAGAGTAAGTTTTATAGCTTAGTAAGCCCATATAATTCAAAATTAAACTTACCATTTAAACTAAATCAATACAAGTAACTAAGGTAAACTCTATACAATTTCCAAATGCCTATCACAAGTATTCATCCATAGGTTGACATATTAATACATGAAATCATCCACTATCACAATTCAATACTCAATATAACTAGCATTCATCATTTCATTCTTAATCATATAACCAATAATCCAATCGATAACAATACTCATCTGTATAAATAGAATTTATGCCCGTTGAACCTATTAGAACTTCAAAGGATACTCGGGTGACAAACATCAGTAATTCGTCAATTCATTATCATTTATACTCTTTCGAGTCATGATCGGTAAGCTCCTCCTGAGCTGATGAACACTAAGCTCTATTGAGCTAAAACGGTAAGCTCTATTGAGAACAGTAAGCTCATACGAGCTGAAATGATAAGCTCCAATGAGCTGAAAATAGTAAGCTCTTACGAGCTTATATATCGGTAAGCTCATACGAGTTGTGGTGAGTCCGCAACAAATGCAGGAGCTTGACCAAAACGGTAACCCTAGTGACATGTCACTCGTATCCTACGAATCCTTACGGTTCAAACAGGGCTCGATAACCATCAATATATGTAAATCACTTAGGCACTCTTATTCCAAGTACATCAATTTCTCAGTTATATACATGCATTTCAAATAAATACAAGCAATTAAAAGTTCGATTCTAGTTATACGAACTTACCTCGTATTACTCAGATAAAAACTATCGGCTATTCATCGATCTTTCCTTTTCCCTAATCTAAACTTGATCTCGGCTTATCTTGATCTATATATTATCAATATTTAATTAATTCAATTTAGCCCTTAATACATAATTTTGGCAATTTACATATTTGCCCTACACTTTTTAATTTTTATAGTTTAGTCCTTATCACATAAAATTGCAAATTCATGCAATTTAGTACCAACCCATACCTAGCCAAATTTACCATATACTACTAGAAGCTCATATCTTTCATTATTACACACTTTTAACCATCATATTTTACAATTTCACAATTTAATCCCAATTTTGCATTTTTTGTCAAAAATCACTTTACAAAACTAGTTTAACTATCATCAAGCTCCTATAATCTATCATTAAACATCAAAGAACTCAAATATTAAATAATGGAAACATGTTAAATCTTCAACAATTACAAAATTTAGGGTACAGGCTACTTAGAATACAAAGCAACGGTTTCAAAAACGTAGAAATCATTACAAACGGATTAAAAACCATACCTTAATTGCTCAAAATAGCTTGGCCGAATGAAGAAAGCAAAAATGGTGTTTTATTCACCTTAATTTCGGTTGATGATGATGAATGGAGAAGGAAATTTTGTTTTGTTTTATTATAATTAACCTTAATTATCAATTTACCTTACTAACCTTTAAAAATATTAAGAATTACATCAATTGTCATGCTATCATCATCCACTAACCATAAATGGTTTATTTACCACATAAGGACCTTTAATTTAAGGTTCTATAGATATTAAACACTTTTAGCTATTAGAACTCAAGTTTTACGCTTTACGCGATTTAGTCCTTTTTAATGAATTAAGCGTTCAAACAGTAAAATTTCTTTACGAAACTTTTACGTAATAATTCTATCATGTTGTAAACCTTATTAAAATAATAAAATAAATATTTTGACTTTAGATTTTTGGTCCTGAGACCACTATTCTGATTTGACCTAAAAACGGGCTGTTACACAACTTATATACAAAAAAATCATTTTACAATAATTCATTGAGACTAAACAATGTATACATGCTTTAATAACTCACAAGTCTAGCTCATACATTCACATGCATTCACAAGTTAAATGAAAACGACCCAAACCATAATTACATACGCAATTTACTATAAGAATATACTAAGATTTTCATGAAACATAAATCGACTCATTTAGCAAATTATTTACATATTTATGCATCCATCTCACATCATATTGTCACAATAAATAAGATCACATTTACACGATAATTTGAAACTTGAGTCCATGAAATATAAAAGTGGGCTCTATCACCATACATTGAATACACAAATCTCCAACAGACTAAATGACTTGTAGAGTCGAACATATCCCTAAAGCGTAGTATTTAGCTAACAATCTCCAACACACCAATATATCCCGGTGAATGGATATTGGCTCACATTCTTGTATCTCTCCAAACTGTCCCAGGGCCTCAATGCCGAAATCAAAAAACACAAGGATGAGTACTCTGGCATGCCAACTATATCCAATGGTTTCAAGAGATCACAAGGCCAAAATATCCACTATTACATAATTTTAGTTAATGATTTAATGGACATCATCTCTGTTCATATTCATCAATTTACATCACAAACTTGTAAATAATGCATGTTTATCAAATTCACATTTAATTAAACTTTAAGTGCAACAATCATGCTCATTAAGCCATCATATATCCAACAATATATGTTTGCATTAAAATCAGTACGTCATATATCACATACAAGTATTCTCACATATTATCTATCATAATAATATTACATTCCACAATTCAACACATATGTACTTACTGAAATTCCGCTCACTTCCGCTGCATATTTGCATTATTCGCATATCATTATCATTGTCATTTGGCATGTATATCATGCCCACAACACAACATAGTTCACAATAACCATCACATACATCTCATGTCATAATATCGCATCATAATACTCAATCCACAATTATTCACATAATCACTCATTTTTCCAAAATAAATCAAAGGGAATAGAAAGCTTACATGCAAAACTTAGGATAGGGGTTTAGGCTATTCCTAAGCTACCAATTAAAACTATGAATCATGTCTACCAGTAGCGATTCCAAACACTCACTGTTCACGTGTTTGCCTAGTCGTCAAAAGCTCAAACTAGCTTTTCCTTTCCTTTTGCCTTGCTCGTCGAAAGCTCTAACACTTCCGTATCTTTACCAAAGTTAACCACACAATAACCATGGTTAAATTTCAACAATAAACACTTTTAAAGCAACCAAAACACAAGCCTAAGTTAGTTATTCTTGGAACCGAAACCTTCGAGATAGCAAACTTAAAACTCAATTATCTCAATCTCCACTTATCCTCTTTTCCTAAAACTAATTCCATTTATCTAATTATTCATCTATGACTAATTCTTAACTTTCAAACTACACAAAATTAACCAAATTCATGGTTCCAAAATTTCGACGTAAATTATGCATTTTTCATGAAAACTTAATAAAACCTTAAAATATCTTAACAAAAATTAGGGTAAATTTAGAAACCTTCTAATCATGTCAAAACAAGTTGAAAAACACTTTGGAACATCGTTTTTATGCAAAATCCTAAATTTCACAATTAATGACCCAACTTTTGACTTTTATTCAAATATTTCGATTCAATGGATAGTAACTTAATTTAAAAAGCTAGGTATCATTAAAAACCAATAGGGAAACGAAAGGTTACCTTAGTTGGTGAATAATCAAGCGTTTGATTGAAAATTTAAAAAAAACCCGAAAGTTAAGCAATAGAGAAATATGTGATGTTTTTTATGGTTTTTATTGAATTCTAAATAGGTTTAATGTTATGATGATGGAAGAAATCAAAGGAATGAAGGTTGGGAATAAAAATTGAATGAATAGGGTTTGGAAAGAAAATGGACGACAAAATAAAAAAAATGGGAAGAACTAACATGGGTTTTATGAAAATGAAGGAGAAAAATTGGGTATTTTTAAAACTTTGGTAAAATTGCTTTAAAACTACTCTTAAATTGAACCCTTTTACAAAAAAAATCCCTATTTTACAATTGAAGTTCTTTCCTACCTTATTTTCAAAAATTGATTTGATTTTCAAAAAGCTATAATAAAAAATAATTTCTGGTTACCATAATTGAAAACTT
This sequence comes from Gossypium hirsutum, assembly GCF_007990345.1. Lineage (NCBI taxonomy): Eukaryota > Viridiplantae > Streptophyta > Magnoliopsida > Malvales > Malvaceae > Gossypium > Gossypium hirsutum. Next base: position 9,030,618 of record NC_053431.1, on the reverse strand, counting down.
CTGAACTCATTCTGAGCCAAAATTCCTAATTTATCCTCGAAACTTCTACACTCAATTTCGAGGTGTGACAAAAAAAATCTTAATCATTGTAGTGATTATGCAATTGCTTGAGCTATAGCACGACCAGCCTTATCCTTTTGCATCACAGGTAGCATCTCCTTTGATGGATGTTACAACATTTGTAGTCCTAGTTCTCACCCTATTGTTAGAGATACTTGAAAAAAGAGTTTACAATTTTTTAATCCCAAAACCAAGCTTTGTATAAAAATAGAAAATAATTCCAATTATAATAAATGTTTAACAATATGGATTAAAAAAAGTGGTGAGAAGGTCGAGAGAAGTTCACTTGATGGGTTGAGAGTTGCAAGTGGCTGAGTTGAGGGAAGAAAGACTAGGAGAAGCTCCAATGAAGCTTTGTTAAGAGAGAGAGGTAGGAGAAAGAGTTCTTCTCACTTGTTATAAGAGGTTTGAGGGATATTTAAAGGAAACACTTGTTTTCCACATGTCCTCCTTTGATTGGTGAGCTTGTCATTTAAAATAAGTTCTTTATTAGGTTGGTTATGTGACTTGATGTAATGGGTTGCATGGTATGCTAATAGTGATTTGATGATAGTATTGTTTGATTGGTTGGGCTTGGAGTAGACTTTGTATTTATGTCATGGATGAAGTTTATTTGATTTATGAAAATATAATGATATCTCTTCTCACAAAAAAAAAAGATGAAAATTATTATAGAGTTTGTTTGTGATTCGATTACTATTGCAAAACTCGTGTGAGATCTTCAAGGCTAAATGCACTAAAGAGACTTTATCCTTGAAAGTTTAAATGATCAAGAAAGGGGATGTCTAAAAAGGCTATAACGTAATTGATTTGAAAGTTGAGTGTTTAGTGAGTTTGTGTTGCCCCAATTATGTGCTTTAGGAAGAGAAGTCTTTTTTAATGAAATAGAATGATTGAATAGTTTAAGCATGAAGCTTTATTAGATGCTTGACAAAGTGAAATAAGCATGAGAAGGCTAAGTTGACAAAATAATGCATGCTTTGGATGCTAAGTATCTAAGAAGTTCAAGTTTGCCTTAGAGACTAGGTGTAATGAAGCTTCCCCTAAAGGCAAAACTTTTTAATACTTCGAGCTTGCTTTGAAGGCAATAATAAATAATTTAATCATATTTTAACATAATTATTATTAAATATAACTTAATAAAATAATATATAATTTAATAATAATTTTAATATAATATTATTATTAAAAATATTTCAATGCCTAATATATTTGTATCGATCTATCTTCTCACCTCTTCTCTTACAAAGAGATCACAATCGCCAATATAAAAATAAGTTTAACATATGGTATGATAATCCTCTAATAACATTTTATTCTAATAGTCAATTTTAATAGAAGGCATATTTTTTATATTTTATTTTATCCTTTATAATAACATGGTAACAACAATTAATTATAAAGTATACTATTAAATAAATTAATTATTTATAGCAATCTTTTGGTGAAATAAAAACCTTCAAATTTTACATAAAAATTACTAAATTTTAGTAACATTAGTTCCTTTCATATGTGAAATAAAAAATTAAAACTCATAGTCCTTTGTTATTCAAAAACCATAATCATTGATTTTATGTTATTCAAAAACTCATAGTTCTTTATGTTATTCAAAAATATGAGGAAAACTCAACATAAATACAAAAGGAGCTGAGATCCGTAATCCCTTTGTCTCAAAAGCCATTCCTCATTTATGTTATTCAAAAACTCATAGTTCTTTATGTTATTCTCGTATAAGAAATAGTGAATTCTCTCCATAGCATTGGCTTATCTTAGAAAGTCAAACTCATATACGATCTTGACAACACAAAGGATAAATAATTAATGATATGCAGAAGAAAAAAGAAATCCAAATCCAACTGGAACGATACTTTCAATTTACATAATTTGAAAAGTATATATGTAAGAGCTCGTTTTTTGGTCAAATTGGAACAATGGTTTCGGGACTACAAATCTGAAGTAAAAATATTTATTTTATTATTTCTTTAAGCTCTACAGCATTATATAATAATTGTGTGAATTTCGTTAAGAAATTTTATAGATTGAGTGCTCAATTTGACTAGAAGGACTAAATTGCAATAGGAGCAAAACTTGAATTCTATAAGTTAGTGTTGTCTAATTACTAGAGGTCCTTAAATGGTAATTAGACCATTATACTTTAGGATGGGCAAAAATGGACATGGTTATGTAAAATTTTAATGTTATGCATTAAGGGTATTTTAGTAAATTGGTAAATAAAGACAAATTAACTAAATAAAAGTGTACATCTCCTTCAATTTAGTCCCCCATAGCCGATGTTCTCAAGAATCCATTACTAGGGTTTTTGGCTAAGCTTTTAAGCTCGATTGTAAGTCCGTTCTTGTCACGTTTTTAATGATTTTTATATTTTTGAGATCGTTGTAACTTGATTTAGCTATTTTAAGGACTAATTTGAAAGAAAGTTAAAGTCTAAAATTTTACCCATGTTGAATATGTTTGTATTTTGATGCTGGATGGTAGAAAATGCATTTTTATTGTTATGTGTACAATAATATTCAGCTAGGTTGGGTTGGGATAAAAGTGAAAGAAATTCATTTTACGAGCCTAGGGACTAAATTGTAAAATGTTAAAAGTTAGGGGCAAAAATATTATTTTTTCCATAATGTGTTTTTGAGCTATATTGAATAATGTATGATTAAATAAGTTAAATTTGACATTATAGATCAAGAAAAACGATATTCGGATCTAGATTGGGGAAAAACAAAGTACTCGATTAATCGACCTATTTCACCGTTTTTGTGAATCGAGGTAAGTTCGTATGTAATAAGTTTCATTGTAAATGTATTTTAAATGCTTTTATATTGCATAAAATGTGAATACGAGACTACGAACATGTTCGACGATGATTTGACAAACGTGAAAATCCTGGTTGAACCTTAGGAATAGGTTAGGATACGAATGACATGTCATTAGGGGTTATTGTGATATTGCGATCCAGATGCTAGTCCTGTACAGGGGCGAAACCAGGGGGGCAGGCATGGGCCTCGCCCCCCCTAAAATGGGAAATTTTCATTTAGGCCCTTTAGATTTTTTTTAAAATTTTAAATTAGTAAAGGTAAAATTACACTTTGGCCCCCCCTAAAATTATAAAAATTTAATTTAATCCTTTAAAAATTATAAATATATAGACTATAAAAAATTAAAATTTCCTTCGGCCCCCCAAAAAAATTTTTTCTAGCTTCGCCCCTGGTCCTTTACATCCTACCGATGGCTAAGTATACTGGCATGTGTTGTGGTTACTTGAAAGCTTGTGTGAGCAGCACCGTATAGCTACGTCTTAACCCACAGCTTGTGTGAGCAGGCCCGTTGATAGCTCGAGAGTGAGCATGTATGTGATATGAGATTGTGATAGCATTAGCTATATATGTGGCACTTTGGTGTGAGTTTCCTGTGTATCCGATAGTATTCCGAATGGTTCAACAAAGTAAATGATAGACGTGGTTGAGTATGAGATTGATACGAGATGGTATAAGTATGTACATGAACCATATAAGCTTTAAATCAAAGAACTTTGTGAAAGACATGTATAATCTTATGATTGAATACATGAAAGGTTTCTTAGTTAATATGAGTTGCATGTTGATATATTCAATTTATTGAATTGTATATTTATAATCAAATTGAGTTTATTTCATACGAGCTTACTAAGCTATAAAGCTTACTTTGTTTATTTTACCGTGTTTTGTAGTGATTTCAAAGCTAGCTCGGATTCGAAGATCGTCGGAGACTTCGTCACACTATCCTACTATCACTTTGGAACTTTTAAACTTAAGTATTTTGAGTATATGGCACGTATAGGGATTTTGGGTCATTTTGGTTAAGTGTTGGTAATGAATTTAGCCATTTGAATTGGCTTGTATATGTTTAAAGTTTGGTTTTGTATATAGCCATGAAAGTTGGCTTAACTTGGTTAATTTGTGGTTATGTATATATCAATGTGCATATAGCTTGGTTATATGATTAAAGAAGAATATGTTATGCTTGTTGATATGTGGCAATTAGGTGTACTAAATGGTTGAGAATAGAATTTGATATATTGTGAGATAAAGCTAGATGATGCAAATTTTGAAAGTGTTCATATTGATGTTTGAAATTAGGAGTTTTGATATGGAATTGAAGGGTTTATCATGTCATTGTTGTGTTATTTATTCGTTGGCATTGAATGGAATGAATTGAGTTTGATTGGAGTTGTTTTAAATGCCTAGTTGTGCTCTGTTTTGTGCCATTTGGTTTGATGTAGGTGTGCACAAGTTTGGATGGCAAAATGGCTTGATAAATAGCCTATTTTTGTCCACACGGGTAGAGATACAAGCTTGTGTCTCAGCCGTGTGTGATACACGGTCATGTACACGGCCGTGTGTCCCCTGGTGTTGAAATTAAAATTAAGTCAGTGTGCTCCACACGGGCGTGTGACTTGGCCGTGTGGCATAAGTTAGTATACCCTACAGGTTTGGCATGGCCTAGCACACAGCCTAGCACACATTTCTTTTTTAACTCATTTTGAATGAATTCCCACGTGATTTTCTCTACCGATACCACTGCCTCGATTGTTTCCCACCAATTGTACACTTCTTCTTTCAGTAGCGACAGAGCACATCTCAAATAATCATCTGGTGAACATGCCATTTCTTTAAAAATCCTCATCAAACTCTGTAACCAATATTCTGCTTTAACCGGATCATCATCTGATCTTCCTCGGAATTCTTTAGCTCAGAGTTTTCTGAGCTCTTCCAATGAGTACGTTTACTAGATTCGTTGTCAAAGGAGGTGGAGGGGCAACCGGGGGCACTATGGATGGTGTAGTAGGGGAGGGGGTTGTTGAGCCGAATTTGTTTCTTGCATTGTTTCATTGTACCATTGATTCATAATTCCATAAATCATATATTTAAGTTCTCGTTCCCTCATCAAAGAAATCGGAACTTCACTACTCGTCCCCTGTTCAGAAGTCTGTACTCTACTATTTACTTCTTCTTATTCTATACGTTCTGCTCTATCTGACATTTTTATAATCAGGAGTTATCTATAAAAATAACAGGAGTTAGATTGAATCATACACATCACACTATCACAGATTTATATGGCATGTATTTCTAATCACTTTACACAACACGATCATTCCGAGAATCGGCTAAACTGAACTTTGATACCATTAAATGTAACACCCCTAACCCGTATCCGTCACCGGAATAGGATTACCAAACTTATACATTAGCATTTGTACAAAACCGAGTCATAAATTTTCATTCCAAATCAAAACTTTTTAAATTTCACCATAAAGTCTCTAATATGGGCCTACAGGGCCCAATACATGCTTTAGAAGTGATTTAGAACTAAACCGGTAACTTTGGAAAACTTTAAAAAAAATTTCTTGAAGTTAGGGGCACATGCTCATGTGGCCAGTCCGTATGGCTCCCATGGCCGTGTGGCCAGCCCGTGGGCAATTCTGACTTGCAATTTTTTAAGCATCAAAGTGGCACATGGCCTGGGCACACGCCCATGTGGCTAGGTCGTGTGGTAAACTAATTTTTTGCCATTTTTAAGCTATTTTAACACAATTTTAACACACGACCATGCTTGAAACCCGTGTCCTTTACAAGACCAAGACACACGGTCGTGTCTTTTGCCCGTGCACTATCCTGACTTCACATTTAAGGATGCAAGGGACACACGATCATTTCACATGCCCGTGGGCTTACCATGTGTCACACACGGCCTAGACACACGCCCGTGTGTCTATCCATGTGAACGAAAATAGGCCAATTTATACCCATAATATGCATTTTATATTAACACACTACTATTTAACCATTAAACTAAGTTTCATACACATATGCCATCCCTTTTACATACTTTAACCATCTATAACTTTATCCAACCAAATACTTATACATGCCATATAAATCAAAAGATAATAACCCAAAAACTACCAGAGAACGTCTAAATAGTGTGATTCTTGGTGATGATCCGATCCTCCGACTCCACGTTAATCTACAAGACATGACAATCACATTCAAGTAAGCTTGTGAAAGCTTAGTAAGTTCATAGGCTTAGAACGTAAACTTCCCAAATATGGTAAAGCATTCATATATTATCCAATTCACTAATTTCTCCTGTCATTCACAAGCCAAGTCAATTTCACTTAATATTATTCACTCTTAAACTTCATTCTTTTGGGCCCATTTATCACTTACCATCTCTTTTCAAATTAAGAAACTATACGGAATTGAGTACTTCATCTTCACTTTGCCATAGTAAAACTATGGACTTGCACATGATCACGTTTCACTTTCCGAAGCCATAGCCCAACCATGGTCATACACGAGTCATATATCATACAGATGCCATATCCCAGATATGGTCTTACACGGGACCACTTACCACTTTTCTCCAATGCCATAGCCCAGCTATGGTCTTATACGTATATCACTTGTCACTTGTTGCCATGGTCCAACCATGGTTTTTTTTCCGTCAATTCATCGTTTGCCACTGGACAGAAGTACTCAATCCAATGTTTCATTCAATTTGATCATTTCTCCAATTTCATATTTTTACATTATTCATGGTTTTATCATAATCATATAGTATAAGTCATTATAAAATTCATAAGAATAACAATGATCACTAAAATTTAGCCACATGAACTTACCTGGTCTAATTCACAATAGTTGTAAAATTTCAAAAAATTACACTTTAATTTATACCCTTTAATTCCCAAAATTACACTTTTACCCCAAATTTCACAATTTTCACAATTTGGTCCCTGACCAATTAACTCATCAATAGAACCTTTTCTTCTCAATTAACACTTTCCTTAAACATTTTAAATTACTTCACAACCATTGAAATTTAGAATTTCCACATTAAACCCTAATATCAAGCTCTTTTACAATTAGGTCCTCAAATGTTCACTTTCTATATAATTCTTTCAATAAAATCAGCATATAAACAAATTAAAGCTTTAATTCCATGCTAAATCATCATAAACTTCCAGTACTTATTCATGGAAACTTTCAAAATAAACCATGAAATCAAAACTAATGAATTAGATGATAGGACCTAGTTGTAAAAGTCTCAAAAACACAAATTTCAAGAAATAATCAAGATTTGAACTTACTTGCAGTAAAAATATGAAAAACCAGCTCTATGGTTTCTTCAATGGTTGTTTTTAATTGAAGAGGATGAAGAAAATTAAAGAAATCTCTAGATTTCCAATCACATCCTATTTTTTTAACTATTCAATTTTTACTTCTTTTGCAATTTTACCCCTTGTTCACACCTAGAGGTGTGCATGGGCCTGGCCGGGCCAGGTTCGAGTCTGGCCCAACTAAAAATTTAGGCCAGTTTGCTAGACCTAGCCCGAAAAATGTGCCTAAAATTTTGCCCAAGCCCGACCTGAATAAAAATGTTAAAACTCGGGCCCAATCCGACCCACATATATTAATTTTTAAATTATTTTTTATATAATTTTAAAATATATATAAACTATCAAAAATACTAAAAACATCAAAATAAATATTTCTCAACATATTGAAAATAAATTTTAAAAAATATGTATACTTAAATAGCACTAAAATAGATGCAACTTAACAAGCAAATGCTTCTAAAATAATAACAAAATTAACAAATGTGGTTAAAATAATAAAAAAATTAACAATAAAATAAATTTTATAATATCCAAACAATAACAACAAAATAGTAGCAACATAATAGTAAAATAGTAACAAAATAGGGAGAAAACAATAAGGAAATAATATTAAAAAATAGATTTTTTGTCATGTAGTAAATTCGGGCCGGGCTCGGGCCAAAAATGCTTTACCCAAGCCCAGCCAATTTTTTAAACAGGCCTAATTTTTTTTCCCAAGTCCATTTTTCGGGCTTATATTTTTGTCCAAACCCTCCCAAATTTCGGGCGGGCCTTCGAGCCGGGCCGGGTGGCCCAGCCCATGCACACCTCTATTCATACCTAATTTCAATATTTCCTGCACACACATGCTGTCTAGCCCAATAGTAGGTGTTTAATTGCCTATTTAGTCCTCCTCTAATTATTACTAGAGCTATTTAATCACATTTCACAATTTTACACTTAATTCAATTTAGTCCTTTTTACCCAATTGACTACCGAAACCTTAAAATTTCTTGACGAAACTTTAATACTAACTTACTAACACGCCATAAATATTTATAAAAATATTTATGGCTTGGGTTAATATTTTGAGGCCTTGATACCTCGTTTTCACTTCTAAATTATTTAGTATTAATTATAAAATACTATTCACTATTTCACTCTTTTTCCTAACTTCACATCGAACTTAATTTCATTAAATTAATAATATTTTCTACTCATTTTTCGGTTAGTGATCTCGAATTACTGTTCCGACACTACTGAAATTTGGGCCATTACAACTCTCCCCCATTTTGGGAACTTTCGTCCTCAAAATTTCATACCTGGAAATAAGTGTGGATATTGAGATCTTATTAATTCTTCTGTTTCCCATGTTGCCTCCTCCTACCCATGACGATTCCACAATACTTTAACTAACGGTACCCGTTTATTTCTTAATTCTTTAATCTCCCGTACTAAAATTTTCACTGGTTCCTCCGAATAAGTCATATCCGGTTAAGCTCTATATCCGTATGAGGAATTACATGTGATGGATCTGATCTGTACCATCTTAGCATAGACACATGAATCTTTTCAAGTTCCAGAGGTAAAGCCAATCTGTATGCTATCGGACCGATTTTTTCAGTGATTTGTATGCCATAATCGTATAGTTTTCCCTTTTTGAGCCGTAATTACATGTCGATGACGACAATACTCTCTATTTCTTTTCTTTTTAAATCTGCAAATGACTTCTGACGATCGAAAGCTGTTTTTAATCTGTCTCGTATAATACGAACTTTTTCTTTTGTTTCTCGAATCAAATCTACTCCCACTAACTTTGATTCACTTAATTCAGTCCAATACAATGGAGTTTTACATTTTCTTCTATATAAAGCTTCAAACAGGGCCATTTTGATACTAGTATGATAACTATTACTGTAAGCAAATTCAACTAAAGGTAAATACCTTTCCCAGTTGCCGCAAAATTCAAGTACATAACACCTCAACATATCTTCTAATATCTAAATTACCCGCTCTGATTGCCCGTCTGTCTGGGTATGAAAAGTTGTGCTGAAGTTTAACTTGGTGCCCAAATCTTCTTGTAATTTACCCCAAAGTCTTGAGGTAAACCTCGAATCTTGATCAGAAATAATAGATATCGGCACTCCATGTAATCTCACTATCTTTGAAACATATATTTTCGCCAACTTTTCAAGAGGATAATTTTCCCTGATTGGAATAAAATGTGCCGATTTAGTTAACCGATCAACAATCACCCATATTGAATCTTTCTTTTTCGGTGTTGCCGGTAACCCGGACACAAAATCCATCGTGACATGTTCCCATTTCCATTCCGGAATCATAATGGGCTGCAATAAACTGGTCAGTACCTGATGTTCAGCTTTCACCTGTTGACAGATCAGACATTTTGCTACATATTCAAAAAGTTCCCGCTTCATACCAGACCACCAATACATTTTCTTCAAATCGCAATACATTTCCGTACTACCCAGGTGAATAGAACATATATTACTATGAGCTTCTAATAAAATATCATTATTCAAATTTGGATTATTTAGAACAAAAATTCTATTTCAATAGCATAACATACCACTGTCATCCATGGAATACTCCAAGCTCAACTTATCCAAGACCATTTGTCGTTTCAACACTAATTTTGGGTCTTCATCTTGCAACTCTCGAATTTGTTAAAAGAATATAGGTTTTGCTTTCAATTCTGCTAACACAGAACCATCTTCATTAACAGACAATTGAGCATTTAATGCTCGGGGAGCAAACAATGACGATTTTTGGCTATGTGCATCTGCTACAACATTAGCTTTCCCCGGATGATAATCAATAACAAGATCGTAATCTTTCAAAAGTTCTAGCCACCGCCTCTATCTCAAATTCAACTCCTTTTGTGTCATCAGATATTTTAAGCTCTTGTGATCAGTATACACATGACACTTCTCACTATATAAATAGTGTCTCTATATTTTTAAAGCAAACACGATTACAGCTAATTCTAAATCATGTGTAGGATAATTCCTCTCGTACGATTTTAGTTGTCGAGAAGCATATACTACTACTTTACCCGACTGCATCAAAACACAACCCAAACCATTTAGAGATGCATCACTGTTGTAACACCCCAAACCCGACCCAGACGTTACGACCGAATCCGGCGTGTCACATTAAAGCTTTACTAGAAAAGTCATATTTTATCTAAAGTCTTTCTTAGTGTTTAAAGAATATCTTCGTTATAGATTAAAGTGAATGGAAGCTGTGCACCAGGTAGGATGGCAGAAAAGAGGAGGTAAGTTAATTAGACTGCTTAAGTACCCAGCTCTCCACGGATCCAATCCTAGACATGCACACAACCATTGCCACACTTTAACTAAGTGGTTGTTCATAGAAAACCAATTCGTTTAAAACCATTTGAAAAGGTTATTAATTTTGAAAACATTTTCGTTGCGGAAGCTTTGCTTTGTTTTCGCGATATTTTGAAATCAAGTAACCCTTTTAAAACGCGCCCTAGAGCTATTCAATTTCAAACAATTAAAACAATATCATATCTAAGCTAACAAAACATACTAAAAATAATTAAAGCGGTCTTGTTACAACCCGAAAGATAACTGAAAAATAACTTAAAGAACTACTAATTTAATTAAAAACCATCTGCACTGTCCACCTGGCCACCCTGAATCCTACCAGCTCCAAGTCCCCAGTTTAAGGCTCACCTGCAAGGGTAAAAAGGAAGGGGTGAGTTTGGAAAACTCAGTGTGTAAAGTAAACCCAACTAGAGCCTAAATCAGTTCAAGCTTTACTAGACCTAAGCCCTATTCAGAAATCAGAGTTAACTGGGCCTTAGCCCATATCAATATTAATCTGGGCCATAGCCCCTTACAGTTTCAGAGTATACTGGGCCTAGCCCATATCAGTATCAATCTGGGCCGTAGCCCTATTACAAGTCGAGATCTATTGGGCCTTTCCCATATTAACACAATTGGGCCCATTTCAATACAGTTGGCCTAGAACAAAACAGTCTCATATGATTAATGCATGATAACCCCATCCAACCCTGCACTTGCCTCCGTCCATCCCTACACTTCCTGTGGGGAATAAATCACCCACGCCATCCTTACACTTACAGTGTTAGCACCAGTTGCGACACTAACTATAATCTGCAGCAAAGCTCCTTATATTAGAATATGTGGCACAGCCACCAGAACGGGTTCTTCCTCCATAACAAAACCCAACCCCATGCAATATGACATGTATGCAGAATATATATAATTAAAAAGGCATACTTCAAAAAGACAGTCAGATTATAGCGTAAGAACAGTTATTTACCCTCGAGGGGCGTAATTGTAAACTTACCCCTTTAGGGGTATTACGGTAATTCTACCTTACAGAGGTATTTCAGTAATTTTATCAATCTTTTTAGGGTTTCATGCTCATTACAATTATTAATGTGTCTTCAGAATACTTACCGGACGTTTTTACCGAAATGGGCCTGTTGCCCATTACCCAATTTTGACCCATCGAAGCCCAAATTCACCGAGGTGCACGAAATTGCGTACTTTGCAATCTTACCATTGAACTTACCAAAATCATCAATACAAACAATCCCACGAGCGCTTGCACGCTCTCAAGTTCTCGAAATGCCGGCTTTTCGGTATTTCAACTTTTCAGTTTTTACCGATCTAGTCTACTAGTGGGTGTCGTTTACACACCTATTTGTTGACGAAACGTTGACGAGTTCCACACAGAAATTGCCTACAATTAGTTACTAACACTTTAAACTATGAATCCATAACAACTTATATACAAATCCCCTTACCAATAATCGGCCATTAACACCTTAGGCACTAAAGTTCTTACCTTTGCCGGAATATGGACTAGATCTAAATCTAGTTGTTCCAATTATTCAAGCCCTTGATCAGTAGCCTTTAATCCATGAGCAAAACAAATCAAATAATACCACTAAACCCTTTTAGTTTAGTCGACAGGCACCCTTTGCATATAGGGGTTTTTGGCTCTTCTTTAAATCCCGAAATAAAGAATGGAAATAAGATTCTGAGTACTTAGCACCAACGATGTACTTGTCAAGAGTGTTTCCAACACTTCCCTAATCTCAGATCCATAGTGAATCCAATCTTAAAATGCGAATAGAGAAAAGAACTAGATATTAATTCCCGAATCACTATGACTTATGAAGGTTTCGGCTTCTAAGGAAAGAATAGAGGATTCGGCCACAAAGAAATTCGGCTAACAAGATGTGAGAGATATGGATGAAGAGAAGAGGAAGAGAAAAGAAAATAGAAGAGAGGAGATAACAGTAAAGATTCGACTTTGAAGGAAATCAAGGAAGGAAGTGATGAGAAAAAGAAAATAGAAAAGAAGAAGAAAGAATTCGGCTTTAGGTAAAATGGCAAAAAACAAGAATGAAAGCAACCAACAGAATCCAGCCCCTAAAGAACCTACACCTATTCGACAACTAAACAATAGGTACCCCCTACAAACTAAAAATGCTAATTTACTACACCAACCTGTCCTAGCCGAATATGCAACTCCAAAGTCCTACTTTTGATACACTACTCCCTCTAATTCAAATCCCTTGAATTTAGCCCGTAGAAAAGTTTGAATTTCACTTAAACTCCTTCCATCGATTAGCAGCATCCTTATCCACTCCTTGCACCGCTTCAGCACGTTGCCAAGAGAGTCCTGATCAGACCCCAACTCATTCCCCACGCGTGCAGCAAAAACCCAACCTTCCGTGCGCGGGGTGAGGCTCGAACCCCTGACCTATGTCTGCCGTTGCGCCTTCGCCCGTGTTGTTAGTCACTGCACCATGCTTCTTTCTTTACTAATATAGGGTCACAATTAATTATAAGCCTTACCTGCTGAAACACCAGTTCGCTTAAAAATAAAGGAGAAATTCGCCTTCCTCGCCACTTAAACCTGCAACCTCCAGAACGCCCAACTACACTACTTGCCACTGCGACAAAACCTCTCTTTTGATATAATACGACTGCGTTTATTTATAAGCCTTATTCGCTTCAGTCACTGACTACTTAAAAAATAAAACAAGTTTCGTTGTCCCCTGCATTCGAACTCGCGACCATTGGGTTTCCTTAGCGCGCGGCTGCCACTGCGGCAGGGGCGCTCTTTGTGTCAAACTTCATTCGCAACTTTCTTTAAGGCCTATCTTTACGCCACCTGATTACTAAAAGAAAAACAAACGTTACGCGCGTCGTGCCTCGAACCCAGGCACCTCCCACGCCCTCCTAGCGTGCTTAGCCACTGGGCCAGGTGCTTGTTTTGTGCTAAAACTCAGCCCAAATTATTAATAAGGCCTACTGTCCAGATGCCCTAAGGTAGCATAAAATTTAAATTTTTTTTTGCTAGAGTCTTGAATCGAACCCAAGCCTTTTCCCACACTATAAATCCATCGTAATTCACTTAGATCCTACACTAAATAATTATTAACAATATTGATAATAATTCCCGTAAAAAGTTAAAACATCAATAATTCTATCTCGGGCCATCTTCTACCTGAACTCTGACTCCAAACCCGATACTTCTAGGCCCAATTTTTGGGGCGTTACAGTTGTATACCACAAACGGCACACCAGATTCCGGTTTAGTCAACACTGGTGCTTCTGTTAACATCTTTTTTAACTGATCAGAACTTTGCTGACATTTATATGATCATTCAAATTCAGTATTTTTTTGTAACAACCGGCTCAATAGTAAAATAATCATTGAAAAATCTCTGATAAATCGGCGATAATATCATGCTAATCCCAAGAAACTTTGTACTTTAGTGACATTCTTTAGAACTTCCCAATTCACCACTGCCGCTACTTTACTCAAATCAACACGAATTCCACCAGCTGACACAATATGACCCAAAACTGCAACCTCCTGAAGCCAGAACTCACATTTACTAAACTTTGTATATAACTGTTTCTCCCGCAAAGTTTGTAACACTGTTCTCAAATGCTGATCATGCTCAGATTCCGTCTTTGAATAAATCAATATATCATCAATAAACACAACCACGAATCTATCCAAATAGGGTTGGAAGATCCGATTCATTAAGTTCATAAATGCAGCAGGGGCATTGGTTAATCCAAATGGCATTAAAATTCATAATGTTCATACCGGGTTCATAAAAGAAGTCTTTTTTACTTTCAATTGATAATACTCGAATCGAAGGTCTATCTTTGAAAATACTACTGCACATATCAACTGATCAAATAAACCATCAATACGAGGCAAGGGATACTTATTCATTACCGTTACTTTATTCAACTGCCTGTAATCAATACATAACCTCAAAGAACCATCTTTCTTCTTCACAAATTAAACAGGTGCTCCCCAATGCGACATTCTCGGCCTGATGAATCTTTTATCGAACAACTCTTGTAAATGTGTCTTCAGCTCTTTTAATTTAGCTGGGGCCATTCTATACGGTGTCACTGAAATGAGAGCTATTTCCGGAATCACATCTATCACAAATTCTACTTCCCTATCAGGTGGTAAACCTGGCAACTCCTCAGGGAACACATCAGGGAATTCATTAACTACCGAAATCTGTTCTAAATTTGAATTGGTACCCCGAGTATCAAGAATATAGGCCAAGAATGCCTCGTTTCCTTTATGTAAAAATCTCTAAGCAGAGAAGGCTGAAATAATACTAACAGTATCACCGAAATTTTCAAACCCAACTGAAATCATATCCCCTGTTTGGCATTTCAAACTGATCTGTTTTTCATGACAGTTCACTATTGCATCATGCTTCATTAACCAATCCATTCCCAAAATAATATAAAATTTCCGAAAGGGTAGCAATATCAAATTACCGGGGAACTCACAGCACTTTATTCTCAGTGGACAATTGCGACATATTAAATTAACTATCACCCATTGGCCTAAGGGATTAGTAACTTGAACATCGAAATCAGTAGGCTCAACAGATAAATTCTTTTCAGATGCTAACATGGTGCAAATAAATGAATGTGTAGACCCAAGGTCTACCAATGCATACACAGTATCATCATAAAGATAGAAATTACTAGCAATTACGACCGGAGCTGCCGCCTCTTCTCTCGCTCGAATAGCGTAGGCACATGCAGATGTTCTAACATCTGATCGACTAGCTGATTCTCTCATACCCGAACGGGTAGCCCCTGTAGCACTACTCTTCCCTGAACGTTTACTTTTTTGAGGAGTAACTTTCTGTTTCTGTTTCTACTCTACTTCATCTCTTTGTAGTCGTGGACAATCTCAAATGAAATGATCAGTAGATCCACACCTATAACAAGCTCCTGTCTTGCTCCGGCACTCACCAAGGTGATTTCTTCCACAATACTAACACTTAGGTTGAGGGGCATTTTGAACACTGCTCATACTAGCTGCATGTCTATCAAATGTCCTAGAATTAGATTGTCTTGATTTGCTCTTTCCCGATTTTTCCGGCACTAAAGTGGCCCAGCTAAATTCTTCTCTGGATTTCTTCACCGGCAAAGTCGAAAATGACTTGGATGCACCTCTTTTAAATGATTCTTTGCTCTTTTTATCTCATTGCATCTTTCGATTATACACTTCCTCAAGTTTCTGAGCACGATCTGATAAAACAACAAACTCTCGTATTTCATTACCTCCTATCATCATTCTAATATCATCATTCAACCCTTCTTCAAATCAGATACACATTTCCTCCTCTGTAGGCACAATATCCTGGGCATATTTACTAAGGCAAACAAATTCTCTTTCATATTCAGCTACTGATTTACTTCCCTGTCGTAGATCCAGAAATTCTCTCTTTTTCTTATCCAGATACTATTTGCCCACATGTTTCTTTTTGAACTCATTTTGAAAGAATTCCCACGTGATTTTCTCTACCGGCACCACTGTTTTGATTGTTTCCAACCAATTATACGCTTCTTATTTTAATAATGACACAGCACATCTCAAATAATCATCTGGCGAACATGCCATTTCTATAAAAATTCTCATCAAACTCTGTAACCAATATTCTACTTTAACCGGATCATCATCAGATCTTCCCCAGAATTCTTTAGCTCTGAGTTTTCTGAGATTTTCTAATGGAGTACGTTTACTAGATTCAGTTGTCGGAGGAGGTAGAGGGGCAACCAGGGGCACTACGGATGGTGCAGTAAGAGGAAGGGTTGTTGAGCCGAGTTTCTTTCTTGCATTGTTTCATTGTACCATTGATTCATAATTCCATAAACTTTAAGTTCCCGTTCCCTCATCAAAGAAATCGAAACTTCACTACTGGTCCCCTGTTCAGAAGTCTGTACTCTACTATTTACTTCTTCTTCTTATTCTGTACGTTCTGGTCTATCTAACATTTTTATAATCAGGAGTTATCTATAAAAATAACAGGAGTTAGATCGAATTGTACACATCACGCTATCACAGATTTATATTGCATGTATTTCTAATCACTTTACACAACACGAACATTCCGAGAATCGGCAAAACTAAACTCTGATACCATTAAATGTAACACCCTTAACCCGTATCTGTCACCGGAATAGGGTTACAAGGCATTACTGAACTTATACATTAGCATTTGTACAAAACCGAGTCATAAATTTGCATTCCAAATCAAAACTTTTTAAATTTCACCATAAAGTCTCTAATATGGGCCTACGGGGCCCAATACACGCTTTAGAAGTGATTTGGAACTAAACTGGTAACTTTGGAAAACTTTAAAAAAAATTCTTGAAGTTAGGGGCACATGCCCGTGTGGCCAGCCCGTGGGCAATTCTGACTTGCAATTTCTTAAGCATCAAAGGGGCACACTGCCTGGGCACACGTCCATGTGGCTAGGTCGTGTGGTAAACTGATTTTTAACCATTTTAAAGCTATTTTCACACAATTTTAACATGTGACCATGCTTGAAACCCGTGTCCTTCACACGACCAAGACACACGACCGTGTTTTTTGCCCCTGTACTGTCCTAACTTCACATTTAAGGATGCAGGGGACACATGGTTATTTTACACGCCCGTGGGCTTACCGTGTGTTACACACCCCCGTGTGTCTATCCATATGAATGAAAATAGGCCGTTTTAGGCCACTTTTCTCACCCTTTCATCTGTTACCTTCACTTAAACTTAATTTTTATACAAATTACAACCAACCAATCAACCAATTTATGCTCGTAATATGCATTTTATATTAACACACTACTACTTAACCATTAAACTAAGTTTTATACATAGATGCCATTCCTTTTACATACTTTAACCATCTATAACTTTATCCAACCAAACACTTATACATGCCATATAAATCAAAAGATAATAACCCAAAAACTACCGAAGAACGTCTGGATAGTGTGATTCTTGGTGATGATCCGATCCTCCGACTCCACGTTAATCTACAGGACATGATAATCACATTCAAGTAAGCTTGTGAAAGTTTAGTAAGTTAAGGCTTAGAACATAAACTTACCAAATATGGTAAAGCATTCATATATTATCCAATTCACTAATTTCTCCTATCATTCACAAGCCAAGTCAATTTCATTTAATATTATTCACACTTAAACTTCATTCTTTTGGCCCATTTATCACTTACCATCTCTTTTCAAATTAAGAAACTATACGGAATTGAGTATTTTATCTTCACTTTTCCATAGTAAAACTATAGACTTGCACATGATCACGTTTCACTTTCCGAAGCCATGGCCCAGCCATGGTCTTACATGAGTCATATATTATACCGATGCCATATCCGGGATATGGTCTTACACGGGACCACTTATCACTTTTCTCCAATGTCATAGCCCAGCTATGGTCTTATACGGATATCACTTATCACTTGTTGCCATGGTCCAACCATGGTTTTTTCCGTCAATTCATTGTTTGCCACTGGACAGAAGTACTCAATCCAATGTTTCATTCAATTTGATCATTTCTTCAATTTCATATTTTTACATTATTCATGGTTTTATTATAATCATATAGTATAAGTCATTATAAAATTCATAAGAATAACAATGATCACTAAAATTTAGCCACATGAACTTACCTGGTCTAATTCACAATAGTTGTAAAATTTCAAAAAATTACACTTTAATTTATACCCTTTAATTCCCAAAATTACACTTTTACCCCAAATTTCACAATTTTCACAATTTGGTCCCTGACCAATTAACTCATCAATAGAACCTTTTCTTCTCAATTAACACTTTCCTTAAACATTTTAAATTACTTCACAACCATTGAAATTTAGAATTTCCACATTAAACCCTAATATCAAGCTCTTTTACAATTAGGTCCTCAAATGTTCACTTTCTATATAATTCTTTCAATAAAATCAGCATATAAACAAATTAAAGCTTTAATTCCATGCTAAATCATCATAAACTTCCAGTACTTATTCATGGAAACTTTCAAAATAAACCATGAAATCAAAACTAATGAATTAGATGATAGGACCTAGTTGTAAAAGTCTCAAAAACACAAATTTCAAGAAATAATCAAGATTTGAACTTACTTGCAGTAAAAATATGAAAAACTAGCTCTAAGTTTCTTCAATGGCTATTTTTAACTGAATCGAATGAAGAAAATTGAAAAAATCTCTAGATTTCCAATCACATCCTATTTTTTAAACTATTTAATTTTTACTTCTTTTCCAATTTTACCCCTTGTTCACACCTAATTTCAATATTTCCTGTACACACATGCCGTCCAGCCCAATAATAGGTGTTTAATTGCCAATTTAGTCCTCATTTAATCACATTTCATAATTTTACACTTAATTCAATTTAGTCCTTTTTTACCTAATTGACTATCGAAACTTTAAAATTTCTTGACGAAACTTTAATACTAACTTACTAACACTCCATAAATATTTATAAAAATATTTATGGCTCGGGTTAATATTCCGAGGTCTTGATACCTCGTTTTCACTTCCAAATTATTTAGTATTTATTATAAAATACTATTCACTATTTTACTCATTTTCCTAACTTCACATCTAACTTATTTTCATTAAATTAATAATATTTTCTACTCATTTGTCTGATTTAGTGATCTTGAATTACTGTTCCGACACCACTGGATTTGGGTCATTACATCTCAAGTTTTGAATTCCATAGCTATTGTGACAACCCTAATTTGACCCTAGTCGAGAAGTAGTTTCGAGACCACAAAATTGAGTCACAAAAATAATTAAATGTTATATTCTATGCCTATTATAAGTGAAAGTGTATGTGTGAAAATTTTATGCTTTGATTTATGTCATTTAAATGTGAAATTAATTAAAAATGACTTATGTGAAAAATATTAAAATTGTGATAGGTTGAAGTGTAATGGTCAAATATTGCATGGCTTAAAATATGGGGATTTGCATGTCAAATTCCCCATTTTTAAGTAAGTGGCCGGCCATGATAATGGTTGAATAGCCATATATGCGTTATATATTATATTATAATAGTTAATGTTTTAAATAAAAAAAAAAGTAAGCCATACATCCTTGCCTTGTTCTTGCCAAATGTTTGAGAAAGAAAGAATAAATATAATTATTAAATGTTTTATAATATGAAATAAGAAGTAATAAAACAAAAAAGGGGTGAAAAGAACAGAGTTTGTTCATCTTTGTTCTTCCTTAGCCGAAAAAAAACAAGTAAAAGAGAAAAGGGAAAGTTTCTAAGAAGTCGGCCATCCTTGTAACTAGATTGAGGTATGTTTGAAGTGTTTGAAAGAAATTACTTGTGTATTTTAGGATAGTTTCTTAGTTCCTCCATAACCCATGTGCAAATTTTCATTTTGGTAGCTATGGGAGCAATCGGTCATGAGAGGATTTTTCATTTAGAAATGATACTTTGATGTTTTGTTTTGAATTAATAAAAGTACTCCATTCGGTTGAAATTATAATTTGTGCTTTGTAATTTTAAATGGTTAAAGACTATTCGGTTATAGCCTTTATTTTTCATGAAGAAATCAAGTTAAATGTATATGTGCCTATGTTATGGCCGAATGTACTAAGGGTGGATTAATATGGAGTTGAATGTTATATTGATTCGGGTTTGATAGTTTTTGAAAAATAAAAATAAAATTTTGTGTATCTAATTTGAAATGGCCGAATGGATTATATAAAGTGATTTGAGATTTTGGATGCCTTGTTTTGTGGCATTCGGCTATGATAAAAAAATGATTGTATTGGGGATTTTAGAGATGTGAATTGGTAGGTGATATGTATTTAAATTGTTTATTAAGGTGTTGGCTATATGGTTAAAAATGTGCACATGAAAGTATAATAGGTCAAATGAATTTTATGTATCTATATGTATGATTTAGTTGATGGTGTGATATATTAGCATACTTGGATATTGATGTTTGTGTGTCTCGTGTTAATATGATAATCGACCATAAGCATGATTAAATGGTTCGGTCATTGTTTGGCATAGGTGAAACCTATATGAATTTGTTACATTCGGTCATAAAATGGAATTAAATATGAAGGCTAAGTTTGAGTAGTTAAGGCCGAATGGGTTATAGATTAAACATAAACGGATTTTATGCATATGAGTATGTATGTATTTGTGTGTGCGGCATTGATGATATATGGCAATTGGTAATGTGGTAAATGTTTAATAAGTTGACATTCGGAGTTAGCTATATGTCTTGGAGCTATAGTGTAATTTGAAAAATAAATAAAAGTATATGATATTAAAGCATGCATTATATATATGCATGTGTATACGCGGTTGTGCATAAATATGAGTAAATGATTAAATTGTAAGAGTCATATATAGGTGTATATATATATGCCTTATGTATGTACCTTGTGCTTATAGAGACATTCGGGAATATGGTTAAATTCATATATAAGGAAGCATGATAAGTTATGTGAATCTTTGCTTGTGTATGCGAATTAGTTATAGATTAAATAAGCATGAAATCGAGTCATGGCATATTTTATAAAATATAATACATATTGAAGTTATATATGATTGCCAAATGTGACTATTAAGAAATAAAGTTGAGTAAGTAATTAAACAAATCTATTTGTTTTAATTAAGCTCAAGAGCAAAGAGGATCAAAATCAGATAAGGGAAAAGAGAAAGTAATAGAGTAGCCTTTCCGCAACCGTTCAAATATATCCGATGTAAGTTTTGAGTAGTCACCTTTAGTATATAATTGATGATGCCTTGATATGTGTATATTAGATGAATTGTGACTTTTTGGTTCTACTTGAATTAAGTTGTGTGATAAATAATTTATGTATATGACTTATAGTCGAATGGTCACTATGGGTTAAACTTGAATGGTGAAATGGATATGTGATATTTATGTATGACTTTTGAACCGAAATGTAAATGATGGTGTTCATATGGAGCTTATATCCGAATGTAGCAAATGACTACTAATGTGATATGTTGAATGAGGTGTGTTAATATATGATTAAATATGCATGATATTTGATGTATATCCGGGCTTAAAGACCCGCAGGCTATATGCTGGAATTGTATCCGGGCTTAAAGACCCACAGGCTTTGTGCTGGAATTATATCCGGGCTTAAAGACCCACAGGCTTCGTGCTGAAATTGTATCCGGGCTTAAAGACCCGCAGGCTTCGTGCTGGAATTTATCCGGACTTAAGATCCGCAGGCTTCGTGCTGGTACTATATTCGGACTTAAGGTCCGCAGGCTTCGTACTGGTACTATATCCGGGCTTAAAGTCCCGTAGGCTTTGTGTTGGTGATTGAATTCGGGGTTTAAACCTAGCAGGCTTAACGCCGATGATTCGAATAAGATTATGAATTTGAATGTTCGAGGTAAACTACTACTGATTATGTATGTTACATTATGAGGTCCAGGTACGTATTATGTAATCGTATGCGATTTTGATTTGGACTGAATTATAAGTGTATAAAGTGATGCATATGTGAATAAGTGTTACAACTATAAATGTGATCGTGATACATTCGGTAAATTTGTGAAGTTATGTGGAAGTATATGATTGTTATATGTGATTATGATCATGGAAAATTAAATGTGGATATGATATTGTATTTTGTTCATTTTGATTGAATTAAAGTTGATAGTGAAGCATTTTAAATGCCTATGTTATATAAGTTCAATCTTGAATGACATGATATACATGTTTAAATAATATGAAAGCAAAGATGTGTGAAAGAGTAGATTGTAATAAATCTGCTTGGGACAGCAGCAGTAACATGATTTTTGGAAATCACCATAAATAGCGGGAGTTGAGTTAGAGGCTGAATAAATTATGTAATGAAAGCTTAATGAGTCTAGTTTCTTATAAAAGAAACTTTGTAAGCAAAAGAATTGCCGATAATGAGATATTTGAAGTGGCGTGGGATAGAGTCAAAATGACTTCGAGGTCCCCTGTTCTGTTTTTAGAAAATCATTGTAAATTGTACAATGATGGTTATAAAATAAAATTTATATGGTTAGACTCCTTAATGAGTCTAGTTTCAAATGAAATAAATGAGAACATGTTTTGAATTTGTACAATGAGAAATCTGATTCAAAGTTAAGAATGGTCAGAATAGTAAAACAGTGAAATAGGAGAAACTTTAAGAAAAATATGGTATTGATTGACCAAACCAAAAATTCTGAAAATTTTATGTATAGAATATATATGAGTCTATTTTCAGGGAAAAATTAACAGAAATTGATTTGGAATTTCGTAGCTCCAGTTATAAATAATTTAGTGACTGTTGCGCAGGAAGACAACTTGTAGTGAATTTGTGATTATGTTGTAAACATTGATAAAACTTGTTAATGAGTTGTTCATTGATTTCTTATGAACTTACTAAGCGTAAAGCTTACTCCTCTCTTCTTTCCCATATTCCCTAGGGTTTCCAGGTTAGCTCGAGTTGGAGGCTGCCAGAGATATTATCACATTATCGAGTTTACGCTATCGGCGTAAGTAAATCTTAGTGTTTCGAGTCTATGGCATGTATAGGGTTGTAAAATTGAATATGTAATATTATGATTAAGCCAAAGACTTCGGCTTGTTACTAAGGTAGTTTGACTATTCATATGCTTGTATGTTATTATCTCCTGTGATGTGATTTATAGCATGTATATTTAGAATTTGAATTGGGATTCATTGTTGAGTAAGTAAATGATACAAGACTAAGATATTGGTAATTATTTAATAATGCCTCATTAATGTTTAGGGGCCTCGTAAGCCCGATTAATGGATAAAATACGCGTGTATGAAAAGTTTAAAATTGATCAAAATTTTTTTGCAGCCTGGTTTTATATAAAGGGTTGAGATTAAATCTGGTAGCACCTCGAACCCTGTTCCGGCAAGGGATACGGGCGAAGGGTGTTACAGCTATTGAATCCTTATAGCTACTAGAATTCAACTTTTGTATTTTATACTATTTGGTCCTTTTCGTAATTAAGCACATAATCAATAAAATTTTCTTTTCAAAATTTTCACATGACATTTATAACATAATACGGACCATATAATAAAATAAAAATAAATTTTATTTTCGGCTCAGATTTGTGGTCCCGAACCACTGTTTTGATTTCACCGAAATTGAGCTGTTACAACTCTCCCCCCTTAAAGAATTTTTGTCCTCGAAAATTTTACCAATAAAGGGATTCAGAGATTACTTTCTCATAGTTTCCTCCGGTTCCTAGTAGCTCCCTCTATATCATGTCATTGTCAGAAACTTTTACTAAAGCTACCTTTTTATTTTTCGTTTCTTTCATTCACATGCCAAAATTTCGACTAGTCACTCACTGTAAGTCATGCCAAACTGAATTTCAATCTCTACTAGAGAAATAAAAAATGACAGGTCTGATCGATATTGTCATAACACATATACACATAAAAAATTGTGAATTCTGTAGAATTCTAATAATAATACCAATCAATACGCAACAGGTCTAATTCTTTTCAATGATCTCATATGACCCATTAAACCACAGAATTAATTTTCCTTTACTGCCAAACCGGAGAACTTTCTTCCATGGTGAAACTTTCAAAAATATTTTGTCGTCAATCTGAAACTCTATTTCTTTTCATTTCAGATTCACGTCGGATTTCTAACGATCAAATGCTACTTTTAAATTGTCTCAGATCACTTCATCTTTCTTCAGTTTCAAAGAATCAAACCTACTACATGTATCTTTTCTCATTGAACTTCGTCCCAAAACATCAGAGTTTTACATGTATGACCATATAAAGCCTCGTACAGTATAATTTTGTACTTGACTGTTAACCGTTATAATAAGCAAATTCAACCCAAGGAAAATACTTTTCTCAATTACCTTCAAATTCAATTACAAAACATTGAAGCATTTCTTCCAAGATCTGAATCATATGTTCAGATTGATTATCCGTCTGAAAATGAAACACGGTGCTAAAATGTTACCGTATACCCAGAGTTTCTTGTAACTTGTTTCAGAAGCGGAATATGAACTGTAGATCTCTATCAGAAATAACAGAAGCTAGCACATCATATAATCTGACAATCTCAAAAACAGATCATTTAAGCAATCTATCAAGTGGGAAATCCATTCATACCATGATGGAATATGCAGGCTTTGTTAAAAAATCGACGATTACTCAAATAATATCTTTCTTTTTCATAGACAAGGATAATCCCGATATAAAGTTCACAGTAACTTTGTCTCATTTCCATTTTGGTATCTTCGCTGGCTATAATCATCCTGAAAGTTTCATCCTTATCTTGATGATACATCCAACATTAAACACAGATTCAGAAATACCACATTTCATTTCGAGCTACTAATACATCTTTTTTTTCAAATCATTATACATTTTATCATTCCCCAGATAAACAGACATAGTATCATTATGATCATTCATGTAAAATTTTCTTTATAAACTCCAATTCTTTAGTACACAGACTCTGTCTTTGAATAACAGACATTTATTAGATCTATTTTGAAATTCTGAATCAGAAATTATTTCACACTGTATTTATTTAACTTATAACTCATTATTACCTTTCTAAGTTTTACTGATCTGTCGTAAAATCATTGGTTTAGCTCTATACTCAACTAAAATTGAGCTATTATCAGACAATCATAATCGGTATCCATGGCTTGCAAAGTACATAGAGATTTTCTACTCAAAATATCTGTAACCACATTCACTCTTTCCGAGTGATATTCAATTATCAAATCATAATCTTTCAACATTTCAAACCAGATATGCTATCTCAAATTCAAATCTTTTAGCAACATCAGATACTTCAAACTTTTATAATCGGTGAATATATGATATTTTAATGTTGTCAGATTTCAATACAAAAATAATAACAGGCAATTCTAGATCATGTATCGAGTAATTATTTCCATGTGATTTTTAACTATCTAAAAGTACAGGCTATTACCTTGCCTTACTGCATTAAAACATAATCTAATCTCATTCTATAATATATCTCTGTAATAACAAATTCCTTACCCGATTCAGGCTGAACCAGAATTAATACTTTGGTCAATAGAACTTCTAACTGGTCAAAACTTTACTGATACTTATCGGTCCATTCAAATCTTACCTTTTTTCTGTAATAACTGGGTCATCAATATAGTTGTTTCAATTATTAACATTGAAGCTTTGAGTTTTTCCAAA
The DNA here is from genome assembly GCF_007990345.1 of Gossypium hirsutum. Lineage (NCBI taxonomy): Eukaryota > Viridiplantae > Streptophyta > Magnoliopsida > Malvales > Malvaceae > Gossypium > Gossypium hirsutum. The sequence continues at coordinate 9,004,776 of NC_053431.1, read as the reverse complement.
GCCACAACCATCAGATAGATTTAAAACCATAGTGTATTAATATGATTAACATTTCAGCTGTATGGATAAAACAACACTTCAACATCAATAGTGCACCTCAACTTAAAAGAGGGAAATCGAAAGTGGCCCCAATAATAACCAATGCAGTAACACAGTTTCTATAATCTGTGATTTCTATCACCATACTTTATGATCGAGTCAATATTTATAATGGTAATAAATATAATTACCTCCGAACAAAGAATATCTTTCACAAGTAACCCATGTTTACATAATAAAAAGGTTGATGATATCTCAGAGAAAATTTAGAAAGGTAATATCAAGCATACTCAGTAGAAACAACTATGATAAAGACAATATAACTTTCACATTCGCAATTTAGGGGTCCAATCAGTAGAAATAAAAAATAATATCATATGAATCTTATCCTCAAATCTTATATCAATCATGATGAATTAGAAAACCTACGTAAGGTAGAGCAATACCACTTATAAATCAACCTGACTTACAGTAATTCCATCTATCATGATTTACTAGCCTTTCAATATGACAAATATTGCATCTAAACATGAACAATTTCATATGCCTCTTAGAAAAATAGAACTTATAGAGTACCTAGGAGCTGTTGCTGTAATATACTCAATTATAACAGTTGCCTTCAAATATCTTTGCAATTTCATCACTAATCTACTGACTAATTAAGTCATCAATAATCTTACATTATTCAGTTCACTGAAAGAGTCAATTTGGAAGAATTTTTGGCTAATCCGTTCTGTAAATATCATATCTGGATAAGTCGGTTACTCATGAATCACTTCTTCCTTAACAATGACATCACATATTCAAAATAATCTTCAGAAAAATCTGATATCTCTTTTAATATCGTTTTTACTTACTAACCTATTCTCATTCTGACTACATCATTAATCATTCAGCTTTTAAACTCGGTAGTTCCACATTCACGAGCTTAATCCATATAAATCTTGTGAATTTCATTGTATAACACTATACTGGTAAGGGGGTAGAGATCGTAAGCATCAAAATTTGACTTTCATAAATACACACAAATCACTTAACATTTATCATTAACATGTTTAAAACATTTATTTCATACCTTTACAAGTCCTCTTTTAACATAAGCAACATTTTTACTCTGGCACGTGTGTATCACTTTCAGCAGTATCAGAATTAGCTCGGTTGGAAAGCATCTCTATCTATTTGCAAAACAATTTTCATCGGAGATGGGAGATATCACACTATCACAGGTTATATAATGGCATGTATTTCTAAACTCCACATACGCTACGTTCAATCTGAGAACTGACTGAATTGTAACTCTGATACCACTAAATGTAACACCTCTAACCCATATTTGTTGCCAGATCAAAGTTTCGGAGCATTACCAGAACTTTCAGAACATTTTACAAATAATTTATGTAAATTACTTTTCATTAACCAAGATCATTCAAAACATCCCTTAATTGGACCCTCGAGGCCCAATATGAGCATTAGAATCGAGTCAGGACTTAATCGGGAACTCTAAGAATTTTTTGTGACATTTCTAAAATTTTAAAGTTACAATGCTCACACGCCCGTGTGGTCCAAGAGACACGCCCGTGTGACCCTAGGATACGCCCGTGCTACAGGCCGTGTTCAACCCTGAATAATTCTCTGACTTGTGCACACGGTCATGCCACACGCCAGTGTGCTAGGCCGTGTGGTTAATTAATTCAATCGAAATTTAAGTGCAGGTTTCACACGGCCAAGACACACGCCCGTGTTCTAGGCCGTGTAGCATACACGGCTGAGACACACGCCTGTATGCTCAATTCTAAGCATTTTGTTTCTCAAAATTTAGGGTAAAAGGGACACGCGGCCTAACTACACGCCCATGTACCCGACCGTGTGTCACACATGGTCTAGACATACGCCCTTCTGTATGTCCGTGTGGACAAAATAAAGCCATTTCTAGCTTCATTTCTCACCCAAAAACACACCCATGACCTGCACTTGAAGCACACATCCAATACCAACTATTCCAAGCATTCAAATTAAACAAATTCCATCATTTATTATGGCATACCATTACGTGCATACATGTCTATAATCTTACTTTAGTTAAGTCCTCAAGTTAGACATAATTTGATCAACTACTTAACATATATGTAGCTACCATAGTTTGACATTACAAGTATATCAAAACAAACCATTACTAGCCATTCCAATGGCTAGATTACAAGCATCATTTACATTTACATGCCAATATGGCCAATATAACCTATACATGCCATTACAACCATAATTGATTTATCATAATATACGACACGGGCCGATGGATAGTGTGAGTGATCTCCAACGAGCTTCCAATCCAACGAGCTTCCGATTTACTATAAAACAGGGAAATAAAACTAAATAAGCATAAAATGCTTAGTAAGTTTGTATAACATGGTACTTAACTTACCATCCATTCTATTTTGAGTTAACTATGTAAGGAACATTCATTCAATTTGACCTCAAGCCCTGCACATATCCTCATTGCCCTAGTTAGTCATATATTCCATAATAACATCAGAAACATGTATGGGCTCAATAACAATCAAGTTTCCATGCACATATGCTTTCCACAACATGTATAATTCACATTGCTATATCTCAAGTATAATTTCATACTAGTTTATTTCAAGTTCAGATCATTTCATATCAGAACTTTACTCATATTACTCGGAATATCAAGGTTATGGTTAGTGCACTCAAGGTGTACAAGTCTATAATCAATAATGAACATATATTCATCAAATAAAGTCCATGTACAATTATCATCATCTCATGTTTTCATATACCATTCGTCATGTAGCATTATTTTCATGGATTTCAGACAACTATGTGTAATAACTCATTTTTTATTCATGTCCTTTCATGTCAAGATTTTTACCCGTTGAATTTGTTCAGAACATCGATGAATACACCTATAGTACACCTAAGGTGTACAAATCAGAATCCGTCAATTCATATTCTTTTGAACTTAAGGACACAGAGGTACGAGCCTATAGAACAGATCCTGTTCAAGTCCGTCAATTCATATTCAATGGTACTTATAAGGTACTATTTTAGAGAGTACACTCTTGAGCCAGACACGTATATAACAGAATTACTAGTCCAGGCTAAATCCTTTTTACGACATATGCTCTAAAGAGCTTGATATGGATTACCCGTCCGAGCTAAATCCAATCCATAACATATGCTCTAGAGGATTCATATCAGGATTACCTGTCCGAGTTAAATTCCGTCCGCAACAAAATGCAAGACCTCATTCATTTTGGGAAATCACATATCAATCGAATTTTCCATTAATTCAAATGAAATTTAGCATCTTTCAAGCATTATCAAGTATGTGATCAATCCCATATATTTATGCAATTATGCAATTCAAATGTTCACAATCAACTCAAGCATAAAATTAACATTTTTATCATTTATCATTTGTCGGGCATTATAATTGATCGGACACTTTCATTTATCGGGCTTTAACGTGTATGCATTTATGGCATTTATACAATTCACAAACTCAACATTAATTCAAGCATAAAAACATATACAATTTAGTTACACGAACTTACCTTGACAATGTTCATGTACATAAAATCTACTAATCCGACATTTTCCTCTTTCCTCATTCTTGCTCTAAATTTGGTCTATTCGGATCTATACAAGTAAATTTAACATAAATTTACCATATTTCACATTCAAGTGGACTTAATTTTCATCCTAGGCAAAATTGTCATTTTGCCCCTAACTTTTCCATAAATTTTCATTCCATCCCTAAGCTCGGAAAATAAAATATGTGCAATTTACTCCCTATTCCAAGCCTAACCAAAATCCCATTACAACACATGTATTCATAAAAATTCAGCATTTTTCATCAAATTTCACAACTTTACATTTCAGTCTCTAAATCATGTTTTCATCAAAAATCACCTTGTAAAAGTTGTTTATCTATCAACAGCCTTTCATTTTCTACCATAAATTTCTAATTTTCAGTATATTCATCCATGACCCATTTTCCATACTTTTATAACTTTTCAAATTAATCCCCCAAATAGATAGATTAAGCTATCCCAGTTTCAAAAATATCAAAATTACTAAAAACGGGCCAAGGAAACTTACCCAATTTGGCTATGAAAGTTTTTTCTCTCTCTTCTAAGGTTTCCATGTATTATTTTAGGGAAAAAGATGAGAAAATAAGATGATATCTCTTTTATCATATTTTAATTAACTAAATATTTTCACTTTCCAATTTAATCCTTGCCATTTTTCTAAATTTTCATGGATGAGTCACCAAAATATCTACATAATTTTACTTAATGGTCTAATTACCATATAAGGATCTCAAGTTTTAAATTCCATAGCTATTTAATCCTTATAGCTACTAGAATTCAACTTTTGCATTTTATGCGATTTGGTCCTTTTCGTAATTAAGCACATAATCGATAAAATTTTCTTTTCAAAATTTTCACATGACATTAATAACATAATACGGACCATATAATAAAATAAAAATAAATTTTATTTTCGGGTCGAATTTGTGGTCCCGAACCACTGTTCCGATTTCACTGAAATTGGGCTGTTACAATAATTACATTTAAGAACCTCTGGAGCCATGTAATATGAGCTTCCCATAATCTCATTGACTCGTTCACCTGCTAAAAGAGAGCATTCTTGAGCTGCTTGAGCAAAAATATAAAAAAGAGATAGCTGAAGCAGTCCTATAGTTACATGGACTTATAGTTCCTAGAAAACAATCGCTTTGAGATAGAATGATTGTGTGTATGTAAAACCTTGTTCCACAATGATCCAGCCTCATCCACTCTATTATCCATATCAAATACAAGCAGAAGGGTGTCATATGTTCCTATCATAGCTCATTGTCCTTTGCTCAACATCCACTTTGTCACCTGAGTATCAGTGACTTCATGAAATCTAATTTAACTCGAGAAAATACTAAACATAACAAAGCTGACAACCACAAATTAAATTATAGCATCTTGAACAAATAGGTTGAATCAGTAGAAGCACACCAAATAATCATTCAATGAATCTTTCAGCATGAGAAAACCAGAGGAAGATGCAAAATTTAAGTTCCCTACCCCCTATTTTTCTTATGGTAAAAAGGGCAGCAGACTAATGATGAAAAATATAAACATGTTAATTGCAATAATTACATTCACACGATAACAAAATGAAATACAGGAGAAACCATTTTCTTTAAGTCAATAAGGACTATGCATTATGTATATAGCAATTCAAAGAACTAAAACGCAAGGTTGTCACATTTTTCTTCTTGCTTCTTTTTCTTTTCTCTGGGAACAAAGTTTCCATCATTTTGGCTATACAATCTGACTTTGTCTTTGCATATTGTATCCGCTGCACCAAATTAATCATACAGTCGATCAAACCTAAGAATCATTACAACTAAAACTGCATATAAATTAAGCCCGAAAAAGAAATTGATTGCAATCAAAAGTGATGCCTAGAATAAAGTAAGTTTGGTTCAAGCAGCCACCGCAAAATAAAGCAAGTTTGGTTCAAGCTGCAAATGGTGTTATTGATGAGTAGCAAAAGCCTTCCATGGTTGCAAAAGGAACAATAGCCCTAATTTATATAGGAAAAAATAAAATGGCTCCTAAAATTTCAGTAAAATGGGTTCTCAGTAAATAATAGAATAACTCCAACAATATTAGTACAAAACATATTTCAATCAATGGCTATACAGTAACAGTGAAATCACAAAACAAATGCAACACAAACATCATTAAAAATTGGAATTAAACTTCAAATACCAAATCCATACTACAACTAAAAACTATACCCAATATAGAACAAATAAGCAAATTAAACTTACAATTCTATCAAGATTGAGTGCCTTTTGTCCAGAGCCAGCTGAATCTCTTTCCTTCCACAAGTGATGCTCGTTCTTTCCAACCTTTTTCACTGGTTTCCTGCACCCTAAAAAATTTAGTAACTTTGGGCTTCTAATTCAAGATTTTGATAAATTGAATTCAATCTTTTAAATGAGACCCACTTATCAACAACTCTGGAAATGCCCAGTGATTGTTCACCCAGCTTTTGTGAACATTTAACATAGGGAGTTCTGCAAATTGAAAGCCCATGACCTAATGAAAATGCTGCTTCGTTTAAACCTAGAAAAAAGTTCAACCTTTTCAATTACAAATGTTCAGTAAAATAATATGGCAACCTGGAAAAGGAAAATGAGACCTGAAAGTTTCAATTTATCAACCTTGTTTTTGGACCATGTAGATAATGGATAACTTCTTGAATGAATATGACTATAAGCCATTGATTTACTTCTCTATTCAAGAGAAAGAAAAAAAATTACCATCAAAATAAGCAGGGCCTTACTGAGCACCAGGCAATTCCAGTGATAGGTTGGAACCGCTCAGGAGCGGTAAACGAAGTGTGGGTCTTTGGCCTTCAGGTTGATTTGCTTCCTTTCAGGTTGATTTGAGCGTGAGATTGTTGATGGCTAAAGAAAAGAAAAAGTGAAATCATTGAGAAATTTCAATCTGAGGGTGTTTTCGAAAGGGAAAATAAGGTCATTTGGTGGAGAGGCTAGAATAGCCAATTCGGCACCTCCTTCTCTGAATGACTATGCAATAATTTTCGGAATGAAGTTGTAATCGCCATTCGGTGTTCTAAGCATTCCAATGAACCAAACCTCTGCTTTACTATAGAAATTGGAACCATCTTGTAATAGCTTTGCCATTACATTGAACCAAACGAAGCGTTAGCATTATCCTTGTATTGACACTTAAAAGAGGCATATGCCAATGGCCAACATGATTCAATCTTTGCCAAATTTGTACCCTCAATATCAGTGACCATTACAATTGAGTTTTTATAATAAATAATTAATAATAACAATTAATTGAGAATAACAATAAGGAAATTGATAATGCGTTAGTATTTTTGGTGGCATATATCATCATAATGGAAGGTAAGAATTTTGTGCCAATTACGGGTGGGTTTAGATAGGCGGTAGGGTATGGTGCAGTGCATTTAACTTATTTTTTGTCACACATTACAGTATCGCTATAGTATCTAATATCACTACCACCAATGTTTTTACACTAACCGTAATTAAATGTACTGCCCATCCAAACCCACCGTAAGCATTGTAAATTGATGAAAGATGACATTAAATTGAGTTTTCAATCATTTTTTTAAAGACTAAAAATGGAAAAAGAGTATAAAAGTGAGCCTACAATCAAGAGATTACTAAATCCTAAATCGATAAGTTTACTCCATAATTTGAACCTATGTTTCTCAAAATCATTGAATTTTCAGTAAATTATTTTTTTACTGAGAATTATTCTTGGGGTTTTCAATCAATTACAAGGACTTTTCAAAGAATAATTTTGTGCAATTGGGAAGTTTGGGTTATGAGAGTACTAAGTGAAATCACTCCTTAGATTCTTTAATTTTGTGTGTTATGTGACAATAAATAAAATAAAATAATAAAATAATATTTTAGAAAAAATTAAAGAAAAAAGAAAATAAAAAACTAGTCCTTGATGATTTTTTGTTCGGAGAAATAAATTGCAAAGGAAATTTATTTATTTATAATTTTTGACCTTTAAAAACGAAAAAGAAATTCAAATCCACCGTTGCATTTTTCTTAAACAGTAATGAAGTGAGCCACAAAGCCCAGCCCCAAAAACAAACACTGGAACTTGATCAGATCCATTATTGTTTGTTTCTTGAGTAAACGTCAATGGCCCAGTTCAATCGACTCCAGACCCAGATCCAAAGAGTTCCTTAGAACCAAACGAAGAATTGCCGTTTACTTCAATTTTAAATATACTCTCTCTGCTTCAGGCTTCAGGCTTCCACCCTCTTGCGTTTGCGTGTCTTCTCATCTCTGCTTTTGCCCCCTTTTATCTTTCTTCTTCTTTTTCTCCTTACTTCAGCCGAATTTTTCCGGCGAAACGGTGTCAGATCTTTGTGATCTATAGCCGGAAATTTCATTTCGAGTTCGACGATCTCACCCTTCGATCTTTCTATTTTCTTCAGCCTACCATGAATCCCGAATAGTAAGTTCTCTCTTTATTTTTATTTTAGTAGTATTTTTAACTTTTTTTTTGCGCTGTTTTATTATTTCGTGACGTTATTTTTCTTCTTGGTGGTGCGATGACGCTCGAAATTTTTGTAAGAAACTATAATTCTCGGTGTTGAAAGTCGCTAGGTTTTGCTCTTAGATCTGTTGATGGAATTGGGATTTTCTTTTCTCGTCTGTATTTGTTTCTAAAGTTGTCTTATTTCCAACTGGGGTTTCTCTCTGGGATTTAGTGAAAAAAAAAAGGAGGAAAAGATGCGAGCTTTGATGCGTTCTTCAATTATTCACGCCCTTCCTTTGTAGTATCTATATGGTATAAGAAAAAATTAAATGGATTTTGGTTTGAACTGGATTCTAAATAGTATTAAGATATACTGTAAGTTCCGATGTCTTTGCCAAATCGATTATTTGTGATGAAGAAGCAAATCTAACTCGAAAAAGTGTCCATTGATTGAACTTTTCAAGGGTGATGTAGCAAACATATGCTCACTTGCTCTAACTTGAATGGAATTGAAATGAATTTTATATTGAGGCACCAACAAAATTAAGAATTCAACCGTCAATGACGCGGAATTGTTAGGGTTGACCTTTGGTAAATAATTTGGTGTTCTGAGTTTTTATTGCTGACAATATCAACTTTAGTTTTGGTTTCTGAAATAGTCTCTTTGTGTTGTCTGTTTTGCATCGTTTATGGAAATCAACTTTTTGTTGTGCGTGGTATAATTAGAGATATCATGTTCTTACATCATTGAGAAGTATGTTAATATTATCTGTGGTTGCACACTTTTGCAGTGACTATCTTTTCAAGCTACTTCTTATTGGAGATTCAGGTGTTGGAAAATCTTGCCTTCTTTTGAGATTTGCTGTAAGTTTCTTGACTTAAATTGGCATTTGAGATTAAATCTCTTTACTTTTTAGAGTTCTGTTGCACATTCAAGATATTTGTATGAGCACCTTTATATTTATATTCGCTTTTGATGTTATGGATTATACTAATGAGTAATAATTGATTTAAATGTTCCATTGCTTATATAATGCATAGTGAGAATAAAATTTGTACTTCGATGGAGGACAATTTTGGTAGCTGAATTATATATATTTTTTATATTTGGAAATATCAAGTCTCCAGATATTTTCAGATGGTTATGCGGGACTAAATCTTGAAACTGATCATTATGTAATTTATTTAATGCAGGATGATTCATATGTAGAAAGTTACATAAGCACCATTGGGGTTGATTTTGTGAGTACACAGTCCTTAGTGTTAGTTTGACTTTTAAGTGCCAAAATTTATGGCAATTATTCTAATTTCTTGTCTTCTTGCTTTCTTTTTTTGGTAGAAAATACGCACTGTGGAGCAGGATGGGAAGACCATTAAACTTCAAATTGTATGTTTTTTCATGTTTTTTATTTAATTTCATTTCTTTGAATATTTTCTATCCTAGGTCATCAAGGTAATATTCCTTGTAGAATGAGTTGTCTCCTCATCTGCTCCTCTTCATTGGCTGTTTTTTTTTTCCATTTGTATATTCCCATTTTATTAATTTAGTCCCAGAAAATTGCTCATAATCCTTTGACACTTGGCATACTTGGCATTAAAGCTTCTTGATGATTAACTAGTTAATTTGCTTTTGATTCAATGTACAGTGGGACACTGCTGGACAAGAAAGATTTAGGACAATCACTAGCAGCTACTACCGTGGGGCCCATGGCATAATAGTGAGTGTTCTTTTCCTTTCTAGATTTTCTCATTGCGGTTCCTTTTTTGGTTTTTCCAATTCTTATGTATGCTTCTCTTAAACTTTTTCTTATTCCTTCTTTTCATTTCCCTTTTGCTGTTTGCTCCTGTATTAGATTGTTTATGATGTGACAGACCAAGAAAGCTTCAATAACGTTAGGCAATGGCTTAGTGAAATTGATCGCTATGCTAGTGATAATGTTAACAAAATACTGGTTGGAAACAAGTGTGATCTTACAGCGAATAAAGTTGTGTCATACGAAACAGGCAAGGTACTTGCTATTTTTAAGAAGAGCTGCCTGATTACCAAATTGTAATTTTTGGTGTTATACTGCATATCCATTGCTCCATCCCTTTCTCCATATTGCTACTTTTCTTTTTTCAGGCACTTGCAGATGAAGTTGGCATACCTTTTATGGAAACTAGTGCAAAAGATTCAACTAATGTGGAACAGGCTTTCATGGCCATGGCAGCTTCCATCAAGGACAGGTACCTGTATTCTTTTTCCTAAATAGTTTTAGTAATATCTGCACCTGTCAATTTTGAATGAACTTGAAAACTCGGAATAATTAACTCAAATTTAAACTTGATCCAACCTAAGTTGATAATAAAAAGTCAACAACTTGAACCCATTTAACTTGAGCCCGAAATAAGTCAAATCCAAAATGATCCAAACTTGAATAACCTAAATAAATAACCCAAAACTATTTGAACTCGAATGGCAAAACTCGAAATGACTTAGAACTAAAATGACCTGAAACCGAAATAACCTGAACTCAAAAACTGACCTGAACATGAAATGATACTGAAAATTTTAAAATCCAAGTTGAGTTGACTTAAAACTAACCCATCTCGGTCAATTTCAAAGTCTAGTAATATCAGTTATTTGAATAATAATACAATTAGAGTAAAAAGTCATTGTGGTCTGTAGAGCCATGTGCAGTTGAATGGCATTTCTAGGCTGTTTTGTTTTATTGTTCACTCTTATACAAGAAAGTATAGATCTATAAACTCGGTTCTCTGAAATTTAACCGCAAAGTCTTGGTTCCTACTGATAGTTGGTTACTTTTAGCTCTTTTTAATTGCTCTTTAAAATTGTCTCTAAATGCAGAATGGCAAGCCAACCAGCCATGAACAATGCAAAGCCTCCAACGGTACAAATCCGAGGACAGCCTGTTGCCCAAAAGGGTGGCTGCTGCTCTTCCTAAAAAATGGAATGATGAATTAGCAGGAAGCTCTCTCTATTTCTTCTGCAGTGCGCTGCTGCCAGTTGCAGCACGGTGTGTAAGATTAAGTGTTTTCTTAACCTCATCAGTGTTCCAAACTTATTTCATATGAACAAAACCTCAGAAGTAGAGGATATAATTCATTTCTACACACTTGGTTAACGTGAAGGCTTGTACAATGTATTATTGGTTGTTTGTTGATTAAATAATACTAGTGTTCTTTCTCAAGCCTGTATGTCACTGTGTTTTCTAAATTACATTATTAAATAAATATATTGTCAAAAGGTTGTAATTGAAAATGGGTTGATAGATCAACAAAATTTGGAAGGAATCTTAGGTAGTTGTGGGCATTATAATTTGCTTGCTTTTGAGGTAGGCCATGGATGGCAATGTGGGTTGAACCAATTCTTTGCCCTTGGCTAGACTAGAAGCCAGGCAGGTTGCAGCACTTTAACATCTATGTCCAACCAACTAATCGTCATCATTATCATCAAAGAAATGGGATACAGAGGGGAAAAGCAGAACCCATCAAAAGCAAAGAGCATTATAAAAAGAAAAAGGCTTAAATCTCCATAGAAGGCAGCTTGGAAACCCCAATCGTGAGGGGAAAGCAAGCCGTGGCCTTTCAACAACGTTTAGAGGTTGATTGAGAAGTTAAAGTTAGAAGTAATCATTATATAAAAAAAAAAATCATATAAGTTATATGTATTGCTGCAATAGAGGCTTACACAGTGTACATCAAAACAAATCTTTGCAAATCCACGTCTTGCCTATCATCATGGAGTAGCTGGAGAACTTCTACAGATGGATCTTCAAAGATATGAAGCCCTAGAAGTTGACTTGACGCCAGTGTAGCCATGCCATTATAGAGCCCTTGTTATTAATAAATTATCTTATGCTAATTTCATTAAATTGGTTCAATGCGAGATTTAAATGTAAAATCAAAAAATTTAATTCGTTATAATAAATTTGTTTTTATCTTAAAATTATTTAATAGAATTAACATCACTTAATTTATTAATAATTGTTATACTTTACCAATTAATAGGGACACATGGCTGATAGAAAGGCCACACTCCACCTACTATAGATCGAGAAGTCACTAGAAGACTCACTCCTTGTCTTAGCCACCTAGCAAGCGGAACTAATCATTCATTTCTTCAGGCATTCAACCTTCTATTAAAAAGATAATTTTTTTGGTTACCAAGCCCCACGTGGGTTTAACTGCTCCATACCTCATATTTGAATGAATAATAAGATATGTCCCATCATAAACATCTTCATTCCATTGAAGACATTCGCCTCACGCATCTCACAATGATGACCTAATTGTGGATCCAACATGTTAGTATCATCCTACACAGGACTTTGCCTATAAATATCCCTCAAGACAATGAAAAGGGTATCAACTCCCAGCATACTTGTTTACACTCTACCAACTTACTTTTAGCACCTAGTCTCCATACCCTCTCCACCTTCACTCTCTATAATCTCTGGCTCTCCGCCCTAATAAGGGAAACCGACCTCCATTAGCATCACAATTTCCTCCTCTATATCTCCTCTTTGTTGATGCAACACATAAATAATAATAATAATACAATCACATGATAAAATTATATATTCATCACCTATATGAGAATAGATACCGAACAAACTATTTAATACCTTAAATTTCATAAAGAAAACCAATCTATTCAGTACCAAACAAATTACGTCTACAATTCAAATTCTAAATTCAATACGTAAAAGGGTTGAATAATTTGGCTTTAGAAACCATCCATTTAGCATTGTGTGCAGATTGGGTTTCCATAAAGTTTGGCCGAAACTTTGAATTGGGGATGCTTCTCTGTTAAGTCGCCTGATGAGCTTATATAGAAAAACAACAAAGCATCAGTTTTGTTTATCCAAAATTGTTCCAGCAGATTACACTAAATTTGTTTAAGGATGAAATTTAAAGGTTAATCCGATATTTAAAAAGATTTGGATAAAATTATAAGATTTAAAAAGGTGAATTTTAATTAAAAAATCAATTTAAAATATAAATAGAATTCAAGCCCCGGTATTTAAATAATTTGAGAATTAAATATACAGTAAAAAATATTAAATTGTTTTATCTAATGATTTAATACAAGAAAAAAACAATATACAATAGTAGTAAAAGGAATATGAACAGATGTAAATGGGTCTGTTTTAACATTTAAAACTATTAACAAAATTTACATGATACATATTTTAATAAAATTAAATTTATATAATTATACATTAATACTGTATATTAACATTGTTCAACCCATGAATAGTTTTATTGTATAATTAAAAGTATATATTTACCAAAAAGTGGCTGAGTGCAATAGTAAGCCACAATATATTTTTATTAGAAGGGACAACTATAAATTCTGAATATGGATTGTAAAACGAATATGAAGAATGTAAAAAATATATTGGTTATAGTTTATTGAAGATAAATAAAAGAGGGGGGATGTTTTACCAACTCCTTTAACGTTTCATTTGTTAAAAGATATAATAACAAACTCTAAATATAAATCGTAAAATGAATATGAAGAATATAAAAAATATATTTGAATATAAATTGTTGAAGATAAACAAAGGAGGGGCTGTTTTACCAACTCCACCAACTCCTTCAAGGTTTCATTTTCAAAGTACATGGCCATTATCATATGATAACTAATACTCCAATAATTTTCAGAAATATAAAATGCAGTTATGGTGAGTTCATCATATGCCTATTGCTAACCAATCCATACAGATAATAGGAATGCAATGATTTATTATTATTATAATAAAATATTAAATGTTTGAATTGATTAGCATCTTTTTGGTTGGTGATGTAATGGCCAACGGGTTAGGTTTTTTTTATTAAACAGGGTCTAGTTATGGTTTTAGTCGCTGTATTATGTTAAATTTTAGTATTTGATTTTTTACTTTAATTTGACATTACTTAGGCTTCTTTTAAATGGTATTATTAGTAAGTTTAAATTGATAAAATAATTAATTACCGTCATTAAAGTGATGAAGTAAATTTTTTTTAATGTTATTTAAGCACACAATAAATATTTAAAAATTTACATATAAGGCGGATGTACATTTTCATTTTAATAGCAATAACTAATAGTATTATTAATTTAAATGTATTAATTATTAATAATATTATAAAAATAGAAAAATCAAATTATATCAAATTAAAGTAGATAAATAAAATTAAAAAACACTAGTAAAACCAAAATAGATCCTTAAAATATAATTTAAGACATAAATTTGGTGCATAAACAAGACATCAGTTTCAACCTGTTTCAGTTACACAAGTTCTCCAAAGGTGGTTAGGTTAGAGATTCTAGATTGTATTTGTTTAGGCTGAAACTTTTGACTCTTATCTAATAGGTACAAATGTTAAAAAGGAAAATGACTTCACCAAATGGGTAATGTAATGATAAAAGATTTGTGTTAAAATTAAATTAGAAATAAAAATAAATGTTGATTTTTATTCTGCAATTTCACCCCATTAAATTCTATACAAGTGAGAGAGCAAAGATTATAAAAAGTCCCACACAGAGGCTGCTAGCTGAACCTATCAATACCCTTTTTTTCTTTCTTATTTGAATCAAAAGGCAGCAATATATATATATATATTCAATTTGATTTGGTGAGGAGGAGATGGAAGAATATTAATTAAGCTAACATTAATTATTGGCTTTAGTAAGAATAATAGAGAAATTGCTTGACTTTTTGCTTCTATAAATCATACTTTCAGCCTTCTATATAACACAACATAACGTGCTAAGAGTCCCTTCACCGTCCTTTATTTTTTTCCAACTAAAATTAGGCTTTAAACTTTATAACATTATGGGTTTAGCAGCAGCCCTCCTCTTCCTCCTCCTAGCAGCTCCGGCGGCTTTTGCCGAGCAATACACCGTAGGAGACAGCAGCGGTTGGACCACGACCGGAGATTACCAAAGTTGGGTTCAAGGGAAAACATTCACCGTAGGCGACACACTTTGTAAGTTGCTTCCTTACCAAAATTAAGCCAAAGTAAGATAACAATATGAATGACCCTGTTTGTATTTTTTCGTTTTAGTGTTTACCTACGGTGGCAGCCACTCGGTGGAGGAAGTATCCAAGAGCGACTACGATAATTGCAACACCGGCAATGCTATTAAATCCTACAGCGATGGGAACACTGTCATCACACTGTCCAATCCAGGGGCAATGTATTTCATATGCCCCACCATAGGTCACTGTGCTGGTGGCATGAAGCTAGCCATCAATGTTGTAGCAGCTAGTGGCAACTCACCCTCCACCCCCTCTACTCCGTCTGGTTCCACCACTCCTTCCGGGACTCCCCCCAGTGGTGGTACAACAACTTCTCCCCCGTCAACACCTAGCGGAGCTCCGAGCACCGTGAATTATGGTTTTATGGTAGCCTTGTTGGGAGCCGTTGTTGGAATTATGAGCTAGGGGAGAGGCAGTGCTATTGTTTATTGGCTTATTTGCTTTCGTTTTCGTCAATATTCTGTGTGATTTTATTTTATTTTTCCTTTATGAACCAGAGATGGAGATTTATGTTTTTATGATCTTCTAAATAATTTGCCTTAAATTATGATTAAAAAACAGGTCTTTTATCCTATGTTCATCACAATATATATATTGAGCCTACGAAGTCAAATTTATAAGAGATAAAAGGAATCTTTAAGACTTGGACAATTACAGCAAACCATAATTGTTGTATTAGTTTGGTTCAGTAAGACATCATTATCATTATCATTATATTTTATTAGTCAATCATACATCGACTAAACTCCAACAATAGTTTGTAGTTTTTAAAAATACCCAATATAAAAACATGTTTTTGTGAGTTAATTTGGATGAATAATGTATTTATCTCTAATTAGTGTAAAAACAGTGATAATAGCGTAGGGTAAAAAGTAAAATAAACGCACTGCACCGTACCCAATAGTACATCTAAATCTCCCTAAAATTTTAAAGGTTATTTAATCAATTCTAATTTAACTTATTTAATTATACTCTACATTTCTAATTTTGAGGATATCCTTAATTCATACTGAGATTATGCATGGAG
Source organism: Gossypium hirsutum (assembly GCF_007990345.1). Taxonomy (NCBI): domain Eukaryota; kingdom Viridiplantae; phylum Streptophyta; class Magnoliopsida; order Malvales; family Malvaceae; genus Gossypium; species Gossypium hirsutum. The sequence goes on along the minus strand of NC_053431.1, from coordinate 8,988,586 downwards.
GAGATTAAACGGCCCAGCCCAAACAAAACTTGGGAGGCCCAATAACTAGGTGGACCCATCAATATATCCAGAAAAATCCCTTGGACTTGGAAGTGTTTTCAGTGTTGTTTGCTTTCTTTTCGAGAATCTTACAAGAAAAAAAAAAGAGAGGGAAAAACAATGGCGGCCGAGGAGGAGAGCGGAGAGTTTTACCTCCGTTACTACGTAGGGCATAAAGGGAAATTTGGGCACGAATTTTTGGAGTTCGAGTTCAGGCCGGACGGGAAGCTACGATATGCTAACAACTCCAACTACAAAAACGACACCATGATCCGCAAAGAAGTCTTCCTCACCCCTGCCGTTCTCAAGGAATGCCGCCGCATCATCACCGAGAGCGAGGTCTCCTATCCTTTTTCAACCCTTTACTTCGCCTTAATGCTTTCCTTAATTCTTTTCCACTTTAATTCAACTTTGCCTAGGGTTTGGGATCAAAAATTAGGTTTTCTTTTTCTTGTTTTCTCTATGTTTTGCTTAAATAACGAGTTTGTATTTATTGTCTTTTGTTTCCAGTTCTGATTGATGTAAATATTTTGTAATTTTCTGATTTTACTGCAGTTTTTCAAATTGCCCAGCTGGGTTTTAGGTTAAAAGATTTAGTTTTAGTTGATTATTTATTTCTTCGATTAATGGTAACTTGCGGTTCTTTCGACGCTCAGGATGGTTTAAATTTGCAATTTTTATTAATTATGGTTCTTGATATTATTGTTCAATTCTATTGGGCATTCTTTGTCTAGATCATGAAGGAAGATGACAACAACTGGCCAGAACCTGACCGTGTCGGACGGCAGGAGCTCGAGATTGTGATGGGGAATGAGCATATTTCTTTCACTACTTCAAAGATTGGGTCCCTTGTTGATGTTCAGAGCAGCAAGGATCCCGAAGGGCTTCGTATATTTTATTATCTGGTTCAGGTCAGTTAATAGACATTGTCAATCTGCTGTTTTGCTCTCTTCAGTCATGTTGTGATCCCCCTTTGGGCCTTTGTATTGCATCATTTAGTATAGGGAAAAGGTTCTAGTATATTTTCTCTTGTTTGTTGCCTCACTCGTTCTTTAACACGGTAATTTGAAACAAAGATGGTTTTGTTTTCATTGATGGATGCTCCGTGATTGATTTTTTTTAATTTATTTCTGCTTTGGCACTTGATTTCTTGTTTATTTTATTTAAAAGTACAATGCTGAAAGGCAAAGCTAAAGTTTATTTTGTTCCTCTTACAATGTATATTTGAAACGAGTTACCAGCACGGTTAGTATCCATAATATATAAGGGTGGTAATTAGATGCCTTTTCATGCTTGGAATCCGACCCTGGCTTCTTCCATGGTTTATCTGATTCCTTGTGCTCATGCATATACTGATCCACGGATGTTGGTTCTCTTATGCATCCTAAGTTTATAGGATGTGCTATTTTCTGCTTGTCTATAATATAGACTCTATATCTGACCTTGTTCACTTTTTTATGTACTGCAGGACTTGAAGTGCTTTGTGTTCTCTCTTATCTCGCTCCACTTCAAGATCAAGCCTATTTGAAGATTGATAATCCTCTTCCATGCAGAGGTGTCACAAGGGCTGTTTTCACTGTTCCTGCTATTGGTATAGCTTCCATTTTGCTTTTAATTAATTTAAATGGTTAAGCTAAGGGTATGTTTGTAGGAGTGATTACAGTGATTTTGGAACTTTGGGGGGAAATGTAGGTCTGAAATGGAAATTTCTGGTATTTAGGTATATTAAAGGCTTTTTCTCCATTGACTATTTAGGTATATTCCTTGAATTATTATCATGAATTAACTTTTTAATCTAAAACTTTTTGAGCTAGCTTTGGTTTGATGATTAAATTGATCCTTACATGAAATGGATTCGCCAGTGGTGAAAACTCTGTAGAAGATGAATTGAGCCGGTTGAACCTCTGATTGAAAACTTTGGTGATGAAAACCTGACCAATTTGTACAACCATGGCTTATGTTATACGTTCTTATAGGTGAATTTCATCTTTACTTTGCGGAAACTAATTAGTTAATCCTTCAAATATTTCATATATGTATGTATGTACTTGGGTATTAATAGAGTAGACTAGGCCGTGAAGCACCAGACTAAAAACATCGCTTGTTATCTAGTAATAATAACACCAGAAAATATGTCTTCAATACCAACAGGAGGGATAATCTAAAACTTGCAGACTGAAGTCATTTGATGGCGACCACATAGACAAAAAGTCCGCAGCTTTATTTGCTTCTCTAAGAACATGGCAGAATAGGATTTACCAGGGACGCCTCAAAACTCTTTAATGCATCGAGTAGCTGATATCCAAGACTTCAGTGCTGCTATTTAAAGCGTTAACAGCTAAAAGATTATCAGACTACCACGTCCATAATATGCTCCAAAGCTGCGCTTCGAATACTGAATAGTATCCTACCTTTCTGCAGAAGTCAAATAATCATTCCCTTTCTCCATCCAGGAGGTGGCGGAGACCAATTAACATGAATATAGCATGATCTCCGTTCCTCAAGTTCTTTATTTTTCTTGCTTTAATAACAGCCCAGCTGGTACATTGAGGCAAGATCTCCTGAATAAAAGGTTCTGCTGCTTGAAGATTACTTCATTTCGTTGCTTCCAAACGTAGAGCTCAATCATACTCAGAAAATACCTGAAAGCTGTTACAGCGACAGTTGAAAGAACAAGCTTCGCTAATTGGACAGGACAATCTGTTTCCACACTTAGAATCGCAAACTCAACGTCCCCTCCACATTGATAACAAGAAGCAACATTAGCGACCACCGCTCCTGATTAGTAAGGATCTTCTCCTTGAAGAGAAGCCATAAGAATTCGTAACCCTTTGAGGTGCAGGTATACGCCAGAAGAATAACCAAATTTATGATTTAATGTTCCAGCTGCTCGAGGCAATAAATTTATAAGCTTCAGCCGCTGTTACTTGCCTATTACGGTCCCATTTATAAGCTGAACAAGTAGGAGGTTGTATACCAGCAATATACATGACGGATCACACAGCTAGCAATCTGAGACCAATCCCAATTTCATAAATTTTCAAACTTCGGTTATTGTGCTTGAGAAGTTAACTTGTCAATAAATTAAAAATTTATATAATATATATGCAAAGAATTAGCAAAAAAAAAAAACCTAATTTGAACTAATGTGTTTATTAATAATTTATTTATGTTTTTAGTTTTTGTAAAATATGATTTTTGTTTTTGACAGTTTAGATAAAAAGATTTAACTTTTCCCCTAAATGAAATTCAGGCGTTACGAAGTTCAGCCCCAGTTTAGAGATTGTCTATCACAATTGGTTTGTCAATCATCTTCCTTTAATGCATTCCATTATTTCCATTTGCCAATTGCCAACTCAACATCAAAGTACGTGACCGGCACTTACTAGCGGAATGGAAGCCAATCCAGGACTGCGTCCTAATGAGGGCTGCCAATTTCAAATCATTGATTGAACAATTGACATTTAAGAAGCAGGATCCAATAGTTCTCAATACTCACAGCTTTAATTCCTAAGTAATGTATAGACAAAAAAAAAAAAATCTGAAATCCTCAATTTCTTAAAATCAAATACCAACACCACCAAAACCAATATCAATTGTTTGAAAATAAGCACATACACATTTTATCCGGCCTAAGCTTAGAAGGTACATAGTAAAAGTAAGACGACGTGTGTGTCCAATTCATAGCATGCATCTCTCATCTCTTGTCATCACAAAATGACTTGATTTACATTCTTTCAACCGCAAGCAACATTATCTTGTAAGAAGACCGTATGATGGCAGATCCTCCAGCCTTGTTATATCTTCAAGTAGAAGCTCCCTTTCCAGTTGTCGACGGGTGGCTTTCATCACTGTCTGTAGACAAAACCAGACTATAATTATTCAACATAAATGATGGGAGGGCAATTCAAGGTGATGAAATAGAGGTCTTTTTTTTTTTAATATGACCTTATATCCAAAAATGAACCTTCCAGTTGAAGAATACATACATTGAAGTCCATGTAGGATGCACGCATAGCTAGCCACTGATGGTCCATTAACTTGAATGTGATGCAGTAGAGAAGGTCAAACGCAGATTCATTTTCTATCAAGGGCAAAAATGCACGATTATGGTTTTCAATTTTAACAGCTAACTTTGATATAAACGGTAAAGTTGGATTGAAGACTATATGACTTGAAAAAGAAATACTTGTACCACAAGGAACAAAATCTCAGAATAACCTGGCATTACCTGAGAGGAACTTTAAGAAAACTGCTCCTACCATTGTCCTTGGTTTGACTGTAGAATTGAAGGACACTGTTAAGTGATGAAAAGCATCAAATAGCAATCTCAATGAGAATGCTCACAAAAGGAAGTGAGAATGCCTTAAATTGATCATATCTTAAACACATATAGGAGTATAAGACTTTAATTCATCAACTAAAATTGTGCTGTTTGAATATAATTATCCATTAGAAACATATAATCAGTCATCTGAAAGTAGAGAATTTGAGTACTCAGCCGATCCATTCTTCAGAAAATAATTCTGGCATTCACATCTCTACTTTTAAGGAATCATACCTGCTTCAAGATCAAGCATCTGAATGAGCATAAAGGTGATGTTCACACCAGCAACAGCAAATGGATATTCCCACACAGATCGATCACCTTCCAGCTTCCAAAGAAGATCCTTGAAGGATTTCTGTTTGGAGACGGTTCAGAAATGCCTTAGCATTGGATGAACGAAGAAAGATGAAAAGATTAACCAAACCTAGATTTTAAGAAACAAAAATGTGAATGCTATGGTCTTCCATGTTGAAATCCTGATGGCCATGGTTAGTGACATGTTGAAACAGCAGTATTGCTCTCGTCTGGATCATTCCACACCCCCCTTTTTTTTTTCCTTTCACCTTCATCTTTGCATTTATACCTATAGCCCCTTTTATCTTATCAATTGCATGTATAGTTCAATTCTTAGTACCCTTTTTTATTTTTCTATTCACAAAATAACAGAGAAAAACCACGCAAAATACAGGAGAAAACAAAGGAAAGAAAGACATTATGGGCCAGGCAACACAAGATAACTAAAAGCACATACCGGAAAATTTGTAGCAAAGAATAACAGGTTCTCCAATGATATAAAACCACCACCCCTGTAAGATAAATCCAAATATTAACAAGTACTTACCAAACAGATAGTCATTCAGAGAAAGAGAAAATGCAAAGCTAAAAAAGGGAAATAGAAATAGACTGCAGCTATGCTACCTAAAATCCGTAGATGGATCCTTCCCTTGCCACCCCATTTCCTTCCACTGCTCAGAAATTAAACCACGTAGTTCTTCTTCTGGAAATGCAGCATTCCATAACGCCCTTAAAGCTTCCTGCGGAAAGCAGCAATAATGAATTAGAGAATAAATCAGGATTGATGATTATGGAACCCAAAATTGCAGACAAAGTATAAATAGCATCATTTGGAGCCAGAACCTGATGTTCAGGGATTGAACTATCATAAGCAATATCTATACGATTCTGCAGCCTCTGCAAGCATTCCTCCTGACAGCATGAATGCAAAAATTATTTTTTGTTCCAGAAAAGTACAATAGCAGAGCAAATTTTGAAATATTCGAAAAAATCAATCAATATGGTGCTAGAAAGACATACTGGCTTAGCAGAAATAGGCAAATACATGGACAATGATACAACAAAATTAACTAACCAAATACATTCATACAGTAAAAACCTAAAAGCATGCCAATTTCCATATTTCAATAGTTGAATAATGTTGCTAAACAATCCCAAGAGTCAAAGTAATTGGAGTGCTATATGAGTAATCATGTTGCAAGAAAAGTGGCCACTATGTACGGTCACAAAATGAAATCTATAGAGTATAGCAACATTAGGTTCAGAAGATATCGTTAAGCAACAGGAGAATCTCATTAGTTAAAGTAATCAATGTTATACAGAGTAGCAGGAAAACTTTATGAGATATTCTATCATCAGATTTCTATTTCTTTGCAGATTGGAATTCACATATTACAGATAAAATGGGCAAATGACCATCATAGTTAACAACGTAGAGATGAACAGGTGAACCCGATCATAGACATTACCTGGGAAGGAGTTAAATCAAATGATGGACGAGCATCACTCTCTCTGCTCTGAGCACATACACAAGAAAGACCTCGACCCAACCATGCTGTTGATCCTGCCACAACCTCAGCTGTAACAAAATAAAGCACTGTACTAAATTTCAAAAGGACCAGTACCTAGACAGCCACAGATGCCAAAAGATGGTTCACTTCAGCAGCTAATAAAAGCAAAAATCAAGAGAGAAAAAACGAGAAAAATGCCATTCTGTCTCCAAGATTAGAACAGTGAAAGCGAAGGTATAAACGTGTGCACCCCGTCAAGAAGGCTATAAAATCTTCATTATACATAGCATCTGTAAAATCATTAACCACCCAAACTTCTCTATGGGAGTGACAGATTGTCCTACAAACTGAAATACTAAGTAAGTTGTGAACCATGAACAAAATGTGAACATATATACTATATTTACGGGTAGATCTAAGAATTTGCTTCATGAAAACTTTATCTGGAAAGAATCTGGCACCCTTGAAATATACTAATGAATGGCTTCTACATAAGAGAAGAATGATCTGCTTGCACGACAGAATGCGTGAAAATTAAGTAAATTTTAATAAATCTTAGAACAAAAATAGAATAAAACACAAACAGTTTTTTTTTTTTTTTACGCAGAAAAGTTTGAACAACGGCTTAACAGTCATGCAAGTATGCCCGCTAATCTAGGTTTGCCTGTAAACTCCTTTAAAAATTGGATTAATTTAAATTTCTTAAGATAATTGCTCCCCCCCGCCCCCCCCCCCCAAAAAAAAAAACTCTATAGAGATAAAATCAATAAGGATAATCATAAAACAATTTTAAAAAAGAAAAAGAAAAACGAAAGATGGATTCATCATTGGAATCAAAACTTCCAAAATTAAAAGAAATCTCAGAAATATTATCGGCACGTAAACCAACAAACTTGCCGAAACAATTAGGGATCGTTTTCGGTAACACTCAAAGCTCACTCGCCAAAAAAGAAAAATCGATTTTAAAAAGAAAGGACGTCTTCTACTTCAGAGAGAAAGTAGATAAAGACATAAGCGAATAAAGAAGAGTCATTAAAAAAAATTACAGACTAGAGAGAGCAGATCGGTGAGACAAGTACAAGTGTGGAAGATAGAAAATATTTTTATTCTTTTAGGGAAAAAAATGGTAAACACGGGGGAAAAAAGAGAAAAAAAGTAAAGTTAGAGCTTAGTTACCAGAAGTAGAATGGCAGGTATTGCCCCGCTCGAGACCTTGAGAAATCCTCCTAACAGCAACAAATGAACCTCCTCTATCGTCCATTACCACGCCTCGTTTCTCCTATCTCCTTCTCTGCTTTCACATACACATCATCATTTCCATCCTCTTCCTTTCTTCTTGGAAACCCTAACAGACAACTTCTTGGCTTCTCCAAAATTCAAAACTGCAATCAAAGAGAAAAGAGAAACCAAATTAAACTCCGATTAAGAAAAAACTGAAAATGCATTCGAATTTTACTCAGATGGCAAGGATGTGACACAATCAAAGCCAAACAGTGCCGAAACAATCAAGAAAGCAACCAAGACGAACCAGAACGTGAAATGCAGGTAAAATCAGAAGGAAACCGGATCGAAACAAGCCAGAACTGAATCAAACGGAACGGAAACGTTGATATCTTCGTCAGATACAATGTTTGGTTAGGCTGCGGACAAAAAGGGAAAAAAAGTAAGCCAATAGAGTTTCGAAAAAGTAAAGTACAGTGAAGCTCCTCCGATCAGTGGCTACCTAGATTCTAGAAAAAGAAAAAGAAAAAGAATCTTGAGAGAAAAAATCTAGAAAATCTTTAAACGATAAAAGAAAAAAAAAGGTTAGCTTGAGAGCATCAAAGCCAAACAGTACCGAAACAATCAGCAAAGCAACCACGACGAAATAGAACGCGAAATGCAGGTAAAATCAGAAAACCAGCCAGAACTGAATCAAATGAAACCTAAACGTTGATATCTTCGTTAGAAACAATGCTCAATCAGATTGCAGACAAAAAAAAATAAAGCCAATAGAGTTTCGAAAAGTAAAGCATAGTGAAGCTCCGATCAGTGGCTACCAAGATTCTTGAAAAAAAAAAGAAAATAAGAAAGAATCTCGGGAGAAAAAAATCTTGAGAATCTATACATGATAAAAAAGAAAAATGGCTAGGGTTAAGAGATCTAAGAATCGACGGTATCCATTGCAAGCCACGGAGCTCTCTCTGCCCTTATTTTGCGCTCTCTTGCATCTGTTACTTTAGGTGTTTGTTTTTTTTTTTTTTTTTTTTTGGGGGGGGAGATCTTGGGTGTGGATATATACTTTTTGACGAAGCCACTGAGAGGCAGAAGGGTTTTACTTAGAGAACTTATAAATTGATTTAATTAGATAAATTATTATATTTTATTTTCTTCGTTGCTCCCCTTTTCAAAAGGCATCGTGAAATGATTGTCATTGGTTGTGCTTTTGAACAGTTAAAATTGACTCTAACGGGAAAGGTAACAGTGCTTGGGTTGGGCCAACTGATTAGGTAATTTAGTGTTTTTTTTTTCTCTCTCAAACAACTTGTCACTGGATTTATTCCTCCCTTTTTTTTCTTTTTTTTTCAATAAAATGAAGATAATGCAGTATCCAAAGTTAGGGTGGAGAAAAAAAAATCAATTTAAACTGTAGTTGATTTGATTACTTCTAAATTATTTATTTCGTTTGATTGTTTTTATAAAATAAAAATATTATTTCAAATTAAATTTTTATTTTTAATTAATTTTTAATCTTTATAAGATAACAATAAATTATTTAGAAATTTAAAATATAAATCAAATATTAGTAATTATAGAATTCGATTAGATTTGGATAATTTAACTTTGATATTTTAAAAAAACCAAAATATTGTAGAATAATTATAATTCTTTTAAAAATTAATCCTAGGTTCAAGATTTGAAAGCAAATTTTCTTAAAAGATGTTTAAATTGTTATTGAAAAATAAATTAAAGTAAATGCAATTCTATACTTATTGTTATTTTTTTAACATCAATTTTATTATAATTTTTTAAACTTTTAAATAGTAGAATAATACGTTTTCAGCGTACTCAAACTTATAATATCTTGCACTGACAATAATGTCAATATCAATTGAGTTAAGATTCAATCTATATATTATTTTTAATCATGATATGTAACTCATAATTAAATATAATTAAATTATTTTAAAAAATTCTAAATTTAATCGAAGAGAAATAAATAGGCTTATTCTTCATTTGGCTTAAAATTATTACGTGTAAATTGATACTTTATTTGAAAAATCTTATACCTCAAATTATTATGTCATAATAAATAGGTGAGGATGGAACTGAGGGGAAAAGATAAATTGATTTTTATTAAGCATCTCCGCTCGTTTTGTTTTGATGGCTTTAGCATGATTTTGTTATCATATTAGTCTAACCAACGTGCATACCATGCAAATTTGAAAATATACTTAAAAAGGGTTAATAATTTATAGAAATATGAATAAATTTTAAATATTATTTTATGTCTATTTTTTTTATAGTTTAAATGAAACATGTGTTACTGTTTGAACATTATTTGTTGAGTTTAAAAACTTCACGGATAATTTATCAAATAATTTATATATATAACTAAATAATTTAACAATGTAAATAAATTTTATTGATACATGTTGGGATCGACCCGATTAAGCAATAAGTAAAAAAATAGCAGAATAAATTGAGAAATTGATCACACAAATTTAACGTGAAAAAAATCCCTCCAAAGAGGATAAAAACCATGGGTAAAGATAATTTTACTATAATAGCAAAAGAACGAATAATACAAAAGATGGAGATAAAATCTAAATCTCGAAAACCCAAAAAACAAAGAACCCTCAACAATAAAATAATCTAGACTAATCAGGGTGTAATTGAAACAATTAAACAGAGTTTAACTGAAAGATTATTTCTTAAATTTGACTGAAATAAGAGTCATACTCAACAATACACAATATGGTGTTGAAAGTTAGTGGTGGTTCAAATAGTGTATCAAAAGTTGCTAGTGTTGGTTTTGGATTATTTGGGGAGTTCTGATGAGGTTTAGGCATAGTATTGGCAATGGTGAAATAAGTTAGTCTTTTTTAAGAAGAGTTTATATAAATGAGGAGCTTGACATGAGTTTTTTTGGACAAGTATCCTACTATGTAGGGTTGGTAGTAAAGTCATGAAATGCTTTATTAGGATGTGATAAGATACGACTTAACAATACCTTAAAAAGTTGGTGGTAGAGTAATGGAAGGCTTCATTGGATGTGACAAGAGGAGTCTTCAAATAGATTAGGGTGTGATCTAGCAGGGGTACATGTGGCAAGCATACAAGGGACTTTAGTTAGACAAGCCATCTTTGATCAAAGTGGTTGGTTTCCACGAGGTACTTTTGGCAAGATGGTTATGTATAACACTTGCCTCTTAGTTAAAGGAAATGTTATAAAGTGACATTCCTCGATACAATGCTTCTTAGCAAGATGTCTTTTCTGATGGAGGTTAATCATATTGATCTTGGTGAGCCTAAAAGGGTGAGCTTAAAGAGGCAAAGCTTGAAAAGGCAGAATTGTTATTTTGATGAGGGAGATATCATGTCGATGTAGGAGTTACTTGAGGCACATTCAGAACACGTAAGGTATAACTAGCTATTCAATATTTGGTTTTATGTAGTACACACAAATTTTGAGTCGAAATTTGACTTGAAAATTTGGAGTCTAATTTTATTATCAACTTTGGAAAGAGTACAATCTTTGGAAGTTTCTTGAATAAAAAGAAATCATTTGATTCTTCTCTCTGGTTTGACTTCGATCCAAGGGTCGTCTAGCCTTAATCTTGGGTGGATGTCGGTTGTTCCAAGCGTCGTGTTGACTTGCTTTTGAAATGAATTTGGAAAAATCTTGCTTGGGAAAATTTTTTTTATTTGGATTCCAAGAATGTCAAGACTTGATCTTGAATCAATAATGTCCACTTTAAATGTCGTCGAGATTTGATCTTGAAAATAAGTATAGCCTCATTTCTTCAATTGAATCACATCAAAAGGCAATTTTTTTTTTCAAAAATAACTTTTGGCTTCCTCAGTTAAACTAAATCAGAATGTGGCTTTTCTTCAAAACTTATATGGCATTTGTCAGAATTTTTTCAAGTTCTTTAGTTTGTTTAGAGACTTTTTCAGAAAACTTATAGGTTTTTGAATTAATGAAATTATGGAATGGCTTAGAGGTGACCCCATTTATAGTATAAGTTAGTCAAATAAAATTTCTAGTTTGTATAATGTTTTGCACATCAACAAACTTAATTTTTTTTCATTTACTGAAATAATAAGTCCAACAAAGAAACATATTATATGATTTCGTCCAAAAAAGGTGATTGGAGAAAAGGGAACAAATTTACCGAGTGAAGAAAAAAAAGGAGAGAAACGTCACATGGGATGTTTGTTGAATTGTTTGGGGGTGAAATGGACCAAAGGCATAATGGCCTCAGAGTTCATTTATGTGGGAACTCTCACTAACATCATTTGTACTTTGCCTTTGCTTATGATAAATACTAGCTCCAAATTATAGTCATGGTCCACACGCATGGCTCTCCCCTCTCCCAACAAAGTGGTGCACCTTTACGTGGCTCTCAAATTTGCATGTACCTTTTCCAAGTTCAAAGAAAAGATGCAAGCTTTTTAGGAAGCCTTTTCTTCTTTTATTACTGGAAACTTTGGGTCATGCATTTTATAATATTTTAAGAACTAAACTCCCAAATTTCAGTTCTAATTAATCCTCTAATGTGTGATAGAGAATTTCATTGATGAATTAACGTTCCACATTTGAGAGCTCCTTTTCGAACATGTTTTCCATCCCTTACCACCACCCCCAATCAAGCTTTAATGCATTTTTTTATAATGGACTTGATTTTATATGCATCAAAAGGAACAACTTATGGGTGCAGCTAGATATAGTGAAACTTTATAATTGATAGAAAAACCATGAAGGATCTAGTTCAACTTAGCCTACCTTTAGATTCCATCATTTTCAATGTGACGGCTACGAAGGAAATATAATTTTAATAATTTTGATTTATTTATTATATACATATACATATTTTTCTCTAATGTTTTTATCTTAACATTACCACTCAACGGTAAAACTAGAATAGAGTTTAAGAGGACAAAAATAAATAATAAATTTTGAGAGATCAAAGTACAAATTTACTGTCATATTAATTTATAATTACATAAATTTTAAAAGAATTAAAATGATAATTTTATCACGTTGGGGCCAAGGCTACTGCCTGGCCCTACCCTTGTCTCCACCTCTACTACCAATTTTAATACATATCTTCTTATTAATTTTAAACTCACCATTTAAAATACACACAATCTCATTAATAGTGTTATTTTTCAATATAATTTCCTATTCAAATAAACCCTTCTAAAAAAATAAAGAAATCAAACACTTCACTTAGTTTATATAATAATCTTTAAAATATGTCATATGATAAGTTTAAGTTTAAATTTTGACATCTTCATCAACCCCTTCTTTTATCATGACATTTCTTTTTGCAAAAGGAAAAAAAAAAAAGAATTACTAGCTTCAAAGTTCAAATGCATGTGACTTGGTGAGGACCATTGTCTATAATAAGCAAAAGTTACCAAATTGAGTGGGAAAAAGGAATTGGCATCTTGCTTGGCAAAAAGATTTCCGAAGAACATTGTCAGGTAAAGCTATCCAAAAGTTTATAAATCTACTTTTATTTTTTCCAACTAAGCATGTCACTATAATGGGTGAGACCTATGGCTGGACAACAAGCTTGTGGACAAAACAATCGTGGTCACTACCACCAATCTTGTAGATGAGCCTTTAGGGTCTTGCCAATTGCCCATCCTTCCCACACAAGCATTTTTTTTAAAGCTATGAGATATTTTGTTTTTGGGTGAGTTAGGCATTTCAACATTCATATATATTTCTAAGTTTGTTATCCATCCACAACAAACACTATTATTCGCTTAAATCCACTTCTGTTTAGTTGATGTGTCATCATTTGATTCATTAATATTACATAAAATTATCAACCAAAATGAAGCTTAGTGGATTTAAGCGTGTTGAGGGGGGACCGACTCCTTCAAGAGAAGTTTTCGAAGTGTCGTTTTTTAGGATGCCGATTCGATCCCTCAACAATGATAGGTATTGTCCCTCGAGGGAAGGTTTTTTCCCCCCTCAACACCAAAGTGGTACCATATACCCCAACAATTGACCTATATACAATAGGTCAGAGGTTCGAATCTCACCAAAAGCGAGATGCTCACGTCACCCACATCGCCTCTTGGTGGGTGGTCATACGTTCACGTACGATCAAAGCGCTCCTCTTTGTAAACTATACATGACTCTCCGTGGAGGAGGGGCAAAACCATTCCCTGAGGATAATATCTTCCATTGTTGAGGGACTAAGTCGACAATCCTGAAGACAACACTTCAAAAACTTTTCCCGAAGGAGCCAATCTCCCCTTAACAAATTGATTTATTTTTTAAAAGTTTTGACAATAGATTATCATTTGATCTGTTGATAGTATATAAAATTATGCGGTCAATGTACCAAAAATTATCCCATATAATATATATATTTTTTTAGAAACAAAAACAGAAAAACAAATATAAGTGAATTAAACTCAAAACTAAAAAGTTGCAAATATCATTGATGTTAATGTTAACCTTAACTTAATTGTTTTTTTTTAATAAGATATTATGGACTCATTCAGCTTGAACTTGCTTAAAAAGCAAAGACCTGCCAAGTGCCAAGATACTAAAAGCCAATTGAGGTTAAAACTTAAAGGTTGTTTCACCAAAAACCAAAAGCCAACAAGAGTAGATAAATTCAAACACCTTCTCAACAACAGCAACAAACCTTGATTCCATCATAGCTGGTGAGCAGCTTCAGTCAAATGTCAACCACAAGTTAAAAAGAAAAGAGAGCCAAGATTCCCATTTCCAAAAGAAAGTTAATTATCAAGCAATAAAGCCTTAATGAATAATATAGCTAAACCTTTCCAAATCAAAGTGGAACTAAAGACAATGAATGATTAATATTGTTTTGTATCACAAATATAGATTATGATATTGAAATACAACAAACCTACAGGATATTGATTACATATAAATTGACTTAAAAAGTAATTCGTATTTTTACGACATATTTTAATCTTTTATTTAAAATATTTTATAATAATTATAAATAAATAAACTCACAACCAACGGAACATTGGTTTTATGGAAAGGTTAACGTGAAATATCATAAAGTCGAGTCTCACTTTATTACGATTTGTGGATTCTCAATTGTTGTTTATTCTAGTTTATGTTCCAACAATGTGGGATATGTATAAATTTATTTTGGTTTAGGTCTGGATCTATTTTGGTTAATAATTTGATCATGCTTTATAACTATAAATTTTGTTTATACTTATTTGGATGTATTCTTTACAATTACAATTGTGATTATACTTGTAGCTTAAAAAAACTTACACATATTAATTGAAAAATATATTATGTTAACATATTGTTATATTAAAATATAATATAATTTATTATTATTTTAATAATAATTAAAATATTTTTATGACATTTTCAAAAAAAATTATAATTAATTAGAATTTTATTATTTAGAATTGAGAATTATTGAATATAAAAAAATTAAATAGAATAATTAGGGGTTAGGGTTAGTTTTCATCTAACCTTTAGGGTAAGGGGATAACTTTCAAGACTAAATTTCAAATATGAATGTAATAAAAGGACTAAAACCATAATATGACCTAAAATCAGACTACAATACTGTTTCTTGAAACCTTTGACCTTAAGGATATTTAATTAAAGTGACAAGTCAGGTTGACGTTGGTCTTTTTCTCTGGCCTGCTTCGGTTGTTTAACACTAAAAATCATATTAAGAATTGGCCACAAGATCGACAATAAATTAAACAGCATCGGATCTCGCCACCACCACCACCGCCATTAAGATTTAATTTAACTATAGGATTTTATATGAATATCTCGATTAGACCACATTAAAGATGGCCTGGGGAAAATTCCATTACTTATTGGTACTTGCTACAGTATATTGTGTTTGAAAAACAATCCCACCTAGGCAAAAGATTACCCAACATAACCTCATGGTTTGTTTTAGACTGAGTCAAATATGGATATGCCTGCCATCTCAACAACCTCCGGGTTTTCAACCCAACGTGGGGAACTTCTCTTCAATCAATATCTTTGTTGGATGTACCAAGGAATCCTATAGTGTTTGTTAAGCCATCAATTAAGCAAATATTAAAAGAAAAAAAATCACATAAGGCTGATATGGTGAGGATAGTTTGTGCATCAAACTATATTTACATGGTCAACACCATCACATACCCATAAACCGCATTAATAGGTATAAGATTAGGATCATGATTTAAAGACCAAATAAATTATTACAGGCAACAATTTAAGGATGTTGGGTGCAATAAACCCTAAATGGAGAGGGATAGTAATTGGACATAAAGAGAAGAGTAACGTTCAAATGGTGGAGTAGTGAAGAAATATAGGAAGGGGAAGAGAGATGACATATTCACATGGGATGGGGTCTATTAGTAAGAAGTGAGTGGGGGGGGGGATTTTGAACAAAAAGGCTTGGAAACAAAGGATATGGTGCATGAGAAAGATGTCTCACTTTTCTGGAAACAATTGAACCCATAATCATGGAGGATGGAATGGGGATGTCTTTGCTTTTGCTACGAAATCACCTTTCGGTTTTCTTCCACTAATAAAGTTTGGCCGGTCAGGTACTCAATGTTATGATCAACCACCTAACATCTTGTGTTGTGTTTTAAGCTCAAGTAATCAATTCGATTTGTGGACTATCAAAAGGCTTTGTCAATTGGTTTATGTTGGCCTAAAAATGTTATTATCTGTAGTAATATAAAATTTGAGATTTAGTTTCAATTTAAAAGCCTAGTCAAATCATTATTATCATTATTAATTTCTATTAAAATTTGTCAATTTACCATGTTTATTTTCTATCAATCATATGGCACGTTATATGAGTACAACCTAGTTAAAATTTTAAGTTGATAAATTTAAAAAAAAAAATACTTACGATTTTAATGACTAGATTGAAATTTTTAATTAGAAAAATAGGACTTAATTTTTAATTTTTTTAAATATATGAACTAAATTTCAAATTTTCTCATAGTATAAAAATTAAATACATATTTTTAACCAGTGGCGGAGCCTAAAATTTCTTTTTTAGAGGGCCAAAATTAAATTGTATATACTATGATAGTAAAAATATAATTTTATCATTTTAATAGTTTATATCTTTATAATTTTTACGGGTTAAATTAATTTTTTATTATTTTTTAAAAAATCAAAGTATAATTTTTAAATTTAAAATTTTATAAATTATAAAATATTTAAATTAAAAAATTACCATTTTAAGGGAATATGAGGTTCCGTCGCTGATTTTAACCAAATGGTTCTCGGTGCTGTCGGTCTTAGCTGAAATCTGAAAATGGTTTATATAGTTCTCGACAATTGTGCACAAGCAACATGCCCATCCACTTCATGGGTTAAGGTGTTTCTTCGTTTCTGTGAAAATAGTTTTTCCGGAAATGATAAATTTAGCTAAGCAGTGTCTAAATAAATATTCATGTTTTTATTATTAAAATATTTTATTTTATATTATAAAACATTTATTATTAGATATTTATAATTTATAATTTATATATTTATTCTTAAAATATTAAGAATGTGATTTAAAATTTTAAAATATTATTAATGTTAGAATTTATTATTAAAATAAACTTTTAATATTAAATGATTTTATTAAAATAATATATAGCGTTAATTATATTAAATATTATATATAGATATGTATATTTAATAATATTGAAAATTATAATATTTGAATAAATATTTTAATATTTAAATTTTTTTAAAAAGAATTTAAAATTTTATTATGAATATTGTTGACATCGGAATCGACTCCTCTAAGAGAATTTTTCAAAGTGTCGTCCTCTAGGCAACCAATCTGGACCGTCAAAAATTGAAGGTATTGCCCTCGTGTTGGGATTTTGTCCCCCGACCTCTGCAAAGAGTCGTGTACGGTTCACAAAGGCAGGCGCCTTGGTCAGTGGAGATCGATACTTGCAAGACTCAAGATACATGTTAATAATTATGGAGGTACTTGGGCACGTCCTAACTCGAACCACCAGCCTTGGTACCTCCATAATTATCCATAAGCCCAATACTAACATGCATCCCGAGTCTTGTAGAAATCGATCTCTACTAATCGAGGCATCCCCCTCCATGAACCATACACGGCTCTCCGCAAAGGTTAGGGTGTAACACCTCTAACCCATATCCGTTGTTGAAACAGGATTACGGAGCATTAACGGAGTTTTCAGAACATTTATAAATAATTCATATAAATTACTAATCATTTTCCAATATTATCCATAATGTCCCTAAGATGGACCTTCTAGGCCGAAAATGAATATTAGGATTGAGTCGAAACTAATTCGGGAACATAGGAAAATTTTCGTGAAATTTAAAAATTTCTCTCATGTATAGGGGTCACATGCCCGTATGAGTAGGCCGTGTGGCTCACATGGCCAAGTGACACAAGTCACACGGCAGTGTCCCTAACCCGTGTAACTCTCTGACTTGCAAAATGTGAAGGTGCAGTTTTCACACGGCCAAGACACACGCCTGTGTTCTAGACCGTGTGCTCAATTGTGAGCATTTTGTTTCTCAAATTTAAGATACAGAGGACACACGGCCAGACCACATGCCCATATGCCAAGCCGTGTGTCACAGATGGTCAATACATACGCCCATGTGTCTACTTGTGTGGACAAAAATAGGCCATTTTAAGGGTACTTTTCTCACTCTTTCCAATATCAACCTGCATACTACAATTCCTTATACCAATACAACCTAACCAAGCAACCAAATCAAGTCAAATATCAAGTCTTAAACCTAATGTGTCATCACACTACTCATTTGCATAAACTTACCATGTTATTCCATTCATTGACTAGTATTAGATAGTATTAAATACATGCATATAAGCTAACATATATGTATAAAAGCCATTCATAATTATATTACATGTTTACTTCCTTTTCATTCAATCCTATACATGCCAAATAAACCATAACTCGTATTACAAAATCTACCGGTAAAATTTGGATAGTGTGGCCCGATGTGTTGATCTGATCCTCCGAACTCTTGTTAATATACAATGAACATCTAACACACAAAAGTAAGCTTATGAAAGCTTAGTAAGTTCATAGGCTTTAAAATAAATTTTACTGAATAAGAAATAACGAAACATTAAACAGAGCATTTTATTAATATTCCCTGCCAATCACAATCTCAAATGTGAATTTACTTGATTGAACTCAATATCAGAACTGATTGAATTCTATCACTTTAATTCATATAACACTTACCAATTCTTGTCAAACTAGAGAACGTCTTACGATTTTGAGTACATCTTTTGCTTAATGCCATAGTCCAGCTATGGTCTTACACATATATTACCATGGCCTTGCCATGGTCTTATACATATCACAATGTCATAGCCCCGCTATGGTCTTTCACTTAATCACGATGCTATAGCCTAGCTATGGTCTTACATGTACACACATATACTGCCATGGTCCAACCATGGTCTTACGTTCACAATGTCATAACTCAGTTATAGTCTTATCATCAGGATGCCATAGCCCAATTATGGTCTTACACTTATACATATACTACCATGGTCCAACCATGGTCTTACGTACAATGTGCCATAACCTAGTTATGGTCTTTTCACTGAAATGCCATAGCCCAGCTATGGTCTTACATTTAACACTTTGCCATGGTCCAACCATGGTCTTATCCGTCAATTCATCTTGTAACATGGAATGATCATACTCAATCTTGCGTCCTGCTCAATTTGAACATTCGATCCGATTTTCATATTTTACAATATTTATAATTCAATAACAAACATATGAAGTAACACATTATATCATTCCTAAATAAACAATTAAACATGAAAATTCAACCATATGAACTTACTTGGATCAATTTGTAGAAGTTGTAGGAATTCAATGACTAATTGGCAATTTTCTCTTTTCCACGTTTATCTTCGGATTCTCGATATGGTGCAAAATATGAAAAACCCACTTGAGAACTCTCCTATGGCGTTTTGACTGATGAAAATTGAAGAAAAATCTATATTTTTCAATTTAATCTTTGTTTTATTTGATAAATTTGCAAAATTTCCAATTTTGCCCTTATTTCATATTGATTTCTTATGTAACACCCCTTACCCGTACTCGATGCCGAAACAGGGTACGAGGTATTACCGGACTTAAACACAAACTAACATACATTTCTGAGCCATAAATTTTCGTCCAAATTAAAACTTTTTATGATTTAATCATAAAGTCTCTAATACGAGCCTACGAGGTTTAAAACATGCATTAGAAGTGATTCGGGACTAAACCAAGAACTTTAGAAAAATTTTCAAAACTTAAAAAATTTTTGCCCTAAACATCAATCACACGCCCATGTGGATTTGAGACATGCCTGTGTCCTGAATCCGTGTAACTCTCTGTTTGTCACCCAAGAACAAATTGAAGATACACGGCCAAGTCACATGCCCGTGTGCTAGATTTTGAGCATACTGTTTTTAGGTGCAGGGGACACACAGCCTAAGCACATGCTCGTGGGGCAAGCAGTGTTTCGCACATGGCTTAGACACACGCCCGTGTGCCTACCCGTGTGGACAAAAATAAGGCTATTTACCAAGTCATTTTGCCATCCTTTGTTGCACACACCTACACAACACAACATAGCACCAATCCAAACATTTATATACAACCAAATCAGCCACAACCAAGACATCAACACATCATTCACATGCTACCATCTATCATGCACAAACATCATATACTTATCAACTCAATCAAGTAAATTCCCACATCCATGAAAAAAATGTCATCATATAAATTGATCATACCAATAGTATCTAATTTCAAATGGCCTTATACAAAATGAACTTTCACCCAATATAAGCCAATACATTTGGCCAAATTGATTATGACACATAACAAAATAACCAAGTCCCCTATATAGGCCATAACTCAAAATGTTGAATTCATTTATACCAAAATAATTGTTGATAGTGTGAGTGGATCTCCGATGGTCTCCGATCCTCGAGCTAGCTTGGTGACACTATAAGACAAGAGAAAGAAAAGAGGAGTAAGCTTTGTAGCTTAGTAAGTTTCTATGCAAATAATAAGCATCATAACCACACATCTAACGTACAATTAGCATGATAAAAATTAACATGAATGATATCAAAATCTTTAGTCTTAACTTATTCAATCATAACCTTACCAAGGTTCATCACTTATCGAGTTCATTACGTATGAGTTTTACGTACATACCTGTACCTACTCGTAACATACCATATTCTTTCACAACTTTGTCATTCCTATTGAGTACTTGGAATATTAACAGATACTCAGAAATCTTACACATAAGTGTCATACATGTAGCCAAAGCTACCTCACATCTCATAATACATATAGGCTCGTTTTCGAGCTACTTACGGGCCTGCTTACACAAGCTGTCAGTCAGGACATAGCTATACAGTTCTACTCACACAAGCTATCAGGTATCCACAACTCATGCTGGACTACCCAGCCATTGGTAGGATGTACAAGACCAGCACCTGGATCACATAAACACATAGGTTCCTAGTAACATGTCACTCGTATCTTATTCTATTCCTAAGGCTCAATCGGGAATTTTTTCTTATCGAAACTTTGTCGAATACGTACAAAGAGTCAATCACAATTCATACAATATTAAAGCATTTAAAACATAAATATAACGATGCATTATTTACATACGAACTTACCTCGGTACAAAAATAGTAATATTTGACCTAATCGTCAAACACTTTGTTTTCCCCCCGATCTAAATCTGAACCTTGTCGATCTTGATCTATAATAACAAATTTAACTTATTCAACACACACATTGTTCAATTCAATCCAAAAATCATATTATGGAAAAATTATATGTTTGCCCTAATATTTCACATTTTTAAAATTTAGTCCCTATGCTCATAAAATGATTTTCATCGAATTTCTTCATTACCCAAGCCTAGCCGAACCATATACATGCTTATAACAGCCCACATTTTCCACTCAATCACACTTTTACTACTTATTTTATAACTTTTACAAAGATGTCCTTTTTTACATTTTTACCGAAAATCACTTAGCAAAAGTTATTTTCCTAACATAAAACATGCATTTCTACCATTAGCCATCAAAATACACATATGTATAACATGGGTCAAACTCTATACCTTAATCATACCTAAAATTAGTGCTAGAAAGAGGTAGATCGAGTTACAACGACTTTAAAAATGTAAAGAGCATTAAAAATGGCGCTAAAACGAACTTACAATCAAACTTGGAAGCTTGAAAAACCCAACTATGTCTTCCTCTTGTAAATTTCGGCCAAGGGGTAGAAGATGAGCAAAATTTGGCTTTTAATTTGCTTATTAATTCATTTAATTACCAAATAACCAAAATGCCCAACACTAAAATTTTTCTTACTTCATGTCCATTTTTATCCACTAACTTAACAGATAGTCTAATTACCATCTAGGGACCTTCAATTTAAAATTTCATAGCAATTAGACACCTCTAGCTTCTAGAACTCAGGTTTTGCATTTTTTTGCAATTTAGTCTGTTTTACTAAATTGAGTGCTCAAACGTCTAAATTTTTTAATAATATTTTCATAGAATCACTCCTAAAAATCGTATACCAGAAAAATATAAGAAAAATAAATTTTTCTATGTCGAATTTGTGGTTCCGGAACCACTGTTCCGACTAGGCCCAAAATCGAGCTGTTACGTCTGGCTTATTTCCTTGCCCATACCGTCCAGCCCATATAATTTGGGTTTATTTTCCTTTAAAATCCTTCCATTTTAGACACTTAAGCTATTTAATCACTTTAGCAAGTTTTGCACATTTTATAATTTAGTCTTTTTTAATTAATTAACTATCAAAACGTTAAATTTTCCTAACGAAACTTTAATACTAACTCATTAACACTCCATAAATATTTCTAAAAATATTTATGGCTTGGTTTATGAATTCGAGGTCTCGATACCTTATTTTCGACCCAATTTATCTTATAAATTTTTTTTAATCACAAAATTCACTAATTCAAAAATACTTCTGGTGCCATACTTGACTCATAAATGTTAATTTATTAAATACTTTAAACTTACTCGTCGGATTTAGTGATCTCGAAACACTATTTTCGACACCACTGAAAATTAGTCTGTTACATGGTTGACAAAATCTGGACTTGGCAATACCTTCGGTTATTGAGGGCAGCATCGATTGCTTGATGGATGACACTTCAAAGACTTCTCCTAAAGGAGTCACTTGCCCTCCTCCATGAATCATACATGGCTCTCTACGGAGGCCAATGGACAAAAACCTGACACGGAGACAATACCTTTGGTTGTTGAGAACAATGCCGACTGCTTGACAGATGACACTTCAAAGACTTCTCTTGAAGAAGGTGACCTCCTCAACAAATATAATAATATTTGGCTTGATTTAAGTTATTTTTTATACAAAAACCATGTCATTCATATGGATTCTTTTCCACTTCATTAATTTAGTTTTTAAAAAAAAAAGTCAACTAAAAAAAGGACTTATTCTTCGTTGACCAAATTAATTTTCACGAAACAAATACAAGAAAATATTTTTTCAATACCATTGTTAATTAAACCTAAACTATTATTGGGAAAGGCAAATATCCAATCAATAGGCTACAACTTAGGGTTCATATAAAAAAATATTTTAGATAAGTTATTTTCAACGAAAACACACACCCTAAATTCACTGACAGATTCCTGTTTTATAGGATAAATTGTAAGTTAGTCTATTTGCTATAAAAGTGAGCAATAATAATAATAATAATAATAATAATAATAATAATAATAATTCTACCAACAAGAGTGTTGGGTGGAGTAGTAAAGCACGTTACATTTCTAAGGGGAGACGCAGGTTCAAATCTTAGAAACAACATTATTGGGAAAGAGAACTACACCTCAAACATGAACCATGACATGGACTATGATAAAAATTAAATTATTCATTTATTTTCTACTACAAGAAATCTTTCCATCATTTAGACATGTACTTATTTGATTCAAAATTAAAAAAGGGTCAAATTGCTCACTTATGTAGTAGAAGAATTAATTTGCTCCTAGATATGTATTTTCTTGATTAATGACATCTGTTGTTGATGTAATCATTTAACTCACAGGATCGCCTCTTAATATTCCTGTTGGTGAAGTTTTTAATTATTACCTTTCTCCAAGTTTTACATTTAAACATGCAAGTCTTGCATGACATGTTGCTGTACAAATGATTTGCAACAAATCTACATTGTATTAACTTCGTTGTCACTTAAATTTACTTGCAATAATTGTAATGTTACACAGTGCATTGATTAATGAAAAGACATCTAATACTTGTTAGTAAACTGAATCATGTCTACATTCATCCATACTGCTGTGCATTTTGACAGATTGTCTCGACGGAGAAAGAAGCTAGCCATCAGAAGCTTGTAGGTGATGGCGGCCCTTAGTGTACCTCTGCAAATAAACCTTTGAAGTAGAGAGCTTGCTTGAGAGTTTAATATGACAGACATGCAGGATGTTACAGTTCTTTGATCCACTTTCTAAAGAAACGAAATTTAGAATTCAAGCTTTAAACTTTACATGCATTACAAGACAAAGAATGCATCCCAACAATGAGTTCCCATCAACTTTTCTTTTTCTTTTTACATGAAAATGTTAGTTTGCAAATATTTGTAAATGGCTTACAAAGGAATTTTCACTTGGTGCGTGTTCATAGACAAATTGGTTTAGCCCCACCATGTTTAACTTGAACCAGTTGGCTTGTCGTTTTTCGGAGCAGAGACAGATTCGAGATTAAGATCTCCAACTCCCTTGGGTGGACCGATGCTGCATCGAGCTGTATTGTGCATTTCAATGGCATCTTTTATTTTCTGAAACTGTACATCATTTTCAGAACATCCAGATTAAGTAAGAAGAAGGGGATTTATATTTGATATTTATTAGGTGTTTCTTCATAGTATTATGCTAACAAGAGATAATATAAACGATGCACATTTGTATGAACAACATGTACACATTTAGGCCTTTTCCAAGCAATCATTTAGAAATAAATTCTATGGTCAAAACACCGAGATCAACAAAAAGGAAAGCGGAAATGGCTCACCTTAGCAAGTGAACAAGAAAAGGACTCTAGCTGTCCGTCTGCTCCGCGATAGAAGTGGAAATAAGGAAGCACCTTAACATTCAAACTTTTACACATAGGTTTATTCTCATCAAAATTTACTTTGAGGAATATAATTTCCGGATGTTCTTGCGCCGTTCTGCAGAGCTGACATAAGAAGAAAGAATGGAGAAAAAAATGCTCTTAGGCACCGTGCCTTAGTTTTCGCATGGTGAAAACCTTATTCTCATATCCTATATTCTGGCCAAATTAATGAAGCAATTGTGAAATTCCAGCACACCAACATGAAAACATACTTTGTGCAGGAACATAATTCTTTGAATTTCTTTTTCTTTTCTTCATTTCGTCAACTAGTATCCTGCAGGCTCCATTTTATACTTACAGCACTGACATCAAAGCGACATTCTGACCTCTAAAAGACATGAATTGTACTATGTTTTTCTAGTAATTCCTCCTCTAGGAGTGATAATCAAAAGCATACTTTTTTTTCAATCATGATACTTGATCATAAAATTATATGCCTACCGGAATATTACAACAACCATGAAAAAGTGAAGTGACTTACCTTGGGAAATAATGCTCTGCAGGAAGCACACCAAGTTCCATAAAATTCTACAATAACTAATCTATCCCCAGCTTCACTTAAGGCACTGATAAATTCTTTTGTAGAATGAATATCAATCATATTTGGTCCCGCATTCCTTTCCCACCATTTTGGCTGCTCAGTTTCTTCGACTGTTGCATGCACCTGAAGCAAAGAAACATGGTTAATACCATTGTCTCCCAAAGCGGAAAATTGATCAAACTTGTTTTCTTCAAAACGATACAGCAATACCAAAATGTTCTAAGAACATGGTGATTAACAGGTTACTTTATTCATCCATATTCGATAGGAAAGACACCACCACTATTAAAAGAAGTGAATGCCATTGATAACATTGCAACCACCGAGACTTGAATACATCAGCATGGGTTTTCAGAGAAAATGATGCATCCGTAGTACAAAAGAACCTCATGCCAGAGAGAAACAAGTTGCCAGTCAAGCAAATTGCAGTGGAATAAGGAGGAGGGTATTAATCCCCAAGCCTACAACATCCAAAAAGTGATGTAGAACAAACTTGGTATCTAAAGCTACAACTAAAATAAAAGGTATTTAAAGCAAGCGTGAGAAACTGGTATATAGCAGGAAGACTTAAAGGTTGCTCATTTTCGCTAGCTAAAACTCAACATAGCTTTATCTATTTGTCTTTTGGCCATTGAAACTCAATTGAAATCATCACTAGAAACCCCTGATAAGTGACAAGTGCCATATAATCAGAAAATTTTGCGTTACCAAAAGTATACTGTTTCCAGTTCTATGGTTGACCTGGAATCGGCAGCTAGAAATACCAAAGAATCAGCAAATCAACACAAAGCCATTACTAGAGAACTTCACCTTTTAAACTAGTATATTTCTGAAAGCTAAAACCTTTACGCCAAGTATCCAAATTCAGCTTGAAATGGAATCTAAAGATGCCTAATTCAAATATAATATTCCACAAGCAAAGAACTTCGATAAATAATAAGGCCATCATTACCAAAGAAAATAGCCAAGGAAACAATTTTAAGAAAAAGGGTACTCCTGTTTTTAGCTAAAGAATTGAAATAAAATTCAAAATCAGAAAACAGAAGGATATTGTACCTTGAAAGAGAGCGATGGTTTTCTGGGAATCAGAGCAAGCGGAGCAAGACCAATAGAAGAAGAATAAGAAAAAATCTTATCCGAATTCTGATTGGTTGGTCCAAGAGACGATAGTGGATAATTCGAAGCGAAGTGGAAAGTGGTGAGCAGTGAAGGCGAAGAGAAGCGCAGCGAATGAATTAAAGAAGACGACGGCGATGATAATAATCGAATAGCATCTGCCATCAAAAGAGATTTAAGTGCAAAAAACTAAGTAAAAAACACAAAAGCAAGTATTGGGCTTTATACAAGTAAATCAATTTATACTAGTGGGGTTATTAATATCTATTTATTTTTTATTTAACTTCATAATAGGTAACCCAAAAAAACTTGTAGGGCTGAGATGCGATAAGCGACGAGCAACAGGTAAGAGAGGGAGATAGTAGTTTGGTTTTGGGTTGAAGAAGGTGATCGAATGTAATTCGTTGGAAGAAGACGCGTCCACGTATGCATCTTCGATACGCCGCCGTTTTTGTTTACTGTTCTCTACCATATAAAATACCAGTTTGATGGAGGATGAAACCGATGCAGTTTTTTTAACTCATTTATACGAATAAATGGCCTCAAATATAATTTGGGCCATAAAATAAGATGATCTATGGTAGTCAGCCCATTTACTTTTAGCTGTTGGTTGGTAGCCTAATTATGGCTGGGCCTCGTTGTTGCTCCATAAATACCCAAGCTTTCTTTGGGTATGTTTAGTTAAATGATTATAAATGTAATTTGAGTAGGACTCATAATGTGCCGGGTCACCCGTTCAGATTCGAAGACCCGTCTGAAAAGTAAAAGTTTTTGGATAAAAATATAGGCACGAAAAATAGATTTGGACAAAAATAAGCCCCATTTTCTAAACCGATTGGGCCTTGAGTAAGATATTTATGGCCCAGCTCAACCCGACCTAAATTTGTCTAAATTTTTTATCATTGTTGTTTGTTGCCATTTGGCTATTATATTACTACTATTTTGTTGTTACTGTTAGAATATTGTATAACTCTTATTTTATTATTAATTTTACTACTATTTTAGAGACATTTGTTTGTTAAGTTGTACCAATCTTATTGTTATTTAAGAATAATTTTTTTAATATATTTTTAATTTATTGTTAAACATTATTTTAATATTTTTAATTTATTTAATGTATTATTTTTTAAATTTATTTTTATATAAAAAATAATATTATTTTTTAATAGGAACGGACTACATCCAACTCGGATTTAACAATTCTTATTTAAGCCAAATTTGAACCAAATTTTAAGTTTACTTTTAACTTGTCCCTAAAAAACGGTTCTAAAATTTATATTAGTGGAGTCTGAACTTAACCCATGACTAAATTTGAGTCACTGAGTGAGTCTGAATTGTAGGGGCAATATTATAATATTCCCTTCAAACTTAAAAACCCATTTAAGAAACAATAGAATATGTAGAAAAGGGATATGGACAAGTTAATGAGACATAAAAGAGGACCCACCAAATATATTGATCATTATGAAATTTGGAAGGCTTCAGAAATTTGATTGGAAGGCCATGATGGTTGGATGGAATTCAGTATTTTGCTGCTTCTCTTATTGGCTAATATTGCTTCCCCCTTCTTTTAAATACACTTTTCAATCTTCAATGTAGATATCATGGAGATGTCGGTTCTCTTGGTAACTCCTTTTTCTTTCACCTTCTTTTAGATATTCACATAAAATTTAATCCACAATATTCAATTAAGATTTTAATTCATCCAAATATTATTTGATAGTTGTAATTTCAATGAATATAATTGTTTTTTCTTAATAAATTAATTATGTTTTTCACGTATGTGTTACTATCATAATGCAATGCCAAAGCTTGATGGAAGGTGTCGTAACCATTTTTTTGAAAAAAACGGGTATCGACTTGGAGAAAAACGAAAACGAGAGTCGCTACCAGTCTTTTTAGGTGTGATTGGATCACCTTGTAAAAGTGGTTATTTTTAATAAATGGTTTGATTTATTTAAACAACAATTTTGGTCCACGTAAATCAAGAAAACAGGTTCGGGAGTCGGTTACGCACGAGGAAGGATTAGCACCCTCATAACGCCCAAAAATTGGTACCTAGTTGATTAATTAATATCTTAGTGTCGAAAATTGAAAGCTTGAAAGACATTGAAATACGATCCCTCTTCGTAAAAATGCTAATTTGAAAATGACCGAATAAATTAAAACAAATGTTAAAGACTCTCTCATCTCGAAGTAATAAAATGTCACGCCCAGTAGGTTAGGACACGACATCTCAAACTTTGAGAATGAGCTTGCCTTTATTTATAATTCATATATTCTAAATTTTTTAAGGGTTGTTCAGTTATTTAGGATAAACAAGAAAAGTCGAAACCCAGTAAGTTAGGGCACGTTTTCTTGAATTTCCTAATACCGAATATTACCTTTATTTTAAAACAAATTCTTACTTCGAGGTGACAAAGTGTCATACCCTGTAAGTTAGGGCACAACACCTCGTACTTCCGAAAATAAGTATTTTTTTTAAAAAAACTCGTATAGCGATTTAAAAGAGTATTCCGTATTTAGATTAAATGAGAAAAGTCGAAACCCAGTAAGTTAGGGCACGATTGTCTCGAATTACCAAATACGGAATATTTACTTTTATGAAAGAATTATTATTGGGTTAGATAAAACCTAAATTCGTGATGGAACGAGATAATAAAGAATGCATAACAAATAAAAATCAATAACTATAACAAGATAAACATAAACACAAATATGAATAGTAACGATAAATACGAAGGTAAGATAAATGAGTCGAACAAATAATAAGAAAGGGAAATAATGAATAAGCTAAATGTTTGAAATTATTTAAAAAAACTTTAAATAGAATAGATGATGAAATAATAATAATAAAAGTAATGATATGTAAATAAAATAAATATGCTAAAAATATATATATATTTATTAAATTAGTTAATATAAAAAATAATAACGTATAAGTAAATACAAAAAAAGGAAAATATAATAATAATAATAGTAAAAACACAATAGTTATAATAATGAAAAGGTATTATAATATAATAGTAATAATGATGATAATAGTGGTATTAGTAATAATAATAATAGAAAATAATAACAATATTAAAAATAATACTCTCCCCCTCAATTCTAAATCCGGCCATCAATCCGACTTTGCTCCGGTCACCGAACCTCCACGGGCCGCCGTCGGCGCCACCGTACACGGCGGCCGGACCTCAAAAAAACTTTTTCGGTAATGAAAATATGGGTAAGCTTCTTACTTTTATTTTTACTTTCGTATAAAAAAAACAAAATAAAATTGAAAAGAAAACAATAAACAAACAAAGAACTTAAAATGAGAATAGACAAAGAAACCTATTTTGCTTTGATCTTTGATTAATCTCCAAAAACTAGCCTTTTCAAAAAAAAAACCCCTCTACCATAGTCTTGAATGACTTTTTATAGCCAAATTTTACAAATAAATCTTTTGTAGGCAAGTGGAGTGGTTAGGGTGGTTTAGTGGAGTGGTTTAGTGGGGTGGTTGGGGTGGTTTAGTGGAGTGGTTTAGTGTAATGGTTTAGTGGAGTGGTTGGAGTGGTTTAGTGGAGTAAAGATATTTGGATTTTATTTCTTTTATTTTTTTATTTCATAAATGGGCCATTAGGGTTTAGGTGATTGGGCTTGTAATTGGGTTATAGTTTGGGCTTTGGGTTTTTATTTTGGGTTTTAAGGTTTATTGGGCCCCGGGCAAATTTGGGCTTTTACAGAAGGTATCTTTTATTTCTTGTTAGGATATTATTATCATCGGACTAAAACTTGAATGGTTTTGGGTCGAATTTTGTTGAATTCGTAGACCGAGCTTGTTTTCCTGCGAAGTTACACGTGTATGGAACTGTATAAATATGTGTTAGGTCTAAAGTAGGATACATGTCTATATGCATAAAACTTACCTAATATGTCATATAAATGAAAAATACCCATATCATATAAATATACAAACACCACCATCTTAGAGGGATAGAGAAAAACACACAACAATTTGGTGCAATAAGCGTGGACAGATTTCTGACCTAAAAAGATTTTCAATTCAAAACGAAAAATCAAAATGGCTCACCCCAATGAGAATTTTTCGATTAATTTTTTCACAAAATAATCTGGAGTTTCTAGTACTGGTAATCCACCTAGTGAGACAGATTTATTTGCTGGTTGGTTTGCCGA
Source organism: Gossypium hirsutum (assembly GCF_007990345.1). NCBI lineage: Eukaryota > Viridiplantae > Streptophyta > Magnoliopsida > Malvales > Malvaceae > Gossypium > Gossypium hirsutum. The sequence continues at coordinate 8,958,129 of NC_053431.1, read as the reverse complement.
TTGGCTAGAGAATTTGGGTAATTCGGCTAATACAGAAGTCTCAAATTCTTTTGACTTAAATCTCTTTGGGTCAGGGATTATCGCTCCCCTTTAATCAAGAGGCATCTCCAAAACAATTTTTTTCTCCCAAGGAGCAGATGAGGTTGATGAGAAAGCAGGTGACTTTGCAGAATGCTAACAGACATTTCAATAAGAGTTGCTAAGGCAGAATAAGGAACTAAGGAGAAAGGTACAGTTTGATAATTCTAATCTCTATGGTAATATTGTCATGCATGAAGAAGGCCTTAGGGTATAGGCAAAATGATAATAGAATGAGATGGATGCTCTACATAGAGATGTACGGGCTTTGCACCCTAATTCTCAAGACATGGATCGGTTATTTTATACTAACAATCCATTAGCTCCTAAAATTATGGTCGTAAGTTTACCAGCTGATTTTAAAGTCCCAAAAGAGATGCTTGAAGGCAGGAGGGACCCACGAGCATATGTAATCTAATATAATGATTATATGAATGTGTTGGGAGCTTTTGATGCTGCGAAGTGTAAGGCCTTCTCAACGACCTTAAGGGAAGTGCAAATGACTGGTATTTATCTCTCCTGCAGGGTTTCATTCAAAGTTTTTCAGAATTAGGTCAGATGTTATTGGGAATATTTCGAGCGCATAGAATGTTAATAAGTACTCCTCTGGGTTTGATGTCTGTCAAGCAGAGAGAAAGAGAAAGCTTGCAAGATTATATCAAACATTTTTAGGCAGTGACGTTAAACACAAAAAACTTAGAGGATCAATGGGCCATTAATGCTTTTATTATGGGAGTCTTGAATGAACATATATAATACTCATTTTCACTGATAACAGGCCGTAGAGTTTAGTATATTTGTATGAAAGGGCTCACAAATTTGCTGAGGTAGAAGAGATTAAAAGAGTAGCTCATAGTGCCTTCCAAAGAGATGATAGATGTTCGAGGAACAGATAAGGAGTTTGCGATCGTCAATGCTAGTCTTCTCAGGCTTTACATGTATAAGGTGGAGGAGAATAGAAGGGGCAACCACAGAATGAGTCATCCAGAACGTTTCAAAGGCATCAACCTTACCATGCGAGAAGGTATCCTCCTCATGGTTGATTTGAGACACATACACCTTTGAATGATACATGTGCCTACATTTTAAGCTAGGTAAAGAGTCTGGGCATTTTTCCAAGTCCTCTACCTATAAAACATAGTGTAAGAAGGTCAAACTCGGAGGACAAATGTGCTTTTCATGAAGATGAGAGATATAAGACTGAAGATTGTCCTTCCTTGAAGGATGCTATTGAAGAAGCAGTCAGAAATTGTGAGCTAAAAGATTTTGTAGCTCAACATGATAATCAACCAAGGTAAAGTTCGAGAATCGAGGCTAAAGGTGAGCAGAAGGTGAAAGGAACTATTCATGTGATAATTAGGACAGATGAAAATTGAGTGACTTTTAACACCAAGAAAAAGGCTCATCTTAAAAGTGTTATGTTAGTTAGCTCGCCAAAGAGGTTACGTTAGTAGGAAGAATGGAATGTGGAATTTAGTAACGAAGATGAGGAACTAGTTTGTGACGAGAGAAATGTTCAACTGGTTGTGTCAGCGGCTATTTTATGTTTCAAGGTAAAGAGAATATTGGCAGATAGTGGCAGAGTAATGGAAGTTTTAACGTGGAAAGCTTACCAAAAAATAAGACGAAAGGAAAAAGGGTTAAAAAAGTGAGCTTGTTATATGGTTTTACGAACCATCTTGTTGAGGTAAAAGGTTATATCACATTGTCTATTACCTTAGGGGATGACGAGCACACCGCGACAGAGCATGTCTAATTTTTTATGGTTGAGAATCCCATGGCGTATAATGTTATTTTTAGGTGTCCCATAATGAGAATGACTAAGATGATGATTATAAATTTCTGCATGAAGATTGAATTTCTTACAAAAATAGGGGTAGGATTCATGCAGTTTGATCAGCGAACAGCTAGACAGTGCCACATGTTGTCGGTAAATCAAACGTCCAGACATTTTCAGCGGGGATAGTGCTTGCAGCAAATAAGTGTAGATAGTCAAGTTTTGGATTTAGACATTTTGGATGCAAGAAATGATAAGAAAGTTTAGAAACCAGAGGCAACAAAAACTATGGAAACTTTACAATTATTGTATGATGATGTGGATAGAGTGGTTAGAATTTCATTAACATTGGCAGTAGACAAAAAATAGGATTTGGTTCAATTTTTAGGAGCAAAATCTAATGTTTTCTCATGGTTGACCGCGGATATACTTGGGGTGGATTCTCAAATAATTGTTCACAGGTTAATTGTTCTCCTTGGGATTAAACCGGTTAAACAGAAGAAAAGAAAGTTTATTCCGTAAGTTGTTGAGGTAGTAAGGCAGGGAGTAGGGAAATTGTTATCAATAGGGTTTATTAGAGAGGTCATGTATCCTGATTATGACTCAAATACAGTGATAGTGAAGAAAGCTAATGGTAAGTGGAGAATGTCTATTGCTTCACCAGCCTTAACAAAACTTGTCCTAAGGATAGTTTTCCCTTACGATCGATCGATAGGTTGGTTGATGTGTCATCGAGGCATAGATTTATGAGCTTTATGGTTGCTTTTTTAGGTTATAACAAGATATTTATGGCATTAGAAGATCAGATAAAACAACCTTTGTCATTAAGGAAGACCTCTTTTACTATCGGGTCATGCCTTTTGATTTGAAGAACATAGGTGCGACTTACCAAAGGCTGGTGAGCATAATTTTTAAAGAATAGATCGGGTGAAGTGTTTAAGTTTATGTTGATGATATGCTAGTAAAAAGTTCTACTCTAAAATGGCATGTTAAATATCTGTCAGAGGCATTCACTGTTCTTTGGGCTCACAACATGAAGCTTAATCTGGAAAAAATGTGCTTTTAGTGTTAGAGTTGGAAAATTTCTAGGGTTCATGATTTCCAAGAGGGGAATAGAAGTTAATCCGAAGAAGATTTGTGCCATTTTAGATTTGCCTCCCTCGAATACAATTAAAAATATTTAACATTTGACAGAGAGGGTGATCGTGCTTAATAGATTTGTTTCCAAGATGGTAGACAAATGTTTAACCTTCTTTAAAGCTTTAAGGACTTTTTTTTCTTGGATTGAAGAATGCTAGATAGTCTTTGAAAAACTTAAGTCATACTTTACATCTCCATCATTGTTGATGTCACCTCGTGAGGGAGAGACTTTGTATATTTATTTGGCGACCTAGAACGAGACAATTGCAATTGTTTTAATTAGGACAGAGGGAGCTCACCAGTTCCTAGTTTATTATGTCAGTAAGCTATTATAGAATGGAGAGCGAAGGTACTCAAAAATTGAAAAACTTATTTTTGCTCTAATTTTTACATCTTGCAAGTTATGTCCCTACTTTTAGGCTCATCACATTATTGGCATGACAAATTAGCCCATTAAAGACATATTGTCCAAAACTGACACTTTTGGAAGAATGACAAAGTAGGGGATTGAGTTAGCCAAGTTTGGTGTAGAGTACGCTCCAAGAACAACGATAAATGATCATATTTTAGCTGACTTTATAGTGGAGTGTTTTTTTGGGAAGTCAATTGATCTCACATGTAACTCATAATATAAAGTTTTAATAAGCAATTAATAGAATTGAATTTGTTAGGTGTTTATTATTTCCCGTAAGGACTCATGATAATTACATGTTTAGTTTACTGTCTTATATAACGACTTATGATAAGCACATGCTCTATTCTAAAATTTCTTTTTCCATATTTGTTATGTGGAATATAGTAGTTAGTTCACCACATGAAGGTGTAAATACGACTGATAAGTCAAACAGTTGGATTTTTTTATGTTGATGGTTCTATAACAAGGACGAGGTTAGGGGCAGGAGTCCTTATAATTGATCCTGGTAAAAATAAGTGGTAATATTCACTTTCTTTTAATTTTCAAACATCTAATAATTTCGTGGAATAGGAAACCTTAATATCAGGATCACAATTAGCTCGATAACTTGAGGCAAATGAGCTAATCATATATACTGATTCGCAGTTAGTAGCTAAGCAAATGAGTGGTAAGTATGAAGTAAATGATTCAATTTTGAAAAAATGCCATGCCATAACAATTCAGATACATACAAGGTTCTATAAAGTACAAGTCAGACAGCTTTCAAGAAAAGATAATACCTGGGCAGATGTTTTGTTAAAGTTAGCATAATCTGTTGTCATTAAACAAAAGGGAAAGATTTTGCTGGAATACAGAGATGTCTCGAGCTATTACATGCCATAGATTTTTAGCTTGGATCAAGAATAAATGTAGATGACCCTCATTGTTTGGACTGTGCAAGGAGAAGAAAACTACCTTGACAAGAAAGAGTTCGCCAAATTATAACACAAGGCTGGGAGGTATGACATTATTATTTATAACTTGAATTCCTAAGAATTGGTAAGTTATTCCAATGTTGGTTGATTAATGTCTATTAATTAGTCAATTATTCCATTTTTGGTTGATTAAAATAATTTCTTTTGTTATGTAACTGTTAGGTATACCCTTTTAAAGGGTATACTCTATAGAAAAGAGTATTCCCAACCATTTCTGCAGTGCTTAGCACCCTCAAAAGCCGAGTATATGATGAGGGAGATTCATGAAGAAATTTGTGATGACCATTTAGGTGGCAGACTCCTCGCAGAAAAAGTTTTCAGGCAGGGATATTACTGGCCAACAGTACAAAAGGATGCTTATCATATGGTTTGTATTTGTGATTATTGTTAGAGATATGCTCAAGTACATTGATCGCCAATAGAGCCTTTGCAAATTATGTCAAGCCCTTTGTAATGACCCAAAAGTCAGTGGTACCGAAAAGTGTAGTTTCAAAATCTCATTTTCATAAATCAGACTAATAAATATTTGTATTAAATATTTACAAAGTTAGTTTAGTAGAAAATCAAATTTCGATTAGGTAATTTTGTTGATTTAAAGCTTATTTTAAGTTTAGAGACTAAATTGCGTAAGTATTAAAAGTTGAATTATAATTAAATCATAAGTAATTTATAATCAAGGGACTCATTAGACAATTGAATCATCACTTTATTTTAGTGGATGGTAACATGATTTTAGTTGTTAGTTGTATGATGAAATTTTAATGTAATAATGTTAGTAAAGAGAAAATAATTATAATAATAGTAAAACATAAACAATTAGAACTAAGATGGCAAAGTGGGAGAAAGAGAAACATACCTTCAACTTTGCCTTGCATGCAAAAATTGGGAAGAAAGAAAGAAGGAGCATTCGGCCATATGTTCTAATTTTTGAAGCTTAATTTGGTTAGTATATTTTGGTCATTTTTACATAAATTTTATGTTTTTGGAACCCCAAGATCATGAGCTAGCTTACCCATGTTGGAATTTTTAGAATTTTTGAAGTTAACGGAAGTTGCCATTATAGAGAAATTTAAGTTCTTGGTGTTATTTTGATAGATTTTAAGGTTGGAAGTGAAATAGAACTATTTTGTAAAGTCAATTGTTAATTTTATGCAAAAAGGACTATTTAGTGAAAAAATTGAAACTAGGGGTGTAATTAAGAAATGAGAAGTCCTATAGGGACTATGGGAATATTCAGCTTTAACATTGGGGGTTAAATTTGGAAATTTTATTAGTTCCAGTTTCGGGGACTAAATTAAATTTCATGCAACAGTAGTATAAATTTTGTAATTGATTGTGAATTAAGTTATGTATTTTGAATGTATTTTAATTGTTTCATTCCATATCTAACATTGTCTCAGAATACTCGAGAAAGAAAGGAAAAGACAACGTTGACGATGAATAACTCAGAATTTACGGTTTGTGTTTTTATGATCCAAACTATTTAAAACTTTACTTTTATACATTGCATTGTTTGGTAAGTATATATATAAGGTGAGTTATTCCTTTAAATAATATCATGAGATGTGAATTTGAATTGAAGTGAGATGATTGAATGATTATTAATGACAAAGTATTAAATTGCATAGTTGTAAAAATATTGTATATTATGTGATATTGGATTTGATATGAAAATGAGATGGTTGGTTATGTATATGAATATATGATTGAATGAATAAATTCATTATATGAAATGGGATTACAAATTGAATCGAGAACATTATTACCTTATTAATTGTTACAACAGGGTCATGTATAATTGCCATGTCATAGGATAGGAAGAGTTTAGCGTTTTTCAACTACGTGTCAAGGAGTACTGGGCACCCCATTTGTCGGTTTTACCATCTAGTGCATGACGCAATTCATTTCTACAGTTTATCCATCAGGCACTAGGTGTCAAACTTTGGTGTGTTGGTTGAATTCGCATATCCGAGTCCAAGTCTGAGTCATGTTAATAGGGGAAGTAAATGGTAAACTCGAGATAATAACTTGAGATGACAATGATTTGAAAATGGCAATGCAATTGAATAGCAAATGTGATAGAATGGAATGAAATATGGAATAAAATGTGAATTGGAAACTAAAGTAGTGAATCATATGTATTTAAGGAACGATGTTTAATTAAGCATGAAATGAATTGAACTATGATTGAGATAATATTGCATAGCATCATCTATTTTAACTTGAACGTATAAATTTAATTTATTTTACTTTTATGATCAGATTATAGAAATATCGTTGAGTTATACTCAGCCTACGATTTTATTTTTCGTACATAGGTTAGGTACTTATTGGTTGATAGTCTACTCAACATCCAATAACTATTACAAACTCAACCATTGGTAAAATGTTCTTTTGATCTTGGCATTAACCTAGGATGTTATTTATATATATATGTAATGCTCATTTTATGTCTTGATGGTATTTGAGTTTTTAAGTTTCTAAGTATTGTGTATATACATGTGGTTGATAGGAATGATCATTTTGAAGATGTCTTGCTAAAGTAATTTGGTAATATGCAATGATGATTAAATAGTTGAAGTATTGCTATGCTAGATGAGTTTTTTTTTTGGTTAATACATAGTTGTGAGAATGATAGTTAATATATGATTTGATCTCAATAGATGATAATGCTTTGGTGTATACTTTAAAAATGAAATTGAGTGTTTAGTTGTTTATGTTGAAGTACCTTAATGGCTTAATGGTTGATTATTTAGGTTTGTTGATCTTAAGGATATATATTTGGCTTAGATTTTGATGTACTGCATAGAGTTGTACATGGATAAGATATATAAATGATGATTTGCATGCCTTTTTTCATGTTTAGGTATGTTATTTGAGTTTAGGCAAGTTTTGAGCATAAATGCATCTTTTAAAAATTAGTTTTTACCATTTTTGAACACAAGTAACGATATTTTTACATCTTAAGGATATATATTTGGCTTATATTTTGATGTACTGAATAGAGCTGTACATGGATAAGATATTTAAATGATGATTTGCATGCCTTTTTTCATGTTTAGGTATGTTATTTGAGTTTAGGCAAGTTTTGAGCATAAGTGCATCTTTTAAAAATTAATTTTTACCATTTTTGAACACAAGTAACGGTATTTTTACATTTGGTATCGATACTTAACCAAATGAACAGTTTTAAAACAAATAGAATGTCGAAATGGTATCGATACTTTTTCATAAAATATCGATATCATTAAATAAATATTGACACCCTTGTTTTGCCAAGAAAATAGAATTGAATTTTGGTATCAATTTTTGAAAAGGTATTGGTTTGGCATCGATACCAGCTATGGATTTCAATATTAACCTTTAAACTTTGAAAATTTTCATTTCAATCCTTTTTCATGCTTAAATTTTCAATATGTTTGATTATATGTGATTTGACGATTAAGAATTGAGATTTTGTTTTTGTAAAGTGTATATATATAATTATTTTTAAAATTTGTCATAGCATCTTATTACTTAGGTCCGATGATTGGGCCACGTAAGGGGTGTTACACCCTTGGCCATTCACAACCTGGAGAATCAATATTTTAGGCCCATTTTCGATAGTTACTGTGCAAAAGAAGTTCATAATGGTAGTTGTAATTATTTTACTAAATGGATAAAAGTTGAAGCCTTAGCCACAATTACAGAAAAGCAAATAGAATCATTTTTTTGGAAGTTTATTGTGTGCAGATTTAACATCCATCGCCTAATCATAACAAACAATGGGTCAAAATTTCAAGGGAAATTTAAAATTTTTTGTTAAGATTTACAGATTGCTCTGGCTCAAAGCTTTGTCAAGACTCCCCAAACAAATGGTCAAGTAAAGGCCATGAATAAGAAAATTCTAACAGCTTTGAAAAAGAAGGTTGATGATGCCAAAGGTTTTTGGTTAGAGGAGTTGCCAGGAATTTTTTGGGCCTTGCGAACCTCACCTCGCACAACAACCGGGGAAACTGTGTTCTCACTTATTTACGGAATGGAGGCAGTGATTCTTGCTTAGATAGGTATGTGCTCACATAGAACATTACATTTTGATGAAAGTGCTAACCAAAAGGCCATGAGAGCCACAATAGAAATTAGAGCCGCTGTGTGAGTTTAATAGGTAGCTCGCTATTATAATTCTAAAGTGAAGAATAAGCAGTTTTGAATGGGTAAACTTGTCTTCAGGAATATTGAAGCTAGTTTTCTAGCAGCATAGAAGGGAAAGATGGCTCTAAACTAGGACGGGCCCTATAAGATGATAGAAAAAATAGGTTATGGAGCTTGGTTAGCAAAAATGGAGGGTCCTATTCTGCCACGAACATGGAACACTCGCTATTTGAAGAAGTATTATGTATGAATAAATTCTCTTCTTCATTAAAGAAGTATTATTTGCAAATATGGACAACCAAAGTTTCTTCGAGTTAGCAAATTTAAGATCACAAATCCTAAATAGCTCGATGACCCACGTTCACAACTGCTATTATAAAGGTTAGCTGATTTTAGATTGCAACCTAAGTTTCTTTGAGTTAGTAGATTTAATATCACAACTTCTAAACAGCTTACTGACCTACGTTCACAGCTAATATTACAAAGGTTCGTTGATTTAAGATCGCAACCTAAGTTTCTTTGAGTTAGCATATTTAAGATTGCAACTTTGAAACAACTCGTTAACCTACGTTCACAGCTGATATTACAAAGGTTAGTTGATTTAAGATCGCAACCTAAATTTATTTGAGTTAGTTAATTTAAGATTGCAACTCCTAAATAGTTCGTTAACATACGTTTGTATGGTTAAGTGATAAACCATAATATATACATATTTTTATCCCATGCTTGTCATATTTATGGATGATTTATCTTTGGTTTTATTGAATTCGATGTTTCTAATCCTTTAATTTCATGTTTTATACTCAAGAGAGCATAGGATAGTGAAAAGAGAAAGAAACGGGCCAAAAACGGACAAAATAGGCTAATTTCAGTGTTCCACACGGCCTAAGCACTTCCACACGGGTAATCCACACGGCCGTGTTAGACACACGGGCTGGCCACATGCCCGTGTGTCATGGCCGTGTCAACTTAAAACCATGTCAGAATTACACACGGCCTGAGCACCATTACACGGGCGTGTCACACTGCCGTGTCCCAGTCGGAACCTATTTTAATTCTACTAGGAAAAGGCTAATTTTTGAATATTTTGGGCATTCCAAAGTCTACTTAAACAAAGGAGAAGAGGATCAAATGGGGGACGGAGAGTAGAAGGCAGAGAATACTTGAAGACAGCCAACGGAATCAGCTCGGAAGCAGGATCTACTTCAAGCCTGAAAATCTCCATTCAATTTCCTTAGAAGTTCTTTGGGTCCGTGTCCCTGTCAGAACCTATTTTAATTCTACTAAGAAAAGGCTAATTTTTGAATATTTTGGGCATTCCAAAGTCTACTTAAACAAAGGAGAAGAGGATCAAATAGGGGACGGAGAGTAGAAGGCAGAGAATACTCGAAGATAGCCAACGGAATTAGCTCGGAAACAAGATCTACTTCAAGCCTAAAGATCTCCATTCAATTTCCTTAGAAGTTCTTTGGGTTTCTTTCTGTTTTGTTGTTTTCCCAATTTTGAGATGTTTTTCCTAAGTGTTATGAACTAAACTCCCTAAATACCTAAGGGAGATGAAACCTAAGACAGATCTTATTACTATTTGAATCATATGATAAATACTCATTCTTATTCTTAATTATGAGTTTTAATCCTTGTTTTAATATTTCAGGATATTAATTCAGGTTTTGATGTGCTTGTTCAGTTGAGCAAAAGTCCCTGTTTAAGAGTAGATATCACATAATTAAGCGAAGTTACATGCAATCCTAGACATAGGACGATATAAATCTACCGGATTAGAGTTAAATCTGATAAGGGAATCCATAGATCAAGTTAATGTAACAATGGGGGTTTTAATTAGAAAGAGATTTCAGTTAATCAACCTAGAGTTAGTTGTTTTTAGTCTCGAGAGATATATTAAAATAAATCAGGGATTTCTAAGAATTAAGTCAAGTGAACAATTCGTCTAATTCAGAAGTAATAAGTAAAGTCTAGGTGGATTCTTCCTTGGGTATTGTCTTCTCCATTGGTTTTCCAATAGTATTTTCCAACTTTTATCTCTTTCGTGTTCTTAGTTAATTAAACAGTTAATCTTAAGTTTAAAAACACCCCTTTAATTCTTAGGCTAGATAATAAAAAGATAGTAATTACTAGTACTTTTAGTCCTTGTGGATACGATATTTCCAGTCTCATCATAACTATACTACTGTTCGATAGGTGCGCTTGCCTTAGTCGGATTTTTAGTTAGTTTAGCGATCATCAAGTTTTTGGCACCGTTTTCGAGGACTAAGATATTAAGAGCGCTTGATTTTTATTACTTTAGCCATTTTTACTTTTATTGCAATTTACTTTTTGTTTTTAGCTTAATTCCTATTTTCTAATTTTTATTTTTAATTGCTTCTGGCAGGTGTTTCTAGTTTATGACTAGAAGGAACTAGTCAGGACCCTTGTTTTTCGATAGTGAAATAGAGAGTACATCTCGCAGAAACCGAAGAGAAATAAGGCGAAGTCTACAATACATAGAGGAAGAGCAAGAGGACGTTGCAGATTTTACTGAAGAGATGGCAGATAATCAGAATAATCCGCTACCTCCTGTAGTTGCCGCAAATCCTATTAATTAGAATCATGCTCCTCGTACTATGTATGATTGTGCTAAGCCTACTTTAACAGGAACTGAATCGAGTATTGTCTGACCTGCTGGTGCTGCAAATAATTTTGAACAGAAACCTAACACTATTCAAATGATACAACAGTTTGTTCAGTTTGATGGTTTACAGGAGGAGGATCCAAACACTCATTTAGCAAATTTTCTAGAATTTTGCGACACCTTTAAGATCAATGGTGTTTCTAACGATGTCATTCGCCTTTGGTTGTTTCCCTTCTCATTAAGGAATAAGGCTAAACAGTTGTTGAACTCATTACCAGGAAGATCAATCACTACTTGGGAACAAATAACAGAAAAATTTTTACTCAAATATTTTTCGCTGGCTAGAACGGCTAAATTGAGTAATGATATCTCTTCTTTTGTGTAGATGGATTTAGAAACACCATATGATGCATGGGAAAGGTACAAGGATTTATTGAGAAGGTGCCCTCACCATGGGTTACCTTTATGGCTATAGGTTCAAACTTTCCACAATGGTTTGAATCCCTCAACTAGATAGATAATCGATGCAGCGGCCGATGGAACCATAAATAACAAAACACTTGAGGAGGCTTATGAGTTTATTGAAGAGATGTCACTAAATAATTATCAGCGGCAAGTTAAGAGAACAAAACCAACGAAATCAGTACATCCGGTAATGCAGTGTGACACGAGTGGAGGTGGAATGGGCAATTCAGAATATTTGCCATTCGGCTCCAACATGGAGAATGAGCAAAAAAATTATATGGGTAATAATCCTCGACCTCAAAAGAATCCTTACAGTAACACTTACAATGCAGGTTGGAGGAACCATCCAAATTTCTCATGGGAAGGCCAAGGGAATCAGAGACCACCACCCCCTCCAGGCTTCCAACAACAATCTTACTAGCAAGAGAAAAAGTCGAACCTTGAAGAGATGATGACAAAGCTTATTTCAGTAGCAGAAACTCATTTTCAAAACACTGAAACAACACTTAAAAATCAACAAGCATCGATTCAAGGGCTCAAGAATCAAATAGGACAGCTGGCTAAGATGATTTCAGAAAGACCACCAGGGAGTCTGCCTAGTAACACCGAACCCAATCCAAAAGAGCATACGAAAGCAGTTACACTAAGGAGTGGGAAAGTGTTAGCTGAATCTAAAAAGAAGCTACCACAAGAAGCTGATAGGAAGGAGGATGAGGAGGTAAAACCTAAAATAAGTGAAAAACCGGTGCTGAGGGAATATAAACCACTAATCCCGTATCCAACAAAGTTGAAGAAAGACCACATAAACGCATAATTCGGTAAATTTCTTGAACTTTTTAAACAGTTGTATATTAACTTACCTTTTGTTGAAGCTATTTCGCAGATGCCTACATATGCAAAATTTTTTAAGGAGCTCCTAATAAATAAAAGGAAGTTTCAAGAGTTGTCTATAGTAGAACTCAACAATGAGTGCTCGACCATACTCCAAAATAAACTACCAACCAAACTGAAAGATCCAGGAAGTTTTACTATTCCTTGCTTAATTGGTAGTTTAAATGTTGAGAAGGCACTAGCTGATTTAGGCGCTAGCATAAATTTGATGCCTTACAAAATGTTCAAGCAACTTGGCCTTGGGAAACCAAAACCTACTAGGATGAGTATTCAACTAGCTGACAGATCCATTAAATATCCTAGGACTATTATTGAAGACGTACTAGTAAAAGTAGATAAATTTATATTTCCTGTTGATTTTCTTGTGCTTGACATGCATGAGGATGTTGAGGTGCCTTTAATTTTAGGTCGCCCATTTTTAGCCACTGCTAAGGTTGTCTTTGATGTAGGTGACGGTAAACTTGTACTTAGAGTAGCTGACGAATAGATTATTTCCAAAATTTATAATACCATAAGATTTTCTAGAGAACAAGATGACTCCTGCTATTTTATTGATTCTATTGATCATGCTACTCAAGATTCATTACAGGAAATCGTTCATAAGGACACGTTGGAACTGTATCTTGCACAAGAAGAGTAGGTAAATGACGATGATCCTGTGTTAGGTAAGACAAAAGCTGAATTAAATTCTACTGAGTCTTCACTGCGACAGAAGTATTATGAGGGTATTGAGGTAAACAATGAATTGAAATTAAAACCCTATGTTGAAGAACCTCCTAAATTGGAATTAAAGCAACTACCAAATCATCTAGAATATACGTTTCTTGGAAATAATTCCACATTACCAATGATTATTGCTTCAAATTTACAACCAATCGAAAATGACGAGTTACTTCAAGTATTGAAGGAGCATAAAAGAGCTATAGCTTGGAAGATTTCTGACATAAGAGGGATCAGTCCTTCTTTTTGCACACATAAAATTTTACTGGAAGATGAATATAAACTTTGCGTGCAAACTCAAAGACGAATGAATCCTAACATGAAAGAAATCGTAAAAGCTGATGTAATTAAACTTCTAGATGCAGAAATTATTTATCCTATTTCTGACAGTTCTTGGGTGAGTCCCATGTAGGTTGTCCCTAAGAAAGGAGGCATGACTGTTGTGGCTAATAAGAAGAACGAATTGATCCTAACACAAACAGTCACGGGATGGAGAGTTTGCATTGACTATAGGAAATTGAACGATGCCACAAGAAAAGATCGTATTCCCTTACCATTCATTGATCAGATGTTAGAAAGATTATCTAGGCATATGTATTATTGCTTCCTAGATGGACTCTCTGGTTACTTCCAAATCCCAATAGCTCCTGAGGATCAAGAAAAAACGACATTTACATGTCCATACGGTATGTTTGCTTATCGATGAATGCCTTTTGGATTATGTAATGCCCCTACTACTTTTCAGCAATACATGTTGGCCATTTTTGATGAACTTGTAGAGGTATTTATGGATGACTTCTCGGTATTCGGTAACTCTTTCCATCTTTGCCTTAAAATTTTAAAACAAGTTCTAATGAGATGTGAAGAAACGAACTTTGTACTGAATTTGGAAAAATGTCACTTCATGGTTCGTGAAGAGATTTTGTTAGGCCACAAAATTTCTAGCAAGGGGATCGAGGTTGACAAAGCAAAAGTTGAAACTATTGATAAATTACCTGCCCTTAGTTTAGTTAAGGCTATTCGAAGCTTTTTAGGTCATGCTGGATAGAAGATTTACCAAGGATTTTTCTAAAATAGCTAAGCCTTTTAACGAATTTACTAGAAGAAGATGTGCCTTTCAATTTCAATCAAGAATGTTTAGAAGCATTTAATGCTCTTAAGGATAAATTAATTAATGCTCCAATTGTAGTTGTACCTGATTGGAATTTACCTTTTGAAATAATGTGTGACGCGAGTGATTTTGCAGTAGATGCGGTTCTTGGACAGCGAAAAGACAAGCATTTTCAACCAATCTATTATGCTAGCAAGACATTGACAGCTGCATAAGAAAATTATATGACGACTAAGAAAGAATTATTGGCTGTGGTTTTTACATTTGATAAATTTAGACCATATTTAATATTATCTAGAGTTGTCGTTTACACTGACCTTTCAGCTCTTCGATACCTCCTTACTAAAACAGTCGCAAAACCTCGCCTAATAAGATGGATATTATTGTTGTAGGAATTCAATTTAGAAATTCAAGATAAGAAGGGAGCGGAAAATCTTGCAGCAAATCATCTATCCAGATTAGAAAACCCACATCTTAAGGAGCTTAATGAATATGAGATAAATGACTCGTTCCTTGAAGAACAACTCTTTGCTAAATCTGACTCCGAGGAACCTTGGTTTGCAGACATTGCGAACTATTTAGATGCTAATGTTACACCAAAAGGGTTGACACATCAGCAAAAGAAACGATTCTTTACTGATGTTAAAAACTATATTTGGGAAGATCATTTTCTTTTCCGTATATGTGCAAATCAAGTCATTAGAAGATGCATTACAAAGTCAGAAGCAATTAAAATCTTGGAATATTGCCACTCAGAACCGACTGGAGGACATTACAGTAGGACTAAGACCACACATAAAGCACTCGAATCAGGTTTTTATTGGCCCACACTATTCAAAGATGCCAACAGGTATGTTACATCTTGTAATAAATGCCAACGAACAGGTAATATATCCAAACATGACGAAATGCCTCAAACGTATATACTTTCATGTGAAATATTTGATGTGTGGGATATTGATTTTATGGGTCCATTCCCTAGCTCATTTGGGAATAAATACATCTTAGTAGCCGTTGATTATATGTCCAAAATGGGTATAAGCCTAAGCTTTACCTACTAATGATGCTAAAGAGGTGGTGAGGTTCCTCAAAAAACTCTTCTCTCGATTTGGAACACCTAGAGCAATTATCAGTGATAGGGGTACTCATTTTTGTAATGATCAATTTGATAAAACCCTTAAGAAATATGAAGTTTACCACAAAACAACCACCCCTTACCATCCTCAGACTAGTGGTCAAGTCGAAGTAGCAAACCGAAAGCTTAAACGTATCCTAGAAAAGACTGTAGAGTCAAATAGAAAGGATTGGGCAATGAAAGTAGATGATGCTTTATGGGCTTATAGAACTGCTTTTAAGACCCCATAGGAACGTCTCCTTGCAGACTTGTTTATGGGAAAATTTGTCATTTACCGTTTGAACTAGAACACAAAGCATTCTGGGCTATAAAGTTTCTGAACTTTGATCTCAAACTTGTAGGTGAGATAAGGTTGATGCAGTTGAATTAGCTAAATGAATGGCGAGCTAATGCATATAAGAATTCACGATTATACAAGGAAGCAACGAAGTGCCGCCATGATGCTCGTTTAAAGCAACACAAGCAATTTGAAGCTGGAGACCTTGTCTTGCTATACAATTCAAGGATCAAATTATTTCCTGGGAAGTTAAAATCACGATGGTTAGGTCTATTCATAGTCCAAACCGTTTTTCCATATGGCACAGTAGAGGTAGGTCATCCAACCCACGACACATTCAAGCTAAACGGACATGGTCTTAAACTTTATAACGGCGAGGATTTTAAAGATTATAGAGATGAGCTACGGCTCCGCGAACCTGCCTAAATATACCACAAGGTAAAGTCGAGCTTAGACTTTAAATAAGCGCTCATCGGGAGGCAACCCGAGTACTAACCCCACTAATTAAGTTTATTTTTCTTTCATTCATTTTTCATAGTTTAAATGCAGGTATTTTTGACACACACGGCCTGACACACGGGCGTGTCCTACACCGTGTGCTCACCACGGGGTGGAGACATGGGCATGCTTTGAATCGTGTAAACTATTACAACCTTAGTATTGGCATTCGACAGTGGCGAACACGACCTGGACACATGAGTGTGTCCATGGCCGTGTTAAAATAGGACAAACATTTTTCCAAGGCAGGATGACACATGGGCTGCGATAACTAGCCACGACCGAGCGATACAGCCGTGCAAACCACACGACTATGAGACACAGGCGTGTCTCAGACTGTAAGGAAACCGCACTTCAAT
Source organism: Gossypium hirsutum (assembly GCF_007990345.1). NCBI lineage: Eukaryota > Viridiplantae > Streptophyta > Magnoliopsida > Malvales > Malvaceae > Gossypium > Gossypium hirsutum. The sequence goes on along the minus strand of NC_053431.1, from coordinate 8,941,529 downwards.
TTTCCAAAAGTTGGCAGAGGCACGGAATGTGATAAATCACCACGGCCGTGCGATGTAGCTGTGTAAACCACACGGTCATAAAACACGGGCGTGCCTGAGGCCGTGTAGGAACCGGAGCACACACTTTGAAATTTTTAAGTCAAAATGGAAAACGGGCATATCCCGTGGCTGTGCTCAAAAGTCGTGAGGAATCCTGACTACAGAAAACGGGCATGGTGAAAGACACACAGACGTGGGAGAAACGAACGAGAGAGCACACGGTCGTGCGATGCAGCCATGTATGCTACACGGCCTGGACACACGGGCATGTCCACAGGTTGTAGACGATACTGACTTAAAATTTCACGAAAAACACGGGTTAGGAGTGAGACACACGGGTGTGGGCCACGACCATGTGGTCCAAAAAGAGGCCTGTACGACCGTGGCCCCCTTTTTATTTGAAATCCTAACCCTAATTTCCTCCATTCCTATTTAAACCCCACTACCATCACACCCCCTTTCACAATTCATCCTTCCTACTTCGGCCACCATTTTTCAACGAGCCACCGGCAACCGACACCCCCGTTCCCTTTTCCCCCTTCTTTCTTTCTTCATTTCCCTTTCTCCCTCTTTGTTCACCCCCACAGCCCACGACCCCCTCTCCTCCCTCGCTCATACAACCACCCATCCCCTCAACTAGACTCCCACTGTTCAGCAACCATACACCGTCGCGACCACCATCGACCACCACTATCAGTTTCCTCTTTTTCACCTCTAATTCCTTTACATTATTTTAATTGTTTTGTTATTACTATTATTATTATTATTATTATTATTATTATTATTACTACTCTTATTTCTTTATTACTGTTCTATCTTATTTCTATTAGGTTGATATATTGTTATTATTACTATTGCTTTACTGATATTGTTGGTTCTTACTCAATTACAGTTTTTTTCTTGATAATTTTATACTTAAGTTGGTTTTGGACATTCGCAAATATTCTGCATATATTTTAGGGTCATTTGTTTTGTTGATTTAATTCGTATTTTGCTTGCTCATTTATTTTTATATATATTTATTTAGTAATCAATTATTTAGTTTTCTATTGGGTATTAAGATTCTACTTATTTCGTCTGCCTGATTAAGCTGCACTTTGATGCTTGTTTCTTATTTTTCGAAACCATCCTTTTTATTTAAAATTTTAGGTTTTAATAAAAATGAGGGAATCGACTTTTGAAAAACTGAAATGGAGTCGCCACCAATCTTTTTGTTTAAGTGTGATCGGATCACCTAGAAATTCGGTTATTTTAAAATATTTTGATTTACTAAAACAACGATTTTGGTCTACGAACTTTTGAGAAAATGGGTTCGGGAGTTGGTTACGCATGAGGAAGGATTAACACCCTCACTGTGCCCAGAATTGGTACCAAATCGATTAAATACTGTCCTTATGTCTAAAATTTAAAGATGTTTTTGAAATGTGGTTCCCTTTTTTTTGAGTAATCCGAGTTGGAGTTTATAATTTGAAAATTACAAAAGAATGTCCAACTATTTGGTCCAACGAGAAAATCGAAACCCAGCACAGTAGGGCATGATTCCTCGAATTTCCAAACAGTGAACATTGCCTCGCCTTTAGAACATGCGAGTGAAATTCCGAAGGGATCTTCGATTTGTTTTGAACAAATGAAAAAGCGTAACCTAGCATGATAGAGCACAATTCTCAAATCGCCAAACAACGAACATCGCTTTCGCTTTGAAAGGTTTTTGATAAACATGAGTGAAAGCCTAAAGGAATATTCGATCGTTTTGGACAAACGAGAAACCACAACCCAGCACGATAGGGCATGATTCCCGAATTGTCAAACACCGAGTATTGCCTTCGTTTTAGAGGATTTTTAGAAGACCTGAGTGAAATTTCGAAGGGATATTTGATTATTTTGAGCAACGAGAAATTACAACCCAACGCGTTAGGGCACGATTCCGCGAATTGCTAAATATCAAATTTCGTCTTCGTTTTAGAGAATTTTTGAATGAATACTTATAAAACTAGCTTAAAACGTATTAATGTATTTTTTTGAAATGAGACGAAATTAATCATAAAGATTTAAATTTTATAAAAAACACATTTCACAAACCAAGTGGAAAATGATGATATGGGATAAACGGCACACATGAGATACGATACTTGATGGATGAGAACATTAATCAACTAGCAGAATAAGCAATTGAATATGATTAATCTAAAAATCGTAGCCTAATCTCAATCACTTATGAAGAACAATTAACAAATCAATAAGATGAATACAATGCAATGATAATATATTCATGCTATAATATAAAAAAAAACAACAACAAGATATGTGCGAAGCAAATGGAATGTAGAAATCAAAATGGTATAAGATTAATAAGCCTGAGATATATATAGGTTGACAAGCTTACCTAAAAATAGGGATATATATATAATTTTTGAAATAGATATTAAAGAATGAAAATTTGAATCAAGTTGCATGTAAAACATTTTAAACACAAATATATTTAAAAGTTGACAGACTACATGATGATTTAAATAATATATATATAATATAAAAAATAATAATGAAGATATATGACAAGACATAATACACAAAATAGATTTATGAAACATATGTACATGCAAATTTATTATAAAAAGGAACATGAGATTAATAATAATATATATATAAATTTTTAAAATAGTCTAAAAATTATACACATTCTTATACCAAGATGTTTAAAATAATAGACTACAAAAATACCTAATCAATATAATATATAGATCTACTCAAAAATAATAATTTTATAATTACAAAAAAAATGAAGTTTCTAAAATAATTTCATATATATATATATATATATAAAGGGAATATTTAATAAATCATAAAGCAAAGAGTATTTTAAATAAATAAAAATCTATTAACGTAATAAGCGTATTAGTATATATGCATATATATATATATATATAAATTCAAAAGCGAACATATGTAAAAGAACATAGAAATGATAATGTATATAGGGCTAAATTAATTTTATTATAAATTACACAATAGATTTAAAAACATGCTTGTATATGTATAAAGGAAAATATATATAAAATACACGTGTTTAGTAACGTATAGATTCGATACGGATATCCATAAACGTATATACAATAATTGCTTAAGAAAGTATGTTACGTAGGGTTACATAATAAAATACAAGAATAAATTTAAAAGAAATTATATACATAAAAACAATATAAGGCTGGTAATAGATATATATGAAATAAAATCAATTTTAATGCAAAGTGTAAATATACATGTATAATAGTGTATGTAAAATATATTTACATGAAGTAGTATACAAAATATGAAAGTATAGTTACCCAAATCACAATAAGTAAATGATACAAATAAGACGATATATACAAGTAAATAAACACAAGTAAAATAAATAAAACATGAAGTGAATCTAGAAAAACCTGATTAAAATCGCATAAAGAAAAGGGGCTAATTGAAATCACATTTAAAATGAAAGGATAATTTGTAAATACAAATAAGGACCGACGCATAATGTATACATATATATGAGGACTAAAACTAAAATTATTCCAGGCCTCAAAACGCTGTGCAGTATCGCGGACCCAAATGAATACTTCAAAAGAGAGAGTAAAGGAAATAGGGCTAATCCTATGCGCATGCACAAGGGAAGGACCTGGCGTGAAAATATCCCATTTGCAACACAAAGGCGCGGGTCCATTTGCAAGAGAGTGTAAACTACTGGGATAATTTAAAAAAAACAAAAGAAGTACGAAGTAGCTGATTGAAACACAACGCAAAAGAGGAAGGACTTATGTTGCAATTATCCCTCCCTGCAGAAACACGCGGATCCCAGGGGTAAAGGGGACGGATCAGGTCGGGCATAATCACACGGCACCGTTTTGGATTCTTTAAAAGCCTCAATCCGGGCTATATTCAGCCGAATCAAGAACCCCAGCCTCTCTCCCCAATTTTCGGCTTAAACCCTCTCCTTCTAACGCCGATTCATCTTCGCCAGATGGGGTTCTTTGAGCCTGGAGGAATTTTAGCCCGAAATCCCTCTTCAACTTCGATTCCGACGAAGAAAGGAGGAGAAATCCATGGCCTGCTCGCACGGTAAGCTCCTTTCCTCTTTACTTTATTTGCTTTTCAAAATAAAATAAGATAAAAATAACACCAAACGAGAGAATAATCACAAAGAAAGCCCGGATATTTTGATCGGAAAAATCACCTTCCGATATTGGTTGCCTTTTTGTATTGCTTCCCATTTTGTATGCGTATTTCAGTGTTTTTGTTGCGTATTTGCGCGTATATTGCTTTCGTGCAAAAAATTACAGGGATTGAGATTTCAGCTTTATAGCCTAAAAAGAGAAAGGAAAATCAATAAAAATTAATAAAAAAATACAATATTTCTTTGTTTCTATTCTCTTCTGCTCTGTTTGTCTTCTTGCAGGTACGGGTGCGCGCTGGTGTGTGTACGGGAGCTTGGCGTGGTTGCTGGAGGTGTTGTAGGTGCCTGGAGGATGCAGAGATTGCTGCGGCACGAACAAAAGACTGCTAGGGTTTCCAGTTTAGGCATTGGGCTTATTGGGCCTATTTTGGGTCGGGTCTAGGTTTAGTTATTGGGTCTGGGTTATGTAACTGGGTTTGGGGCTGTAAAAAGGATATTTAATGGACTGTGGTTATTTATTTATTTATTTATTTATTTTATATTTATATATATGTTTGGGGTTTTTAGCGGGCCCGGGCCAAAATTGGTCACTACATTATTCGTTTGATTATAATGTTGATTCGTCCAATTGAACTATGTAATTACTTTTGCAAGACACTATGACAAATACAAGAGGCAAAAAAACTGCCGTCCCCGCTTCGAAAAAGCGGAAGGGCCTAGGAGCGACATCCTCAAGTACGACCACTGAGATACGCCATCCCTTTCTCCAATTCCCACCAAAATCTTAGGAGGAGTTGTTTCAGATTCTACGTGCCTGACCCCTTGGTGTGGGCCGGTGCATCGATTGGGCAGCACTAGAGCAGGTCCATCTAGCTGACTCAGTTTGGGCCCTCTTCGCTACCGCTCTTTGGGACCGCTTCTTCGACATTATTGAGCCGACGTACTTGGAGTTCACTTTGGAACTTTGTTCAACATTTCAGTTACAGACTGTAATGACAGAGTTCGACGACCCAATCACAGTCCAATTCCATCTTGGCGGTCTAGTGCGTCAATTGAGTGTCCCAGAATTCGGAGTTGCCTTGGGGCTTTATACGGACGAATTTATGGAGGCAGACAATTTTCCCCATCTCTACCGTCACATTCATTACTCCCTTTCCTCATGTTGGGCAGCCCTCATTCCTGCTACAGGCATTTACGACCCCAGCCCCTTTAAGGTATCGTCTCTCTCCCCAGCATTACGGTATCTCCACGCTATTTTAGCTCACACCTTAATAGAACGACGAGAGGGCACTGGCGTCGTTAATACTCATGACGTATACTTCTTATGGAGCATGCGGCAAGGGCATGTTTTCGATCTGGCATACTTCATATCCCTCGCCTTTCGTCATCAGACCGAACAGCACAAAAAAAGAGTCATCTGCATCGGCCCTTATGTGAATCGTCTAGCTCGACACTTTGGGCTCCTGAACACATCGGTGCAATCCTCATCGCTCACACTCATCGGCCAGATGTCCCTACAGGGCATCTCAAGTATGCTCCAAATGAGGATGATAGAGTGTCGTTGTGGGTTCGATCCTCCTTAATATCGACTAGCATGAGCCATCGATGAAGATGACCCCGAGGATATTCTTGACGATATCCCTTCATTCATGAGGACCCACCTTCTCAGCCATAGTTTCTGGCCACCTGACTAGATTCGAGCACTATTGCACTAAGCGATTCAACAGTATAGAGGCAACTCTGCAACAGATTTGCCAGCATTTCCATATGTCGCCTCCAACACCACCACTTCACCATCCAAATGTCGATGAGGACTTTTGAATCCATTTATTTTACTTTGTTTTTCTTTTCCTTTTATTTTTATTTTTTATTTTAATTTCATGTTCCAAAATACTTATATTAGTATATTTTGAATTTCGTGTTTATATGGCTGTTTCTTTATGAGTAACCATAACAACCCCTTCGATATAACTCCCTAAAATAGTACTGATGATATTGCAGTTCCAAAAGATTCAGTTGCTTGGTGCTACTCAGGAATATATAAACAATCTTTTGAGGAAAGGTATACTATAACTACCATGTCCTGCTCAACCACGACCATAGCCACCACGACACCGACCACCATGATTACCTCTTCGCTAGGCGCTGTGACTGTGGAACCCAACCTCTACCACCACCGGAGTATCTTCCCCTACCTTCACCTCGGCCTAGTTATACATATACTTCAATTCCACTATCTACAAATCCAAATTCAGGGTAGTTTCACTTTTTCCTTTCTCTTATAATATTCTGCTTATGTTATTATCTATCTTTGTACATTGAGGACAATGTACATCTTAAGTGTGGGGAGGCTAATCATATCATTATCAGAAAATCCCTAAATTTTGTCTAATCCCTAAGTAATTTTCTCATATCACTATTAGAATGAATTTGGATTAATTTATGATTTTTATTGATATGTTTTGGATTAAAACATAGATAATTGTGCATTGATTGTCTAACTTTAAGATAGTAGATAATCAAACATGATAAGTTGACTTTTGAGAATTAAAATTGTTAGGTTGTTTCCCTGAATTAAGGAATTATCTTGAAGTTCTAAGTTTATAGGATTGACATCAAATACCCATAAGTTTCGTGAGATTTTGAGCCTTTTAGACATATATCTTTATTGCTCACTTTTTTTATTGGCTATGAGTGTGTCAACATTGATTTGCTATTCTAAAACTTGCTTCGATTATGCATGTCAAGACCACACATTTGATTTGATATACTGAGATGATAAAGGCACTTAGGTTTTAACCTACTTATCCCACAAAAAGTCTAATAATTGACCCTTGGTGAACCCCTTTGAGCCTTAACCATTGTTTCTTGATTTTTCCCTTAATGATAACCTATAACTTAACCCTTTTTGATTCATTAAGAATTTCTCCCTTTTTATTGACTCCCTTTTTATCGAGATTTGATTTGATTAGTTACCTAACTATGTTCGTTCATTTCAGTTGCTAAATTATTTCTTATTATGTACTTTTCATTTTTGTTCTTATTCTTATTCTTAAAAAAAATGGCCATATATTTATTCATATAATTACATATTGTTATAGAGAGTTTGGATAAGTCAAATTTATTATATTAAGAAAAAGCTCACCTCATTAGTTTTGGATAGTTTTAATTCTGACACTTGTTTGTAATTTAGTAATTAGCTTTATTTTTCTAATATTGGTAATCTATTAAATTAATCTCGATTCTAACCCTCTTTTTCAACCTTTATCCACACCTTTAACCCAAGCCCCATTACAACCCTGTTAAAGACCTTTTGATTCGTGTTTTATCTCATTTATAGTGGTGGAGATTTGATTTTCATGCAAGCCTTTGGTAATAAATTTTCATGTTTGACTACTGAGTGCTTAATTATGGAAACTTAAACACTTTGAGTGATTTGAGTGAATCTTTAGTGAGGATGTAAACCCTTGTCGATTTGGAATTAAAGGTAATTACTTAGATAAAGGGGGATACCTATGATCTTATGATTAAAATGCTCAACTTGGATTGTTTGAAACTTTAATATTCTTTTAGTTGAATTCTCAATGTGTGATTACTTTTGGACTATTTCGAAATATTCTTGATGAGAATTATAAGTTGAGAAGAATTTATTTTAATTGTGAGTTGAGGATTTTTCTTGAGGACAAACAAATGCTTAAGTGTGGGGATATTCGATAAACCATAATATATACATATTTTTATCCCATGTTTGGCATATTTATGGATGATTTATCTTTGGTTTTATTGAGTTCGAAGCTCATAATCATTTAATTTCATGTTTTATACTCAGGAGAGCATAGGATAGTGAAAAGAGAAGGAAACGGGCCAAAAATTGACAAAATAGGCTAACTTTAGTGTTCCACACGGCCTAGGGACTTCCACACGGGTAATCCACACGGCCGTGTTACCGTGTTAGACAAACGTGCTGGCCATACGCCCTTGTGCCATGGCCGTGTCGACTTAAAACCATGTCAGAATTACACACGACCTGAGTACTATCACATGGGCGTGTCACACGGCCGTGTCCCTGTCGGAACCTATTTTAATTCTACTCGGAAAATGATAATTTTAGGCTATTTTGGGCATTCCAAAGTCTACTTAAACAAAGGAGAAGAGGATCAAAGGGGGGACAGAGAGTAGAAGGCAGAGAATACTCAAAGACAGCCAATGGAATCAGCTCGGAAGAAGGATCTACTTCAATCCTGAAGATTTCCATTAAATTTCCTTAGAAGTTTTTTGGGTTTCTTTACGTTTTGTTGTTTTCCCAATTTTGAGATGTTTTTCCTAATTGTTATGAACTAAACTCCCTAAATACCTAAGGGAGATGAAACCTAAGACAGATCTTATTACTATTTGAATCATATGATAAATACTTATTCTTATTCTTAATTATGAGTTTTAATCATTGCTTTAATATTTTAGGATATTAAATTAGGTTTTGATGTGCTTGTTCAGTGGAGCAAAAGTCTCTATTTAAGAGTAAATCTCACATAATTAAGCAGAGTTGCATGCAATCCTAGACATAGGATGACATAAATCTGCCGGATTAGAGTCAAATCTAATAAGGGAATCCATAGATCGAGTTAATGCGACAATAGGGGTTTTAATTAGAAAGAGATTTCAGTTAATCAACCTAGAGTCAGTTATTTTTAGTCTTGAGAGAGATATTAACATAAATCAGGGATTTCTATGAATTAAGTCAAGTAAACAATTCGTCTAATTCAGAAGTAATAAGTGAAATCTAGGTGGATTCTTCCTTGGGTATTATCTTCTTTATCGGTTTTCCAATAGTATTTTCCAACTTTTATCTCTGTCGTGTTCTTAGTTAATTAAACAGTTAATCTTAATTTTATAAATATCCCTTTAATTCTTAGGCTAGATAATAAACAAATAGTAATTACCAGTACTTTTAGTCATTGTGGATACGATATTTTCGATCTCACCATAACTATACTACTATTCTATAGGTACGCTTGCCTTAGTCGAATTTTTAGTTAGTTTAGCGATCATCATTAAGGATTTAATGATCTCAAATTATAACCCAAGCTTAACAGGTTGAAAGTTATGAATGATTTTCATAAAGTTAATCATTTTGGTAACTTCCATTACTTAGTGTGTTTATGTTAGCAATATGGCTACACAATAGTTTAAAATAAGTCAACAAATAAACACATTACTACATCAACGATAATCAAACTAAGATTTTCATTTTCAATTCAAATACAACAAATACAATAAAAAACAGACAAATCATCAATTATTATTTGTGCCTATAGGGTCAGCTAACAATTAGTCTTCTTCTTCACCATGTCCTTTAAGTCCATTGCCTTCACCTTTATCTACAGGAATAACACTAGTATCAACAATGTCTTTAAGAGCATAACTGGTCTCAGTAGGGTCCACAGAGAGGTAAAAATTATTAGAGTTCTTCCATTTTTCTGCAAATTCCTCCTAGGTTGTTCTTGAGGGGAAGTGAACATCAAAATCTAGTTGAACACCAGTTAACTTGATAAGAGCATCAAAATTTAACCTGCGAGCATCAAAAAGGACACCAGCTACTTGAGTGTACAAAAAGAATTAGCCTTTAGATCAAGTAGATATTTTTGGAGACTCTGCATAGAATTTCTCTTATATTTCTCCATACTTCCTTATGGCACTTCGCTGAATTAACCATTGCAACCTTATTCATTTTCTTTAAACTAGCTTCCAGCACCATCTTATCAGCTTTCTCACCTATGATCTCCCCATGTAATCTTTTATGTCTTTCTTAGTAATGGTAAGACATTCTTTTAACCTTCTATTTGTCTCCAGTAGTCTCCTATTGTCTTCAACTAAGTTGGCATAATGTTTACGTGCCTATGCTAGTGCTCCCACAATAGATTAGTACACATTTTCCTGTTCCCTCCTAAATTTTACCTTGTCATGCCTTCAACGAGCCCAGGCTAGCCAGACATACTTCATTCAACATCACTTGTAAGGAGACTGCTAACTCATTCAGTGAAGGCTTCCTTGTTTCATTAGATGGCTCACTTGATTTGCTTGGACAAAAAAACCTTTTTGTTTATTCAAGTAAGAGATTATTCCATTGCTTCATCATTTCATCAAGGCTAAAGGGAAACTTCTTCAAGCTAAGTTGCTCGTGCCAAGGAAACAAGTCCATTTTTAACCATCAGGAGTATGGAATTTCACAGAGCCACCAAGGGGCAATAAGTGATAGTGACCTCAAAGGCGTCATCATTAACTGACCTTGCTGGTTGTAGGGAGTTAATGGGAGAAATCACAGTAGAAGGATTTATAGAAGAAGCTACGATAACATGAGCAACATTAACAGATGTTTCAGTGTGATCCCCTCTTCTTTTTCGACGAAGCTTTGCCCTTGGGCTACCTTTATCTTCGCTACTCAAAACAATGTTAGCAGCTCCAGAAACAAAACTTTGTTTCTTTCTATTGCTCGCATTACTATCTCTAGTAGTGGCACCAGGAGGACCACCTCGCACACTTTGCATATATGAGCGTACATCCATGTATTTGTCAATTTCTATTGATAAATTGGTGGATTCCTCAAAACTATCTTTAACACCTTGAGTTGTGCCTGAACCACCAACAATTTAAACATTAGCATTAGTAATTAACATAAATGGGGTTGCACCATATTTTACATATGTTGAAGGTTGTGAGGATCAAGCGCAAGGCTTTAGTGCTCATCTTTATTTCTCAGCAGTATAAAAGCCAATTCATCACTTTCCCTATGAGGTCACGCGGACTATACGGGAATAGGCCCAATGGTGTTAATATCTGCCCCATCATTTACGATAGCTTGTCTTCAACTGTTAGGGCTCAAATTTAAAAGATAATACTGGAAAACATTTATTATACAGTAAGTATTTCTTCTAAGTCTAGCACGTAGCCTTGGCGAAACCTATAATACTATCCCCAACCTACTTCACTTATTATATCTCGCCTTCTAGAACATATGTCTTTGTTAGGCAATGACCATTCAGTGGGGAAACCAAAACATCTATTGAGTTTGTATCTCACACGAATATATTTACAGTGATTGAAATGAAGATTGATACATTTATTAATGATAATAGTCTTCATGTCTTCACGAGGCATAAAGTAAAAGAAACCATTCAAACCCCTCGATTATAAACCTTCAATTGGTATAACCTTTGAAATACGGTGATCAAAGGGAATCCATTGCATCGACCACATTCAATAAAATATGCTACAACCAACCACCAAGAAAAGCCAAACAGTTGGCTAAGAGTTATCCTATAATAATTGAGAAGACAACAAAAGAAAGGATTGAGGGGTAAATGAAATCCCGCTTTCAATACATGTAGGGGAAGTAAAAAAACTACTATTACTGGTGTCGTTCAAATAGTGTGATCCTTTAGGAATAGAAAAATCATAAGTGAAATTTGGAATTTTAATTCCTCGCACAACCAAAACTTGATGCATTTCTTCTTCCTTTATGGTATAAACATAAGCTTTGGCCTTTACAACATTTCTTGTCTCTCGGTATTGTGAAGGATTATTAGAAATAGCAAGACCACTACCTCTGATTCTAGCCATTTTTTACCGATGAAAATAGAAAGAAAAGCTAGCAATATGGTGAGAGTTTTAGAAAGATTACCTCTAAACTATTCTTCTTAGCTACGATTCCTCTATAATTTTTTTTGAATTTGCGCATTATAATTTTTTAAGGCTCTCTTAACCTCTTTTTAAAATAAATTTCCTCTCACTCTTCGACGATTCAAATGCCCATGAATGAGAGAGCAATTAACTGCAAACGATTGTATTTTTTCTCTATACGTGGCGAGCTATATGATGTACAGTGAAATATAAAACGTACACAGAAGTTTTATTTATGTCACTTCTATTCTAACCGAATCAGGTTCCGGCCAGAGTCACTTTATTACTCTCATGCGAACCAGATGAGTGACAAATTGTTAGGATAATTACCATTCGGGTCTGGGCTGGATTCTGTTGAGCTTACAGACCGAGCTCGTAGGCTGAGCTCGTAGATCAAGCTTGCTCTCCTGCAAAGTTACACGTGCATGGAATCGTATAAACATGTGTTAGGTCTAGAGTAGTTTAAGTGTCTATATGCATGAAACCTACCTAATATGTCATATCAATGAATAGTACCCATATCATATAAATATACAAACACCACCATCTTAGAGGGACAGAGAAAAACACTCAAGATTTCTATTTTAATATGATGATCCAATTAATTCAATTATTTCAAAATGAATTCTGAAATTGTGAGTTTCGTTTGTTACGTCTAATGGTGACGCTTGTTTCAAATTGGTTATTATCTACCTTTTCCTTCCTCCCATCAATCCTTTCTTCATTTACCCAATGTGTTTTTTCTCTCTTTAGTTTGTAAATATGTTTTTGTGGGCATCATTTCTATCTTTTCGGGTTGTGATGGATAAACACTAGTGCCTACCATTGCTAAACCTCCACTAGACACCAACAATGTCTCTTGAAAAGTGGGTTGAGTAAAGATACTCGAATGGTGGCTTTTCATCGGCTCATTGATTTGTTTATGTTTTGAGAGTATTTCAAAATAATAAATGATTTCACAAGTCGATTTGGATCGTATTGTCTATCAATTTTATATGTTTTGTGTTCTTTCCCTTGTTTAATTAGTCCTCCAAAAATTCTAAAAATAAGAATGTGTTTTGTGTTATTTCCGTTGTATAATAAATCTTCTAAAAATTCTAAAAATAAATATGTTAGGAAGTTTTGTCTTGTCTTACGCTAGTTTTATTTTTTTTCTTTTGTAAGTATTTTTAGGATGTATTTGTTGTCATTCTCTCTAGTTTAGTGCATGCTCGGTTCTTTTGCTCATTTTGCACACCACTTTGGGTGCTTTGGGGTTGATTTTCTTATCATAATAGATACTTACAATTACCCCAAATATGTTGTACTTGAATTGTGATAAAATTGATTGGTAATGTGATGTAATGTTCTGTTTTGACTAAAGTTGAAGCATTTGTCTTGTTTATTGAACTTATTCTTAATCACTGATGACGAGAATTTATTTTTTTTGTTCGAATTATATGATCGAATAAATGAATAAATTTTGAAGAATTACGAAGTTATCCATCTTTGTAAAAATGCATATTTTAAAATAATTCCAACTTTGCGGAATCTACATTAGAATAAGTAGGTGGTTATATATATGGCTGAAGAATATATGACAAATTTTGCAATCATTATTAGGCAGAGGCCAAAGGGACATATTTAGCATCAACAGTTGTTGTTTGCCACTGGCCACTGGTGGATTTGAAGTATCTCTATTTTAAGAAGATAACACATATGATTGTAATTGTAAGGAATGTCATATTTATTCCTTTTTCCAACAAAACCACAATGGTTGCTACAATATATTGTTCTCTTATATGAATAAAGGTCACTTGCAGGCAACTACAATTCTCATTTTCCAGCCTACAGATACTACTTATTAAACTATACTACTCCAAAATCATGTATAGATCAACAGGAAAAATAAAGAAATTCGCAAGGCGTAATATTTGAATATGAAAGTCACTTATAAGAAATTCATAGCAGTCCAAGAATGCTGCGGTGCGTGCATGGCACATGAATGAAGAACCATCTTTTCGATAGTGAATGGATTTTCAAAGCACAATTGTTTGCTTGAGAAGCAAGAATAAGTGTTTTTTCTTGGATCAAAAATAAAACCATTAGTTTGTTCTAAAGCTCCCCATCGTCCAGCTACTTTACACACTAATTAAATCTTGTATCTAGTTAGGTCAAATCTTCTAAATTACGTAAATTCTTTCAGTGTTTTCTTTTTTTTTCCTTCATAAAGTTTACATTGAGCTTTTTACCACGTAACTGAACAAACATTAATTGCTTTTATTTAATTTGTATTTTAATTTATATGGGATCAAATTTTTGAAAGGCTTAATGCACACTTTAGATTTTAAAGCGTATTGTTTTTCTCACTTTGGTGCTTAAAGGTTATTCGGGCCCACTTCAGTCCCTAATATTATCAAACGTTCTTAATTTAGTCTTTTAAACATTAAAAGTATTTAACCAATTATATGTTACCACATGTCATGTAATAGACACCACAATGTCGAAAAACCTTTAAAAAGTCTTTAAAAATGAAAAATATAAAAAATTGTAAAAATTACAAAAAAAATAAAATTAGAAAATAAAGTTTTTTAAAATTATTAAATTACAAAAACACTATAAAAATTAATTTAAAAAAATATTCGATATTTTAATATTTTTAAAATTTTATAAATCATATTTACTAGAACTTGAATATGAGGTCTTGTCTTTTGGAAGAATACTACCTACCATAATTGTTTTATAATTCAGTTAATCAGAATTTATAATTGGTAGTTTTTGTTAGGTGATAAATTTGGATAAGTTTTTTTTTAATTATTTAAATAATAAAAAATAATATTATTTAAAAAACAATAATTTAAATAATATTAGAAATCCTATTACATGTATATGCTTGTGGAAACCACAAATTTAGAACACAAATGTATTTTTTAAAAATATCATACAATAAATAATGAAACATAATGTTTGAAACTAATTAATCATAATAACATGTCAAATATGTACAATACTAAAAAAAGATTAAACTGTGAGTATAACAAAATTTAAACATATAAATATATTAGATAAAAAATATTAAATGAACTATAATTATTTATCATGCTATTGTCAACAATTGTGAGTTAGTGTCGAGTTGACTTACGACACCAACTCAATTAACAACATTATTAATATATAAAACTAATAACTATAAAATTGTATAGAATGTATCATAATGAAGCTTTGATTGAATGGTAAATTTAAGTTTTAGTAATCCTGGTGCATGTTCAAATCTCATCATATGTATATTTTAATTCATTTTTGTTAAAATGAAAAAACTAAAATATTCTCGGATAGTATAACTTATTTTAATTATAGAAGGCTATTTTCGTAATTTTTGAACCAAGTTAATGACTCGATTGAGGGTGAAACCACTTAGTAGAACACTTAATAAATAGTATATATTTTTAATTATTCCAAATATCTTAAGAACTATTGTCGAAAGTTTGATATTTTCAAAAAAATTTGGTACAAACTAAAAAGAACATGTGCATGATGATGGATGAATGAAACTTATTCTAGACATTAAATATAAGCCGAATCAAATAAAAATGTGGCTAGTAACATTGGTAAAGTACTAAAAATTGATATATTTTAAAATATTAAAAATTTGATATAAAAATTTATTCAATTTTTATAAAATTAATTTTATTACTATATGCAATTTTTATATTAATTTTTTAAAAATATTTTAAATGTGATTAGCGAATGTATACTTTATTCCAAGATACAAAAACCTTTACTAGTTTTAAATTTTTTAAATAATTTTTTTACAATTTTTTATGATTTCTAATATTTTTATGATTTTTACAATTTTTTTACAATTTCTAATAATTTTTATAATTTTTTTTGTAGTTTTTAAATTTTTTTTTTATTTTTTACAATTTTGAAAAATTTAGTTTTTAAAAATTTTTATTATTTTTTACAATTTTGAAAAATTCTAACATATTTTAAAACTTTAACCAATTATATATTCATACATTTTAATTTTTTTATGATTTTTAATAATTTCTTAATTTTTTTTTATTTTTTTCATCATCGTGACATAAATGTATGCCACATGGCATTTTATGATTGGTTGGATATCCCAATCGATATTTTTTAATGTTCAAAGAACTTAATTGGGAATGTCTTATTACATTAGGGACTAAACTAGGCCTGTTTGATGACGTTAGGAATTGAAGTGGGCCAAAAAAATTTTAAGGACCAAAGTGAGAAAATATACTTTAGGAACCAAAGTGTGCATTAAGCCAATTTTAAAAGAAAATGAAGCTCAAACAATACATGTATTCCAGCCAAGGGCTGCACGAGGAGGTAGGGCCTTATGTCACAGGCCGCGAATCAAAACTCGTGACGAATGCACATAGAACATCTCATAGATGTCAATTGATTAAATGAGACACATTTGACCCATTTGAACTAGCCCGATTTGTGGAACATGTGGAGAAACTCGTCTACTTGAAGCCTTAGTGGCCCAATGGAACACTCTAGGAAAACTAGAGTTACCATAATGAATATTGTAAATCCTAAGGGATAAGATTGTCTAAAGTTTAAATCCTTTAAGACTCTCATCTTGTAGATAGACTTTAATATTGAACATTAATGTAATTTAAACTGCACCGTTAGATCTGGAAGAACTCAATTATAAGTAGAGTCTTCCCCCTTCATTTGTAATCATTCCCTTTAGAGTTATTAAATATACTTTGAGAGCATTTACTTAAGTATATACTTGGTGTGCTTAGGTTTTTTCTGTGGGTTTTCTATTCACTTTTTGCTGCTTCATTTGAAAGTATGCTTTCGTTTTATTTCTATACATTAAAGAACTTTCTTTGTAAATTTCCATTTGAAAGTAAAGTTAATTTAGGTGGATTTGAATCATCTAAAATCGCGTGATTTATCAGACTAAAATTCTAGCATCATGAAACTTACATCTCCTTAATTTGATAAAATTATATTGATAAAATTGTAAAATATAAAATTTGTGTTTCTATCCCCAAAAATTTACAATTCATATGAAATTTCTATATTTGCCCCTTGTTCTAATCTAGGCAAACATTATCATCAACTAAATTTTGCAGTCTCAACAGGCCAATGGATGGGAGAGGGAGGATATTCTTTGTCGTAAAATTTTTTCCCCAAATCTTTACAAAATTAGAACATAAATAAAAATACTGCTTATCTCAACATTTTATTATTTCGATTTTCCAAATCCGCTGTCTGACTCCTACACTTACTTTTCAATGTCTTATAAATCAAGTAATCGCTTGACAAGCAGCACATAAACTTTAGTTATTACCTTGAGATGAAGTCAAATTAAGAAGCCCAACAATTTATTATCCATCGTAATCATGTTATTTCCTTGAAATTAATTATTATTATTTTGTGTGTGATACAAAGCATAAAGGTTTTGGACTCGAGATTAGTGTTATATTCTGGTTAAGGTTACACTAAAAAATTGCTTCCTCAAAGTAGTTGTGTGATGTATGTATGGACAGACCGGAAGTGGTTGAGAGAGAAAGATAGGAAAAATAGATAACTACACCCATATATACTTGTTGTTGGTGGTGTGGTGGAGGGAGTTGGGAGGATGCTTTCATGGACAGGAATAAAGAGAGGGGGGGTCGACTGTGGATGAAGTAACATGTGGCGAGTGAGTGGAAAGGGGGAGAAATAGGAAGGAGAATGTGTATATACCTATATATCAGTTTATTGCAGGCAAGGGGGTGGTTCGAGTGGGTACTGTAAATGAGGTTTGACAAGATATGAAAGGCTCAATCGTTTTCCATCTTTCGGCTGCATTTGGACTTGGATGGAAGCTTTGATATAACCCATCACTCATTGCCTCCATCACTCTCCTCTCCCCCTCTTTCATTTTCCTAAATTATTAAATTGCCAACTTTTAACTGAGTTTAAGTGTTTTAATGCTTTGTTTTCTCTAACCCTGCTTATGAACACTATCCCACATGACATGACCTTAGCTTATATGCTTGAAGAATCATAATCAAGGCCCAACAGTACCCTTATTTATATATTTACATATTTTGATATTTATAAAGCACAGTGCATCAGTAAAACCCTAACCTATATCTTTAAAAAAAATTTAAACATAACACAAAAAAAACTATGTTTGGAGCCTGCATTTGGACATCTCCATACCAATACACTACATAAGAGATCCCAAAAATATTGAGATGAAATTGTTGGTTTTAATGGTTGAATTTATGTTTTTCTTTCCACTCTGCTAAAAGAAGTGCAATTCTTCATACATTTTATCTCTTTTCATGAGCACAATTTTAGTGCATGCATTGTGTCAGTCGAAAACAAAAAAAATTATATCTGCTGGTGAGGGGAGACAATAAAATATATATTTTTATATTCCTTTCTGATTTGACAAAAATTTTCCAGCCCTTTGTTCTCTCCTTGGGTACAAAAAAAGAATTGAAAATGTTGATATATTATGGAAAAATTCATATTATAATGAAAAATGTGAAACACACATATTAATATAATAGTTAATTGCTATTGATGGATGAAATTACTGATCATGTTAAATACAAAACCTTGAGACACATTTAACAACCAACATGGAGGAATGAAACATGATCCCGTGAAACATGATGCTACCAATCAATTAAGAACATTTTGTTAATGTTCTTCATCTATAACGATTATAATTATAGTCTTAGCATAATAAAATTATCCTTATCAAGTAACCAAACATGATAGTCATATATATCTTGATCCTGTGTATACCTTAGCTATAAAACATCATGACTTGAGACAGGATACATATCAAAAACATGATAGTCAATAAGAGAAATGATATATGTCCCCTTCAAACAGCTCTCTTACACATGCATCAAAAAGAGTATTTGCTCATAATTAACATATAAAAGTAAAACTAACTTGATTATAAAAGAAAAACAAAGAAATACCGACTATTTGCTCATAATAAATGTCCTGGTCCTCTCTCTCCTTTCTTGTACACAACCTTATACCTCCGGCCCCTTAATAATTTGCCGTTACTGTGGCATTGGATAAAAACAATGGGTGTTAAGGTCTTGCGCACGTTCAACAAGATGAGACTGGAATAGTTTCCAGGAGGTGTATTGATTTTCCATCTAGCGTTTACTAGTTGACCCGAGACTGCGTCGACTCTCGCGTGGATGTGTGGAACACAAGTCGCAGAACGGCCTATATGCTGCAATAATAGGGACCTAACCTAGTTGCTACATTACCACGAAAAACTTGCAAGCAATTTTTAAGGAATCGAAGGAGAAGAAGGTTGTTGTTTGCCTTTCTTTGGGGGTTTTGGCAGAAATAATGGAAGGAGAAAGGGGAGTCTCAAATTATGAGATAAAAGTTTCGTTCTCAACCACACAGGCGATCCGCGAAATGGGGTTTGTACAATATGAAGAAAACCAGATGATGAGTTTCATGGCTCCGGCGCAGTCTTCTCATCATCAAACATCTCAGGCTCTCAATCACGCCACGATTGGTAACAGTAGCACCACCAATTCCACCACCGTGGCGTTTGGTCATAACAACCAGGTATATTATAAGTTAGACAAGATAACTTTTACAGATTGCTGATCTTTGTATCTAATGTTGGTGTTGGTAAAATTTTAGGTAGGGAGGACCTTGGATCCCAAAGCTGTAGAGGGCGAGAATTACTCCAGTAACATCAACGATGGGAATAATAATTCATGGTATTTTTCATATCTTAGCTCTCCATTTTTTTTCTTTTTAATTTATAGAGTCAGGTTCTCTCTCAAGTGCATACGTACTGACAGAGACTCCCCACCCAAAACAATATTCAACACGCTATATAAGTATGCATCTTCTTGAGGTCTTTCCATAATCTAGGCTAAAAGGGTTATTGCTTCACTTGTTAATGGAATGCTTTTTTTTTTTGGTAACAAAAGGGGGGAAAACCTAAAGCATATTAGTAATAAGCCATATCTTCTTGCCTACCTAAACCAGCTACAGCATATCCATATATGTTGGTCCAACTTTCTCTTTCTTCTTAGTGGGCATGAAGAAGGATAGCCTTGATATGCATTTATCCCCAAATCCCATGGCATATATATATTTATTCCATTACAAAAAGGGTTAAAAAAGTTTGGGATTTGGCAGGTGGAGGAGGTCAACCTCAGAGAAGGGTAAAGTGAATAATAAGGTAAGGAGAAAGCTAAGAGAACCAAGGTTTTGTTTCCAAACGAGGAGCGATGTGGATGTGCTAGACGACGGTTACAAGTGGAGAAAATATGGGCAGAAGGTTGTCAAAAACAGCCTTCATCCAAGGTACTTTTGCTATATATGCTCGCTTTCCTTGTCACTATATATGCATGGAGGAGATATGTTGGTGCAAGAGGCAGCAGCAAGCTGTTTCTAGCCTTGCTTGAGTAGTAAGCCTCGAGGCTTGGTGAAGAAGCAAACTCGGAAGCAGAAAAAACAGAAAGATGAAGCTAGCAAGTGAAAACAGAAAAGAGAGAAAGAGATTGAATGAAAATGAGCTGATATTTTTCATTAACACATGAACAAGGCATTAAGCCATTACATATATCAGTCAATAAGTAAAACAAACAAGTAATCACCTACTAATATACCTAACACCACTAAAATGCCTAGTAACTTGGTAAACTTGATTGAAAAACAGAAAGCTTCTACCTAAGCTTGTCATTCAGCACCTAATTACATCAAAATGCAGCTACCAACTAAGTTTGATCCTAACTAAATACAAAACAATCAATTAAGGAAACCAAATGAATAGCTTCAGCTTGCTGCATCAATTTGCTGTTGAAGCACGTTCCTTGCATGGCCACCTTTGCTGCTACATGGGAGCTGACTTCAACACTCCTCCTCAGCTTCTATGCAGCAGACTCCTAGCTTCCTCTTCAGGCTTAGAAATCTTGATACACCGAGTGGCTTTGTGAAGATATCGGCAATCTGATTTTCAGAACTGCAATGGGTTAGCTCGATTTCTCGAGCTTGTTCCATTTCTCTTATCACATGGAGTTTGATGTTGAAATGTTTTGTCCTGCCATGAAAGACAGGATTTTTAGCAATAGCAACTGCTGACTTGTTGTCACAATGTATCACAGTTGCTTCATTCTGCTGTAGATTCAGGTCACTCAAAATTTTTCTCAGCCACATAGCTTGATTAACAGCATTGGCAGCTGCTACATACTCTGCTTCTGCTGTCGATTGAGCCACCATTGTTTGTTTTCTTGAGCTCCAGCAAATCATAGCTGAGCCAAGTGTAAAAGCATAGCCAGAAGTGCTCTTCATATCATCCTTTGAACCAGCCCAATCGCTATCAGTGTAGCCAATCAGTTTCAACTCTTCAGCCTTTCTAAACTGTATTCCATGGTTTAAGGTACCTTTAATGTATCTTAGCACCCTTTTCCCAGCCTTGTAATGTTGCTGGTTACAGCAGTGCATGAACCTTGATAGCATGCTTACAGCAAACAGAATGTCAGGTCTTGTTGCTGTCAAGTACAATAAACACCCAACAAGGCTTCTGTAATCTGTTTCACAGACAGATTCATCTTCCTCCTGGCTCGATAGCTTTATGCCAATAGCCATTGGTGTGCTCACTGGTTTACAATTCTCCATAGAGAATTTAGCCAGCACTTTCAAGGCAAATGTCTTTTGTTTCAAGAAGATTCCTCCTTCTATTTGATTGACTTCCATTCCTAGGAAATATGTCATTAATCCCAGGTCTGACATCTCAAACATTTCCTTCATTCTTGCTTTGAAATCAACCATCATAAACTTGTCTCCTCCAGTCACTAGAAGATCATCAACATATAGTGACACAATAAGCTGTGTTTCAGCTCCATTCCTCTTAACATAGAGTGTTGGCTCACTAGCACTCCTTTCAAATCCCAAACTGACCAAATATGAGTCAATTCGAGCATACCAGGCTCGAGGGGCCTGTTTTAGGCCATACAAGGCCTTTCTTAGCCTATACACCAAATGTTCCTTACCAGGCACTATAAAACCTGGGGGTTGCTCGATGTATATCTCTTCTTCTAGAAATCCATTGAGGAATGCAGACTTGACATCCATTTGGTGGATTGTCCACTGGTTCTGAGCAGCAACTGCAATCAGCAATCTGATTGTATCGAGTCTGGCTACTGGAGCAAATGTTTCCATGTAGTCCAGACCATACCTTTGACTGAAGCCCTTTACAACTAGCCTGGCCTTTAGCTTGTTTAAGCTTCCATCTGCATTGTGCTTCACTCGATAGACCCATTTTACACCGATAGTCTTTCTGTTGGCAGGCTTTTCAACCAACTCCCATGTCTGATTCTTTACAATCATGTTGATTTCATCAACCATAGCTTGTTTCCAACTTTCATCTGCCTCAGCCTCTTCAAAACTGCTAGGTTCTGCTGTTGCAACCTGTGCCCTTTCATAAATATCTTCTAGGGGCCTTGTGCCTCTCACAGGCACATCATCAACATCCATTTCAGGTCCTAGCTGCTCAAGTTCAGCTTGATTAGGCACTAGGTCTTCTGAAACTGCTTCTGGCTCATTTTTCTCCCAATTCCAGCAGGCTTTCTCATCAAAGATGACATCTCTGCTCACTTGGACTTTGTTTATCAAGGGATCCAGAACCCTGTAGCCCTTTTTGACTGAGCTGTAGCCTACTAGAACACCTGGTTGAGCCCTTTTAGAGAGCTTGTCTCTCTTTGCTGCTGGTATTTGTGCATAACACAGGCAACCAAACACCTTCAGGTGTGCTAAGGAAGGCTTGAAACCAAACCAAGCCTCGAAAGGTGTCTCGGATGCAAGAGCTTTAGTAGGAAGCCTGTTCTGAAGGTAAACAGCAGTGTTTACTGCCTCAGCCCACATGGTCTTGGGCAGTTTCTTCTCAAACAGCAGACATCTGGCCATATCCATCAGACTTCTATTCTTTCTTTCAGCTACCCCATTCTGCTGAGGTGTGTAGACATTTGTAAGCTGATGTTTGATACCAGCATCATTGCAAATGGCTTGAAACTGAGCTGAAGTGTACTCAGTGCCATTGTCTGTCCTTATCGATTTTAGCTTGCAACCTGTTTCTGTTTCTACAGCATTTTTAAACTTCACAAACACTTGAGCTACCTCAGACTTGTGTTTTAAAAAGAAAATCCAGCAAAACCTTGTAAGATCATCAATGAAGAGGATGAAATACCTGTTTTTGCTGAGTGATTCAGTCCTCATCGGGCCACATACATCAGAGTGCACCAGCTGCAGTCTTTCAGTAGCTCTCCAAGCTGAATTTGTAGGAAATGGCAGTCTTGCCTGTTTCCCCATTTGGCAGACTTCACACACATCATCATGCTCCACTGAGCTGGTGAAGTTCTCTGCCATGCCCTCTTTGGCCAATCGAGCCATTGATCTGAAGTTGGCATGTCCAAGCCTTTGATGCCAAAGCTTGGAGTCTTCAACAGAGGCTGTGTATGCTGAGTTTGAGTCATTTGCCCAGTGAACCTCAAAGCATTTATCAGTCATTGTGACTGTCATAAGACTTGATCCACTTGGATCAGTAATGTGGCATTGTTTATCCTTGAACACAACAGAATAACCTTTCTCGAGCAGTTGAGCTATGCTGAGAAGGTTTCTGTCAATCTGAGGTACCAACAGCACATTTGGAATGATCTTATTGCCTGTGGGAGTACATATCAGCACTTCTCCTCTTCCTTCAGCCCTTATAAACTGACCATTTCCAACCTTGACCTTGGTCTTATAACTTCTGTCCAAGGTTTTAAACAAGGAGGCATCTGGTGACATGTGGTTAGTGCAACCACTGTCCAGCAACCAGCCTTTAGAGCATTTCTTCTCAGAAGCTACACAAGAAACAGCAAAGACCTGTTCTTCTTGGTCACTACTGTCCTCAGCTACTCGAGCTTCAACCTTTGACTGCTGAAGTTGATTCTGCCTTGGCCTACTTCTGTTTTTGCAGACCCTTTCAACATGGCCCTTCTTCTTGCAGTGTTGGCATACTGCATCTGGCCTAAACCAGCATCTGTCTTCTGGATGGCCAGGCTTCTTGCAATATCTGCAGGGCTGGTCATTGCTCCTTGCAGCATCAGGCTTAGGCCTGTTCTTCCAAGGCTTTTTGCCTCGTTGAGCATTAGTGCTCGAGGTTTCTCTGGCCTTGGCTTGAAATGCACCTTCTTGGTGATCTTCAGCTCTGCTAGCTCTCCTTTGTTCCTGAGCATAGAAGGTGTTGATTAACTCAGTCAAAGAGATGCTAGCAAGGTCTCTTGAGTCCTCTAGGGAGGATATTTTGGCCTCATATCTCTCAGGCAAAGTGGAGAGGACTTTCTCCACAATTCTTGCCTCATCAAAGTGCTCACCTAGGAGCCTTATGCTGTTAACCACTGCCATAATTCTATCTGAGTACTGCTTCACTGTTTCTTCTTCCTTCATCTTCAAATTCTCGAAATCCCTTCTCAAGTTTAACAGCTGCTGTTGCCTTGTTCTCTCAGTGCCTTGAAACTCCTCCTTAAGCTTATCCCAGGCCTGTTTTGGAGTCTCACAGGCCATGATTCTGGTGAAGATGACATCTGACACACAGTTCTGGATGCAGGACATGGCTTTGTGCCTCTTGGTCCTCTCATCAGCATGTTGCCTAATCTGAGCTACTGTGGGATTAGCCCTCAGTGGTGCTGGCTCAGTATCTGTGTTGACAACTTCCCACAGATCGAAGGCCTGTAGGTAAGTCTTCATCTTGACCAGCCATATGTGAAAGCCTTCTCCATTGAAGACTGGTGGGGCTGCTGGTGAAAAACCTGAAGAAGCCATCAAGTTCCTTGTTTTGAAGCAACAGGTCCACTAAGACAAGAGCTCTGATACCAATTGTTGGTGCAAGAGGCAGCAGCAAGCTGTTTCTAGCCTTGCTTGAGTAGTAAGCCTCGAGGCTTGGTGAAGAAGCAAACTCGGAAGCAGAAAAAACAGAAAGATGAAGCTAGCAAGTGAAAACAGAAAAGAGAGAAAGAGATTGAATGAAAATGAGCTGATATTTTTCATTAACACATGAACAAGGCATTAAGCCATTACATATATCAGTCAATAAGTAAAACAAACAAGTAATCACCTACTAATATACCTAACACCACTAAAATGCCTAGTAACTTGGTAAACTTGATTGAAAAACAGAAAGCTTCTACCTAAGCTTGTCATTCAGCACCTAATTACATCAAAATGCAGCTACCAACTAAGTTTGATCCTAACTAAATACAAAACAATCAATTAAGGAAACCAAATGAATAGCTTCAGCTTGCTGCATCAATTTGCTGTTGAAGCACGTTCCTTGCATGGCCACCTTTGCTGCTACATGGGAGCTGACTTCAACAAGATATAAGTAGCCAATTTTAAGCCAAGGTTAGATTAATAATATTCCCAATGTTATTAATCTTGAAGATATTTATAAGAAACTATTAGAATAGAATGTTCACAGTATACAGGCATAATATTGGAATATCATTTGTGTGGAAGGAGAGGGGAAGGATAGTGCTGGCATTATTTTCAAACTACGAATATTAACTTTAGTTGGATTTCTTTGTTTCTGTTTGTGCATGTTTGGTGGTTTCCCATTTTAAGTTGGTATATATATTAATTCGTCTAAGGTTTGCAGTATTTGAATCATGAATTCATTTGACTTGCATTAATGTCGCTGGTTTTTGCCTGAATAGTGGTCAAAGCACTTGTTGGGTTAAAGTTAAGTTCTAAGTGGAATGGACTCATGGAACGTATGGTACTCTGAAAAAGATGGGCATGTAAACGTTTCTTTTTACATCTCTCACACACGAGTTAATTATTTCTGCACATGCACATATCATTAGTAGATAATTTTTGCTAATAGGTATGGGGTGAATACCTTTAGTTAAAAACTAAAGGTTGGGTTCATAAACATTTATAAACTACCTTTATAATATCTATATAAAATAATTTTAGTTAAATTATATTGATAGTGATTCCATTATTAGTAAATTTTATTTTCGGTTGTTTGCTATTAAATTGCTAATAGAGAGATAGTTTGTCAACTTTTAATTGGAATAATAATAACTTTAGCACTCAATATTTACATATTAGGTTAATTCAATCTTGATTCTAAAAAATTTATCCCTTGGTATTTACCAATTGTGTATTTTGATCTTTTTTGCAATTTTACTTTTTTTGGTGACATTAATGGTTACTTTTAAAAGAATGAGAAAATATGAAAAATTTTATCTTGGATTTTTTAGTATTTCTATTTTTGGTATATTTTCAATCAAATTTAACTGATAAATTTATTTCTAACTTTTTAGGTGAAAGGATCACAAAAGAAAGTAAAACTATAAAAAAAAACCAAGATTACATTATATGTGAATATTGAGGGTTAAAGTTGCTATTATATCAATTTTAAAAGTTGATATGTCATTTTTCAGTTAGCCATTTACTACGGGCGATCAAAAAAAACAAAGTCAAATAATTTAATAACTATTTTGTAATTTTCCATAATTAAA
This sequence comes from Gossypium hirsutum, assembly GCF_007990345.1. Classification (NCBI taxonomy): domain Eukaryota; kingdom Viridiplantae; phylum Streptophyta; class Magnoliopsida; order Malvales; family Malvaceae; genus Gossypium; species Gossypium hirsutum. The sequence goes on along the minus strand of NC_053431.1, from coordinate 8,915,144 downwards.
TAACTAAAATAAAAATACCAATAATTAAGTAATTACCAATATGCAATTTCCTAATTTCTTTTTGTTATAGTATTTTGACTGCCGTATTTCAGAGATTTTACAATTTTAATGTACCTTACAGGTATAATAAAACTTTAAGATAAAATATCTCACCTCTCAAACTTTCATATTTTTTGTTACAATTTATAGTTTTCTCTATATTATTCTATCTAGACCAAGTTTTAGGAATGGTGATGAATAGTCTTGTTGGGGGATCAGTTTCTCTAGGAGAAATTTTCGACGTATCATCTATGGAGATGTCGATTCGGTCCTTCAACAATTGAAAATATTGTAAGGAGGGTTTGTCCCACTTCACAAAGAACTGTGTATGATTCACAAAGAGATGCCTCGACTATACGTGGATGTACGGTTGTGGCGTCCCTTTCCGTAAACCGTACACGACTTTTCACAAGAGGGACAAAACCTTTCCCGGAAGACAATATCTTCAATTGCTGAAGGATCAGATTGGTGTCCTCAAGGACAACATTTCGAAATATTCTCTCGGAGTATACGGTCCCGCTGAACACACACAAACATACTAGGGCTACAGGTGGGGATGAGTAAGCTTAGCTAGCTACTTATAAAGCAGATTTCCAAGTATTGTGTTTAATTTAGAAGCAAGTAATGATATGAGAAATGTGGTGCAAATAAGATGTAATATTGATTATGTGTTATATATTGGAGATGGCAGGAGTTACTATCGGTGTACGCAGAATACTTGCAGAGTGAAGAAGAGGGTTGAAAGATTATCGGAGGATTGTCGAATGGTGATTACTACTTACGAAGGCAGGCACAACCACTCTCCCTCTCATGATTCTAATTCTTCTGACCATCAACCCTTTTCCTCTTTCTAATTCATCTTTTTCATACACAAGTACGATTTTAAGTTATTACTATGGTTTTGTTTAGTTGGTTTATCCTAGTGGTTTAGATCACTAAATTTATAGCTTCAGTCCTTGTTTTCAAGTTTCACCCTCCTTTTTTTGAGATCAATATTGTAAATATTTTATAAACACTTTATCAATGATAGGTCTCTTTTCTTTGTTTCTTTCTTTTTTACGAATTCTGAAAAAAATTATTTTTCAGACATAAAAGATATTTTAATCTTAAAAGAAATTAAGAGTTGTACATTTCCTAATAATAATTGTTTGAATTAATAATTCGTCTTGATAATTATTATCTAATGAAATGGATATAAAATTGAGAGTTCAAAGTAAGAATATGTTTGGTACGTCCTTTTCAACTAAATTTAATTGGTGGGAATTTGATTCCAATATTTAATATGTAAAAATTAGTTTATTTTAAAATTTCTTTGAGACGTATTTTCCATAAACAATGGAAAGCAATTCCTTGAATAATTGATGGGAAAGTTACTTTCCCATGTAATCGAGAAAATTTTGTAAAATTTACATCTTCACAATCTTACATTAACATACAAGTTATTTTTAAATGAATTTAGATTCAACCAAAATGTGAACAAATCATATCTCGTGGATTAATTTGAATATTTGTTAATGATAAATATTATTATTTAAATATTTATTAATAATAAAAATTATTGAAAATAAAATACATAAATACTATAATTTTATTTAATAAGAATAAATTTGTAATACTATATTTTTATTTAATAAGAATAAATTTGTACAAACACTATTACATTGCCAACAAAGTGGTGAGCATGCCAAATGTGTTAATGTAATTTTCTCAGAATTTTAATCAATAAAACGTTGTAAAGTAACTTTTTTGACAATGACATTCTCATAAACCATATTTCATGTAATCATATTCCATTAGAATCATAATATGGGAAAGCAACAAATTCTTCTTAGTGTTGAAAAAATAAGTATTGAAAAATTAAATCCTAAATTTAAGTAAGAAAATCTATTTGATATATTACTTAAAATTAAATATTTGGTATAATTAAATTTTTTGATAAGGGATAATATAATCTAAAATGAAATGGAATAAAAAAAATAATTGAATTTATTATGTATTAAGTGATAAGTAGATTCTATCTACTTATCATTTTCCAAATTTTTTTTGTAGAAAAATTTCTATCTATCTAGTAATTTTTATTGCGAATTATTAACCATGTTAAAAAATTAAACTATTGCACATATTAATTTTTATTGTAAATTATTAAACACATTAAAAAAATTAAATTATTGAAAATATTAATTTTTAATACTTTAGATTTATATATAATAATTTTTTTTATGTATGGTAGATTAAGTGTTAAAATTTGAGCCAAACTTTTGAAGGGCGGCTTATAAGGGCAATATTTTTTAAATAGTTAAAAATGATATAAAATATTTTTTATAAACTTGATTTAGTTTTTGAGATAAAATAAATGACTAACTTATTTGAAAAGAAAAGAAAATATAATTTGAAATGTGACAGTAGAGATTTAAAAAATTCTTACTTCATCTCTTTTAAAAATATTTAGTTTTCGTCGATTAAGTTTTAGCTCGATTAGCATGAGTATTGTTGCCAATATAGGAGGACCTGGGTTCAAGTGCGCTGAAGCACATTATCCTTCTATTTATGAATTGGAAAGGGACTATAAGTAGTTTTAAATATTGTGTTAAAAAAGAGCAGATAGGATTAGATTATGATTTGGATTTTCAAGAACGAGAATCTTATGACATGTTGGGAATCTCTTATGAAAATCAACCATGACTGAAACGTATCTTAATGCCTGAAAGTTAGATAAGGGACCCTCATTGAATGATAAGAAACTAATTACAACTTGGAATATTCAAGGAATATTTGTACATTCTCTTCTAGCTCAATTAGAGGAATTGAGGTTTCATTCGCATTCTTATGGATGACTAATAAATAAAAAGAAATAAAAGACAATACAATTCTCGATTTTTGAAGAGACTTATTTATTTATTTTATTTCGGACGAGCCGAGATAATAGGATGAACAACAAGGGTTCTGTACCGAGAACTTTGTATTGCGCACATCACTTGGATGAACTTTAGAGAGTCACATAGAAGGGAATGAAGAAATGGAATATGAAAGAGAATACAAAGAAATAAATGAAAGAGGATCGACTTCTATTTGTACTGTAGCTGAGATGAGTCTTGGTTATTTCTATCCTTGAACTCTTATCACAATATATAATGAAATTGTTTAAAAAAAATAATTTAACTTTTGTTTGATATTTTGAATAATTTAACTTTTATGATGAAAATGAATCAGGTCAAAATTAAGTTTTGAATATTTAACCTCGATATCGGTTCATATTTTAAATTTGATCTAATTTTTTATTAAACTTATTTTATATATTTAATAATTTTTTATCTAAGTCCTCTAAAAAAATGGGACAAACCTTCGAAATCGGATACTTCAATAATACAACAAGTATTGGGCCCGAATAAGAAGCCTCAATAATACAACTTCTTTTTAGCACGCCAAAACATTGATCATCAAATTTAAACTTTAGAAACGCGAAAAAGAAGCCTGATAAAGAGGGATATAAACGTAATTTCACCCGAACTCTATCTTCAAGCTCAGTAAGTAATCAAATATCTGCCACTTCACTCTCACTTTTGGGCGTAATCCCTTAAAAACAAAAAAAAGAGAAAATGCTTCTCCAGCCTTCGTCGTTGCTGAATCACCGTGTTTCGATCTCCTCAGCCGATTCTTACTCTCGGCAGCTCCCATGCCGGATTCCCAAGTTTATCCTTTCCAGAACCCCAAGTTTTCAGAAGCTGCCGATCACGTGTTCCATATCTCAAGTCCATAGCTATGGGACCGTGGACTTTGAAAGAAGGCCCATGGTCAAATGGAACGCTCTATATAAGAAAATATCGCTCATGGAAAACCCTGAATTGGGTTCTGCCTCTGTGTTGAATGAGTGGGAAAAAGGAGGTAGGAAGCTCACCAAGTGGGAGCTTTGTAGGGTTGTCAAGGAGTTAAGGAAGTACAAGCGTTTCAAGCAAGCACTTGAGGTAAACCCAACAAAAAAAATAAAAGGAGGGAATTTTGTGTTCTCTTCTAGTGTGTTTCGATTTCTGGGTTTTTTTTTTGGCAATCTGTTGTAGACAGCGATTGCTTGACTCTATAATTTACTTAATAATTACTGGGCAATCTAATTCTTCCCTAACTTTAGGTGCTTTGGTGTTTTGAATTGCATTTGTATGTGTTATTATTGGTGAAAGTTGAATTCTTTGTTGGTTGCTACATGAACCTATTACATTAGAGAGTGGAGTTAAAGCCTTTTTTATGAACCTTCTCAGTCTCTTCATTGCAATGAATCACCTGAACTGAAGGTCTTGTCTAGATGATGGATTTGCTGCAAGCTATAGTTACAGGGGTAAGGTAATATTGATGAATGCTCTTTGAGTTTGAGACACAGTTTGGGGTTTAAGTAGGACCAAAGAATATTTTACAGTTGATGCAACAGGTTTTTTAGGCATAGCTCTTAATATTCCTTCAAAATAAGTTGAGGAATCTATCTTAATTGACATAGGAGGTGCCCTAAACAACCAAAAAGATACACAATGTTGTGAGTGATTTTCTGTTTCTTCTTATAAAGCATAGTGAAATGAAGATAATTATTATTCAACTTATCAATGGTGTAGGATTTATCGTTTTTATCTTGTATTTGCACATTTTGGTGATATTTTTGGATGCTGAATTTAGAATGATTGCAAGTCTGTTGTAAAATTAAGGCAAAATAGCGAATTGTTGTACATTTATCAGAGCCTAGTTCACAGTAAAAGGCTAAGTAGACGTTGTTGTTGTTGATCACTGTAGTGGATGGCCTGGTAGAATTGTCAATTTGTTTTAGGGAAGTTAAAATTAGTTATCGCTTTTATTCAGTAGAGTTGTTGATGTACTTCCATCAGGCATATTTTTAAAAACTTTTCCAAAATTGTACAGGTGTATGAGTGGATGAACAATAGAGGAGAGAGGTTTAGATTTTCTGCTAGTGATGCTGCAATTCAGTTAGACCTTATTTCTAAGGTGCGTGGAGTTTCAAGTGCCGAAGATTTCTTCCTTCAACTCCCTGATACTTTGAAGGACAAGAGAATCTATGGGGCCCTTCTGAATGCCTATGTGCGGGCAAGAATGCAAGAAAAGGCAGAATCTTTAATTGACAATATGAGGAATAAAGGTTATGCCTTGCATCCCCTTCCGTTTAATGTGATGATGACTCTATATATGAACCTTAAGGAGTATGATAAAGTTGAGTCAATGATTTCTGAAATGATGGAAAAAAACATACGTCTAGATATATATTCCTATAACATCTGGTTGTCATCTTGTGGATCCCAAGGATATGTGGAAAGAATGGAACAAGTATATGAGCAGATGAAAGAAGATCGGAGTATCAATCCAAACTGGACTACATTTAGCACAATGGCTACCATGTATATCAAGATGGGACTGTCTGAAAAAGCTGAAGAATGCTTGAGAAATGTAGAGAGTAGGATCACCGGTCGGGATCGTATACCATATCATTACCTTATTACACTTTATGGTACTGTTGGTAATAAAGAGGAGGTGTATCGGATATGGAAGGTTTACAAATCTATTTTCCCCAGTATTCCAAATTTGGGTTATCATGCTATGATATCATCTCTGGTTAGGGCCAGTGATATTGAAGGGGCAGAAAAGATTTATGAAGAGTGGCTATCAGTTAAAACATCTTATGACCCTAGAATAGCAAATCTTCTAATGGGGTTGTATGTTAAAGAAGGAAACTTGGATAAAGCTCAGAGCTTTTTCAATCACATAGCTGATGTGGGAGGAAAGCCAAATTCAAGCTCATGGGAGATTCTTGCTGAAGGGAATATTCAAGAGGAGAGAATCGATGAGGCTCTATCTTGCCTAAAGGAAGCTTTTGCAACTGAAGGTTCAAGAAGTTGGAGGCCAAAGCCAACAAATGTTTCTGCCTTCTTTAATCTCTGTGATGAAAAAGAGGACACGGAAAGTAGGGAGGTTGTGGTGGGATTGTTACGGCAATCAGGATATCTCAAAAATGAAGCTTATGCATCACAAATTAGCTTATCTGATGGTGCTGTTGAAAGTGTATTGCCAACATATAGTTCAGGCGATGAGAATCAGGATGATGATTCGGAGGTGCTTCTCAACCAACTGCAGGGCAGTGCGTGATAACCTATTATTTAAAATCTATAAGTGCAGGGAAAGTTTTGTATCTATCTTATCATGGAAGTCATGAGTTAGCATATGCTCTGATGTTGGCAAGGAAAGTGAACTTATAGCCATTTCTCCCAACCATTTTGTGCAGGGGAAGATACACTTGGCAGGTAAAAAACTCACCTACATGAATTCTTGCTGGAGCCCTTTCCTTTGCCCTTGTTTCAAATGTATGAATTTTCCAATTTAAGCTGCTCAAGTGGCAAGAGTTTTCTTCCATTTGTGGAAGGGATATGGATAGTTTATCATTCTCATGACTTGGAATCCATAAACTGTTGCCATTGATAAAATCTTCTAGCACCTTAGGAATTTTCATTGAACATATCTGGGAAAGCTGATTGAACCTATATGTAGGGCTTCAAAATCTTAAAACTGTTTTGGTCCCAAGTCATACATCATTTATCAACTATAATTTTTTTTCTGAAAAAAGGAAGAGTTTTGAGGATTTTTTTATTAATGATTTTGTAAGACATTTTCAAGTTACTTTTATTTCGGTTTAAATCTCCAAAGTTGATTGATATCATCATTATGCTGAGATCTAAGTGAAAGTGCTCAAGTGGTTCTAAGGAAAAATATTTTTAATATCTGATGCTTTGATCATTGATGAGAAGTGAGAGCAAAGGTGGGTCAAATAGAAAAAAGAAAAAAAGAGAAAAAAAACGAATCCCAGTTTTGCAAGTTTCGTTGCTAATTTGATTATCACAAACTACAGTGTTTTGATGTGTAAAACAAAGTGGTGCATCATTTTTCTGTTTTCCAGCTGGAATATTTATATCAGGCTATACCCTCAATGAGCATTCATACATGGAAGAATCATATCATCACCACACACTAGATGATGTTTCAGAAGGTCAAAATTTTGACAAGTCCGTGAATCCAAACAAAAGCAGACAAATAAAGCAGACCCGTGGCCAGGGTAGTCTTCATCTTCTAAGTTATTGTTTTGTTGTTAATTTTCTGCACAAAAGTCATGCAACATCCCTGATCTAGTACAGAAGTTGCCAAGCATATCCTATGGGCTATTATTTGGTACTAAGTTTAAGAAGATAACATGTCTCTCTTTAGATATATTTAAAATTTTTAAAAAAATTAGGCACATGTTGTTATCTTTATAATTTATTCTTTCCACTACATACTCGTAATCCTGAATATATATATATTATAAATTGGCATCAAAATTCAAAACCCTGAATATATATTACAAATTAGTATCAAAATTCAAAACGTTTTAATTGAGTTTTTAAAGTATCAATTATCATATCAATCAAATCTTTTTGTTAATCTAATTATTAGCCTAGTCTTAAAATGATCAAATCTTCTCGTTAACCTAATTATTAGCTTAGTCATAAAATGAATATTTGAATTTGATGTGAAACATATTTAAAATGTATTACATTGATAGTTTGAATTTGACATGAAATATATAATTAAATTATAAATATATATATTTACCACCAACAACTTAATTCTAACATAATGACATGTTGGTTTTATTATTACTATTATTTAACATGACAAACTTAAGTTGCCATTACGATAAGAGTATATACTTTTATTTAGAGTTTGATCAGTATATTTTAAATATATTCAACTTTAAAACTAATATTTAACATCTAAACGAAATAATAAATTTACAAAAAGTAGTTATTTATTTAACACTACATGTAAAAAATTAATGAAGTTTGGAATTAATTTAAAGTTGAAGTCATGTTTGAGGATGTTTGGCATATAATATAATATATAATTTGTTATAGGGAAAGAGCATCCTAGAAAAGAAGGAGAAAAGCATAGGCCGAATACATGGTACCCATCCCAAAAAAACATAACAGATCCAATCTGCTTAGATTTGGAACACATGCTGCAAAGTGCAAGTATCTTTCAGAGACAGGACCCACAAATTACAATCAACATTTTCCCACATGAAATCACATGATGGCCATTGCATGCCATCACCACTACAACATTAGCTACAATTTAATCACGGGAAACCTTTCAAGCAAAATGACTTTAATCCCCAAATCAACCACCTTTCTCTTCCCTTTAGCACAAGTTTCCAAATTTTAATATCGATTTGATGATGTATTTTCTATATGAAAACAACACATTTTAACCTATTAATTTCACCTTCACCTCAAAATCAAGTCATATAGAGTCATTTTCAATAAATAAATACCTTTGAACTTGTGTACCAGCCTCTTATTGGTAAAATCCCACGTTTCTTCACCAAATGGGTACTCCTTTCATTGAAAATACCTACCCTTTAACGACCACCTTACCTGTTTTATAAATATTTCACCTCAACCAGAGAAGCCACGCAACACATTCAACTCTTTTCTGGTCCTAAAAACCTTCTCAGCCATGGCAGAGCTAGACAACCCAAATGTGATGTCAAATCTCATAACTTTCTTGTCTTCTCTCATCCAAAATGTGGCTGAATCCAACGATCTAAACTGTGGGTTCCAGGCTCAGAAGATTTCAGTTTTTCATGGCCTAACAAGCCCAACCATCTCCATTCAAAGCTACCTACACAGAATTTACAAGTACGCCAATTGCAGCCCCTCTTGCTTTATTGTTGCTTATGTTTATCTTGATCGGTTTGCTCAAAGGCAACCCTCCTTGCCCATCAATTCTTTCAACGTTCATCGCTTGCTTATTACGAGTGTGATGGTTGCTGCAAAGTTCATGGATGATATGTAAGTGTTCTTAACTTGTTTGTATAAATCACTCAAAGAATTATTGGATTTCATTTATGGGTTTTGGGTCTTTAGATACTTTGATCTCTTCCATGTTCTTTGAATTATGACTGAATTTAAGCTCTTTTTTTTTTTTGGTTCTTTTCTTTTTGACCTTTTCCCCCTTAGTTGAAGTCAAATGATTAGATATGGTGGAATTGTAGAGCCATTGAATTTGCCAGAAGAATGATTTCTTTGCCGTTCCAACAAATTGTAGGCATGTGAATCCTGGCTGTCCTTCTGACAGTCAGAAAACAATATATATATATACACACACAAAGTTGTTTCTGCAAAGAAGCCTATAATTGAAGTTCAGTGTGATAGGCCAACCTGTTCATTTTTTTGGTTCCTTTTGACCATACACTTCAAATATTCTGGAAAAAAAGAAAAAGTAAGACAAGTGGATAATACACTTTTAATATTCTACCAAAGTACCAAACATTGAGTTTGACCTGACTTTTGGAACATTTATCTTTGTAGGTATTACAACAACGCTTTCTATGCAAAAGTAGGAGGAATCAGTACAACAGAAATGAACTTCCTTGAAGTGGATTTTTTATTTGGGTTGGGATTCCATTTAAATGTAAACCTCAAAACCTTTCACACCTACTATTCCTACCTGCAAAGACAGATGATGATGATGTTGCAACCTCCACCACCAAGTACTGCACCAGAATCCTCTATAGAGTCCACATTGAAAGTCCATTTGTGCTTTAGTGACGAGGAATCCACATCTCATCAAAAGGAACAACTAGCTGTTTAAGGCCTTCAATTTAGTGTTTAGCTCTCAATGTCGTTTCAATTTTGGCGTTTTCTTGTGGATTTCCCTTTTTTTTTTTTGGGGGGGGGGTGGTTGGATCTCAAATTGTTTATGCATGTACAGATACTGGGAGTTGCTTTCTTTTTTACAGCCTGGCTATATACATATATGTAAGTCTTTTTTTCTTTCTTCTGAATTTATTACTCCTGCTTTGTTTTGATTCATGATTGTGGCCTTTTTTTTTTCAATGATGAGGAAAATTGTAAATTCCTTTAACACGTTGTAAGGTTCATTTTCATTGATGCTCCTCATTTTCCTCCCAATTCTAGTTATAGTAAGGGAGTAATTTTGATTGATACCACATGCCGTTGTTCACGTTAAGATTCTCAAGTATTAAGACTTTGGGTTTAATACTTTGGGTTGAACAAAGAATGAAAGAAAAATATGCTGCTTTAAAAATTCTTTTGGGAGAATTACCATTTTGAATTTAGATTTCGAATTAATTGTTGGAATTATTTTAAAATTTAATTTTTTTAACTTTATTAGGGTGATATTCAAATTAATCCAATAATAATTTCAAGTTCAAGTTAAAATTAATATATATATAACATGTGCAATCACATTTACAAGCAAGGTTGAGTGGCTTAGGATACTTCTCTCTTCGATGGCATGGGGAAACGAATTTAGCATAGCTTAGGGTTTAATGCTAGGCTAGTCTAGGGACAGTCGGCCCACCAATACTCCAAATCTTTAGCTAAGGTGGTCTCATCTTTCCAGTAGTGAAGAGCACAAGGTTTTGTTTTCCAATGGTTTTGTGATATAATCGGGTTATCTCAATCTTCTTCGTTTCAAGTAAATCACAAATATTTATATAAAAGATTAAAATCCACTTCCATATTATTTTTTTTTGCAAAATACCCTTTTGCTAATTAATTCTTCCAAAAATAAATCATGAATTAAATTTTTTTAGTAATGCTTAATAAAATTAGGCCAGTGAAAAAGATAATTGACAAAAAATAAAATATAATTGCAACAACGACTCTCTTTCGTTAACGCAAATTATTAGTTGACTGATTTAATTATTAATAATGCTGGCATGGTTAACGGCAACCAATAGAAAATGGCACTTGACATTATTCTTAAGCTTTCTGGAAATCTCATTCGAATTATCTTGTCATTGGTGATATGATTGTAGGTTTTGTTTTTGGGAGAGTTTTAATTTGGTTAGCACCACCTCCTCAACTTGGATTCAAAATGGGTGGAGCCAAAACAGGAAGTTTGAAAATACAAGATTCCTTTGTTGATTAGCCACAAACTTTAACTCCTTGAAGTTATTCATTTAAGTATTCTTCATTATGATCTTCTCTTTTTAACACTTAAAAGACTTAACTTTTTGACCTAAAAATGCATCAAATCACGTTGTTATGGTATCTAAGGATTTAGGTTTTGGGTTGACTATCTTAAGTTTAGGTAGAGAAGAGCAATTGTTGGTTAAAATCAAGGAAACCAATTAAATCGATCCAATCAGTTTAGTTGATTTTGGTTTGAACGATTTTTCAGTTATGAGTTTGATTTTGTTGGTTATTTCAATTATCAATTTTTAAATTTTCAAATTGACTTGGTCAAAAAAATACTTAATTTAATATATATTTAATTATTTAAAATATATTTAAAATTTATAATATATAAATAAATATATATTATCTAAGCCCAATAATTAAAGTTGGTTAACTGGCCAACCTAAAGTTGATTTGGTCATATAGGTTTTTGAGCTCTAATTCAGTTGAGTCATTTTTTGTAGAATATGATCAATTAAGTCGGTTTATTAAAAACACCAACCGAAAAAGCCTAATGCTCTCCCTTAGGTTTAGGAGTATACCCTATCTATCGGCCACTGATAACTATTTAAAGCCACCTCCTTTGGCAACGTTTTAGCTTCTGCACATTTTTTAGACATTAATGCACCACCAACTACAACATCTACAATAGACTTAAGTAGATGTAACAACCCATTATAAAATGCTTGAACTTCTATCTATTTGAGCATACCATAATATGAACATTTTTGTGATAAGTTGTTGAAACGTTCTCAAGACTCATATAAAGACTCAAATTCAAACTACATAAAGTTATTTATTACATTTTTAAGCTTGGTAGTCTTCTTTACAAGTATCTATGGATCCTGGTAGTAAAGAGTTTAACCATAATCTGGATTTGTCCCTAAGTGAAAAAGGAAATAATGCAAGTCTAATAAGATCATCAATCACTCTAGGAGACTTGCAGGTTTGACATACATCTAAGAAATTAGAGAGATGTAAGTTAGGATCCTAACTAGGTAGTCCATGACATTGTGTAGAATTTTGGAGCATAGTTAAGCTAATTGGCTTAATTACAAAAGTATCGATATTGAAAGCAAGCCTTTTAATTAGAAGAAACTAAGTTACTATACTTTGTCACATCCTAAAAATCTGGTTAGTAGAAATTGGGTTAGTGAACAGAGAGAGTGGTCGCACCCTGTTTTTAAATAAATGTTGTAGGATTGTATTAAGTAAATTGATCTGGTTTAGTGGTTAGGTGTTTGATTATGTGTTTGAGGTCTTGTGTTTGATTCCCTTCCTTTAGGATTTTCTTTATTAATTTTTATTCCATATTTGATTTGTTTCGTAAGGGTTATCTTTAATTTTTGTAAATTATTGGTAAGAACAGGCTTGTTGGTTTAATGGTGAGGCATTAGCTACTCTTTGGTTTTAAGTCCAAATCTTGTTATGTGCAAAAGTGAAATTATTTTTACTTCTCGTTTGTTGTGTCGCCCATGCTGTCAGAGTGTGGGTCAAATTCAAACTTTGACCAATTAGATAAGGATGGTAGTCAAATCTGATTAGTTGTGGTATTGTGATTATTTTTTTAATATTTGATAAAATTATTTCCTAAAAATCCTCCTTTGTTTTCTTTTCTCGCTTTCTCCACTATTGCCTTCACTTCCATTTTTCTTTTTGTTATTGGGAAATTTTTTTCTACCATTTATTTTTGCTTCTCTATCTCTCTAAAATTTTCTTTGTATTCTTCATGTTAGTCCCTTTGATTTATCTTTCGCCGTCTCTTTAGTCTTCCATTCTGTTACTATTTCGACAAGTGTCATCACCTCTTCTGGATTCGTTGCTAGTTATGTGTGGCAAGAGAGTTGGTAAAATCATCGTATTTTCTTTTCTTTTATAAGTATTGTTCATGTTTTTTTAAAGGGTGCTATTTTTATTTTGATTTTTCTAAGAAGGTTTTGGTATATTGTTGAGTTTGGTTATGGAGGTTTGATTGTTTTCTTTTGTGTAATTCCATTTAGGTAAAGGTTGTGTGATGCATATCCCTCTAACGAATTGGTTTCGAATATTTCTTTTCTAGGGTAAGTGTTAAACACTAGAGTTTAGGGGCTAATTGTGATAACTTAGTTGCAAGGGTCGAATGTCCGTTGCTTTTGGCCATATGTTTTTGGTATGAGTAAGGGTTGATTCTTGTGATTGATTGATAATTGGTTTAGTTCGGATGTTGTATGTAGGAATTGTAAATGTTGTTGTAGCGTCAGCATCGCGTTACAGTCAGGTGTGTGACTTGAACTCGAAAAACCTGTGAAATTATGTGAAATCCAAATTGGTAGTCAATGCCACACAACTTTGTGTCTAGCCATGTGCCAAGTCATATGAGCCATACGAGCGTGCGCTTGATTGTGTGCTTGACTGTGTGGGCCATACTGTAACACCCCTAACCCGTCTCTGTCCCCGGATTGGGATTATGGAGTGTTATAGTACAAATTAGGACATTTATCATCAAATAGAAACAAAATATAATAAATGATAACATTCAATGGCTTATAAAAATCAGGGTAAACATACACTTACGGGCCTTAAATTGAGCTTACGGGGCCCTAAAAATAGTTTGGGAATAATCCAAGACTAATTTAAATCAAAATAGAAAAATATACAAAAATTTGAAAAATTTTAGAAATCGAGGTCACATGGCCGTGTGGCCAGACCGTGTAACTAACTGTGACTGTGTGAAAAATTGTGCACCTAAAAATTTATAAGGCACATGGCCGTGTGGAATAGCCTAGGCTGTGTGCACCTTAAAGAACTTTTAAAATAAGGAAAACTTTCATCCAACACTTAGATTCCAAGCCATATCAAAATCAACCATTTCCATACTTTAAAAACACATTTAAACAAGCCTAAAATATTCCAAAACAATTAACCTAAGTGCCTAACCAATGTGTCCTCATTGACACCACGATGCAATTATCAATCTCAATTCATTTGACACATCAACTAATTTGCATTCAAATTCATAAGTTTATATATAGAACTCTTGCCAAACTTATCATTTCTTCCTAATCATTCACATTCATTCATACCATGATTCAAACACTTAAATAATGTTTATATCAAATGACTAAAACAACTTTATATGAACATATTCACACCAAGATTAAAGGTACATACACAATTAAGCTTATACCAAGCTTAAAACGTAACATTTGTAGTAAGTATCCAAACATATACAAATACACCTATTACATATACATTCAATGGTTCAAAACACTCATTGGACACACACAAACATGCCAAATCAATCAACCTATATGTTCTAACCAATATGCTATTCAAAGGCACCTCAACTTAAAATAATTTACTTTCACTCCATAACATAAGCTTACTTTACTACAATCATAAACATTTCAACCATTTCAACCACAGATATAAACATGTCTAAAACATACATTTACATGTCACTCAAAGTGACCAAAAGACACTTATTTACAAAGCTTTACAAGTCCACCCCAAAACATAATCACCAAAAGATATGAACAAACCAAATGGACCAAGGAACATATTTATGACACCTATTACATATGAGCCTTGTACATGCCATTTATAACCATAGCCAAAATGTTTAAAAACTACAAAAATGATCGATGAATAGTGTGATAGGGTTCCAACAAGATTCCAACAGAATGACCTTTCCGATGATATACAAAACAAAGGAACAACAACCACGTAAACATATAATGCTTAGTAAGTTCGTATAAAGAAACTTAAACTTACCATTCCTTAATATTAAATCATTCAATCATACTCATTAAATCACATAGCACTTGCCTTTCCTAACGCCACAATTCACATCGTTAGTATATATATTAACAATACATCTTTTATGAACATCGTTAGTATATATATTAACAATACATCTTTTATTAACATGGTATACAACATGAATTATTTATAATTACTCATATTGCATCATATATGTGATTAATGCTCTTTTTCCATGCATTATTAAAGCTCACCTTACCATTTCGTACGATCATCGTTATCCATAATTTCATATATAAGCTTTTACATTCATTTACTTACCCGTTGATATAGAATCACACTAAATACTTAGGAACACCTTTCCATAGAACCATAACCTTTTCAAAAATGCTCACACGAGCTGTGAAATGGGCCTACTCACACGAGCTATAGAGAATCCGCGAAAAGTGCAAGACCTCAGTCATCGGTAGGACATCCAAGACCAGCAATCGAAATATATAATCCCTAATGACATGTCATTTCTATCCTAAGCATTCTTTAGGTTCAAACAAGGTTATAAACCGTCAAGTATTCAAGTCATCATATTATTACCGAATCAATTATTTTTAACATAACATTAACTAAAAATTAATCTATCAATAATTAATAAGCATATATCTCATATGAACTTACCCCGATTACAACGGTTGTATTAACAAAGTCGAAAACTATTCCGATAAACTTCCGTTTTCCCTAATACACGTCTGATTGATTCTTTTCTTGATCTAAATAGTAATTTAATTCAATTAAATATTTCAAACAATCTAAAATCATTAACTTTAATTTATTATTCACTTTAATATGAAATAACAAAATTATTCCTAACATTTTAACTTTATACCATTTAGTCCTTAAACCCATGACATGAAAATTCACCATTTTTCTAACCAAAATATGCCAGCCTAATTTTCTCTATATAGGATACAAATGACATGTCATTACGGTTACCATGTTTCGAGTGCTAGTGTTGAATGTCCTACTGATGGCTGAATTCTAACATTTATTGCGGATACTAGTTAGCTTGTGTAAGTGGCATCATGTAGCTATATTCCGACTATCAACTTGTGTGAGCGGCATCAGCTACATTCTGACCGTCAGCTTGTATGAGTAGACCCATTTATGGCTCGAGTGAACATCTATGTAAAGGAAAAGGAAAGGAAATGGTTTCGACCATGTGTTAGCACTTTGTGTAAGCTTCTCACGTATCTGACATTATTCTAAGTGGTTCAATAGGCATGTAAATGGAAGGAATGTTAAGAGTTTCGATTGAATAGACCATGAATTTATGGAAAGGTATGTATTAATGATAAACAAAGTATGATTAACTATGTTATGGAAAGAATGAGTTCAAATGTGCTATGTTCATGAAATCTATCTTATCATGAAATGATTTTGCTAAGTTATGTGTTTAATCACTAACTTGTATTGTTGATGATGCTTAGGCTTATGCTAAGCTATGTTGGATTGATTCATGTCTATTTTTAAGATTATGCATTGACATGGTAAGCTTTTTTCGTGATTTACGAACTTACTAAGCATTATATGCTTATGATGTTGTTCTTTTTTTATGTTTTTTATATTATCAGAAGCTCGGTCGGTTTGGAAGCTCATAGGAGACCTATCACACTATCCAACAATTATATCGGTAGATTTTGATGTTTTGGTCATGGTTATAATAGCATGTATAGGTGGAATTGGGTTAATGATTTAGTTGTTGTTTTTGGCATGTATCTTTGGTATATGGTTGGTATACTTTTGGCATTTTGATGCTTTGTTGGTTTGTATTGATATGGCTAAGTGGATGTATGTTTTGAGTGACCAAATTTGGTATGTTCATAATGTGGCCAAGTGGGGTTATGCTTTGATGTAGTTATGAGTTATTTGTGTTGGCATAAATGTGGTCAGATATGGTAAGTTTGGTTTGGTAATCAGTAGTTGTGTATGGTTGAATTATGGATAAATATGCACATGTTTAGATAGGTTTGATAAATTGTGATTAAGGTACCTTTTGGCACATTGGTTGTATGGTTATTTGGTCTATTGAAATGGTCTTATTATGCATGTTTTGGTGCCTTAATTCTAGGTGCAATTGGCTTGTAGGTATGTGTAGGAATTGGGTGAAAGAAATGGCTTGAATATGGCCTATTTCTTGTCCACACGGCCTAAGACACGGGCGTGTGCTTAGTCGTGTGTTATGCGACACGATCGTGTGTCCTTGTAGGTTTAATGGTTGTTTTTCAAAAGTTACACGGCTTAACACACGGGCTGCCACATGGGCGTGAGATGTCATTTCGAGAGTTACACGACCTAGCACATGAGCGTGTGGCTTGGCTGTGTGACCCAAGTCAGAGAGTTACATGGGCAAGTACACGGGCTGGGACACGGCTGTGTGTCCCTATTTTAAATGTTACATGGCCTGAGACACTGGCATGTGACCCCCGCAGTGTGAATTTTTCCAACTTGTTCCAACTTTTTCCTTAAGGTTTCATATGTTCTCGATTTAGTCCCAAATCATTTTTAAAGTGTTTCGAAGGCCTCGAAGGCTCGAACAAGGGACAATATGCATGTGTTTGAATGGATTTTGCTATGATTATAAAATATTTGGAAACTGATGATTTTAAATTACGTTTTTACGATAATTGATGGGCATCGAAACCACCAAATATAATTCCTACAAAATAACTCTAATTAGAAGTAAAAGTGGTAGTAGGGTCAATTCCACAAGGATTGGATGCTATAATCTACTTCCATGTATTGCTTATGATCATATTGTTTGTTGTGTCAAGTGTCGTGGCAATAGTCGTGCCCACAACTCCAATCGTACCTGTAAAGGCTAGAAATAAAAGTAAGTTGGGGATTTTTGAAATGTTTAGAAACTAGATAACTGAAACAGCATAAATAATTAAATAAATTAGAAAATAAATTCAGAATTTTGCAACATATAAAATAAGCCTTAGCCTTAGACTCAGTAAATTTCGTATCAAGAATCGATCCTCGAAAAATTAATCTTCTCCTACAATCGATAAGTTGATTATAGCAGTTAAGAACGTCCTAACCACTGATTCTTCCTCTAGTAGCTGGTTTCGGTACGACCTGCAAACCAACCCTTACCGATTATCTAACTGAGATACATGTGTTCCCGATTCAAGATTCCGGCGGCCTTGCATTCTGAAGAACCCAACTCAAATTAACGACCGATCACTTCTTCCTCGATTTGTTCTCGAAAATCCAAATACAGCACGGTCGACACGAATCTCTAACTGTAAGCAAACACGACTCCAACCCAACATGCACTTTGACTTGAAATCAAATTTAACTTTAAGGGATGATTGGTCTATCCCGATATTTAGGAAAAAAATGAATACCGATAGGACGAATTTTAAGCACGAGTAAAAATCTCACGATCCTCGACCAGAAAGAACACCGACCTAAGGCTAAGATGAAATTTAGTGAAGTATGAATTTATTCATGCTTGAACGTTGTGGAAAATGATGGGATTTATATGAAAGGTGATGAAAATTGGAAAGGGAAAGCACTTGGAAGGCAATTAGCCCAATTTTAGAAAAGAAACAAAACAAAATGAAAAGTGGTAGAATGCTTAACACCAATTTGAAAGGGGGAAAAGAGAGTATTTCTATTTCGAATAGAAGTAGGAATACAAATAAATGATCATTTTTATAAGAACTAAAAGCTCCTATTATATACATGATGTTTACTAAAAATAGCCTAACCTAAATTAATAAAATAAAATAAAAATAAATAATAAAACAAAATAATATCTTCCTATTTTTAGCTTTTTATAAAGTCAAAATATATGATAAATCCTTGGCTTTCTCCATCCTTTTCATTTGGCCCCAATTCAACGATTTGTCTTTTAATTTGGCCCCTTTTTTGCTCGTTTTTGATCAATTGCATCCCTGACAAGATTAAATCATAAAAACACCAATTAAGCAGGGATTAATTCAGAAATAAACCAAATTAAACACAGGAATCATGTAAATTAATATGTTTATCAACTCCCCCTACTTAGCTCATGCTTGCCCTCAAGCATGTTGTTTTTTCAAACATTAAAATTTATTCTACAATTTATTAAAAATCGAGCCTCTTTTTCAATGGTTGAATAGTTGCTTTGGGCAGCGTCCAAAGTTTAGAGGCGTAGGAGATAACGTGTGGTTCTTTCTCGATCCTTTGTCCAAGGACTGCTCCCACGCTATGGTCACTAGCATCGCACATTATCTTGAAAGGATAACTCCAATTCGATGGTTGAACAATAGGCGCCGAAACAAGCTTATGTTTGAGCGTGTCAAACGTTTCTTTACATGATTGGTCAAACTCGAATTCCTTGTCCTTTTGTAATAGGTTGTAGAGAGGTTGCACAATTTTCAAAAAGTCCTTAATGAACCGCCTGTAGAAACCTGCATGACCAAGGAAAGACCGAATCTCCCTCACTGTTGTGGGGTATGGTAGTGAGGTAATGATGTTAATTTTTTCTTTATCGACAGAATTTCCCTCAGCAGAAATAATATGACCTAGAACTAATCCCTTGTCTACCATAAAATGACATTTCTCATAATTTAGAACAAGATTAACTTCTAAGCATCTTTCCAAAATTTTTGCATGGTTCGTCAGACATACCTCGAAGGACTCACCATATACAGTAAAGTCGTCCATGAACACCTCGATTATTTTCTCGATGTAGCCGAAAAATATACTTACCATGCACCTCTGAAATGTAGCTGGTGCGTTGCAAATTCTGAACGGCATCCGTCTGTAAGTGAACATGCCAAATGGGCACGTAAACGTCATCTTTTCTTGATCTTCCGGTGCCACTAGGATCTGGAAAACACTTGAGTAACCATCCAAACAACAATAATGAGACTTTCCAACTAAACATTCTAACATCTAGTCAATAAAAGGAAGTGGAAAGTGATCTTTCCGAGTTAAGGAATTCAACTTCCTGTAATCGATGCAGACTCTCCACCCGTTTTGGACCCGAGTGAGAACCATCTCACCCATCGAATTCTCAATTACGGTTACACTGGTATTTTTGGTACTACGTGGACTGGGCTAACTCAATTACTGTTAGATATGGGATAGATCATGCATCAAGTAGCTTTTGGACATCTTTTCTCACCACTTTCATCATAGGCGGGTTGAAACGCCTTTGAGCCTCCCTTTTGGGAACAACATTATCGACAACCTGAATTTTGTGCATGCAAGTCGAGAGACTCAATCCCTTAATGTTGACTATCGTCCATCCAATTACCTCTTTATAGCCCCTAAGAACTCACACTAAGTTTTCCTCTTCTACCCTCGAGAGTTTACTTGAAATTATCACCGGTAGTGTATTTCCTTCACCGAGAAAAACATACTTCAAGTGGCCTGGGAGTAGTGAGTTCCAACTCTGGAACCTGCAAAATAGATGGTACGAGCTTAGTCTGTGAATGAGTTAATTCAAGAAATTTATCTGGGTTTCTCCATTGTTGTGGCGCCTCCATATGAGCCATTGTTTCGTGAATCGAATCTTCAAAAGTTTATCCATTCCTCCAGTTCCTTAATGGCATCAAAGTCCAAACTTCTGTATAGAATGGTTTGTAATTCATCCTCATCATGATATTCTAAATATAATTTAGTTAAGAGATCAATTATATCAATGTTAGAAATGCTAGAAATCAGGCTAGGACGGTTCATGGCCTCATAGACATTGAATTTCACCACCTCTCCATCGAATTCCATAGTGAGTATCCCACTTCGTACAGCAATCTTTGTTTGAGCGGTACTCAAAAATGGTCTCCCGAGAAGTATATCATATGAATTGGCCGAATTGTCATCTTCTATGTCGATAATGTAGAAGTCTGCGGAAAATATTAGCTCGTTTACCTTGACAAGAACGTCCTCTAATACTCCCTCTGGATGTACCACAGATCTATCTGCAAGCTGGATAATCACACATGTTTCTTTTAAAGGACCTGCGTTAAGTAGTTTATAAATTGACAAAGGCATAACATTAATTGATGAGCCTAAGTCATACATTGCTTTTTTAATACCAATGCTACCTATTTTACAGGATATGAAAAACATACCTTGGTCCTTACATTTGGGCGGTATTTTCTGTTGCAGAACAGCGAAAACATTTTCTCCAACACTTACATTTTCATTACCCAAAATTTTCCTTTTACTCGTGCACAAATCTTTTAAGAATTTTGCATATCGTGGGATCTGCTTAATTGCATCTAGAAGAGTTATGTTGATTTCCACCTTTCAGAAGGTGTCGAGGATCTCCTTCTCGCCTTGCTCCTTCCTGCATTGAACAAGTCTTCCGGGAAACGGAGGTGGTACTGCAAATGACTTTTGTGGTGCCGACTCTACTGGAGCCTCTGTGTCAAGTTTCTCCCTATCTTAACTAGTTTCATGGGTGTGACTAGTGTCATGGCCGCGACTTGTGTCAGGTACGGGCTCCAAAACCTTCCCACTCCTTAGCGTCATAGCACTTGCATTATGTCAAGGATTTGGCTCAGTCTGGGATGGCAGTTTACCTTGAGACTCCAAACGGCTAATTGTAAACGCGAGTTTGCTCACTTGCTTGTCCAGCTCCTACAAATGCATGTCAGTTTTTTGTTGGAACTTCTCAGTGCTATTGGCTAGCCTTTCCACTATGACTTCCAAAGTTGACTTTAGGGGTGG
Organism: Gossypium hirsutum; assembly: GCF_007990345.1. Taxonomy (NCBI): domain Eukaryota; kingdom Viridiplantae; phylum Streptophyta; class Magnoliopsida; order Malvales; family Malvaceae; genus Gossypium; species Gossypium hirsutum. The sequence goes on along the minus strand of NC_053431.1, from coordinate 8,893,635 downwards.
TATCTGTTGATTCTGTGGTGGCCTCTGTTGAAACGGTTGATTGAACCGCGGATTTGTCCTATAACTAAGATTCAGGTGATCTTTCCACCCCACATTATATGAGTTTAAGTAGGGGTCATACTGTTTTTGGGGCAGTCCTGGAAAGCTCCCGATAACATTCACTTGTTTTGCCGAATCCTACTGTAAAATCAGACATGAGTCCGTCAGGTGGTTTGGCTTGGCGCAAATTTCGCATAATCGTGCTGGGCCTGTTTTATCTGAAAACAAATTTTAGACAACATTAGTCAGCTTATCAATCTTATCTTCTAGAGATAAAGAACTTAACCCATGAACTCGTCTCATGGGTTCTGTAACCGGTCGGAATTGTTGAGAGTTGGCAGCCATGGTTGAAATCAACTCTCTCGCTCTTTGAGGCGTCATGTTGACTAGTGCACCTTCACTTGCAGCATCTATCAATTTCATTTCCATCGAGAGTAGTCCTTCATAGAAATACTGCAAAAGTGACTGTTCAGTTAGTCCATGCTGTGGGCAGCTCGCACACAACTTTTTGTATCACTCTCAATAATCGTAGAGTGATTCAGTGTCCTTCTGACGGATTCCTACGATGTCCCTCCTTAGTTCGGCTGCTCAGGTTGCAAGGAAGAACCTGTCAAACAATAAACGAGACATGTCAGACCATGTGTTGACAGATCCCAGAGGCAAATAAAATAGCCACTCTCTAGCAGAGTTAGCTAATGAGAACGGTAAAGCAGGAAGTTTGATTTGGTCTTCTGTTACTCCCTGAGGCTTCATGCTTGTGCACACCATATGGAACTCCTTAAGGTGAGTGTGCGGATTTTCATTTTGTACTCTACGAAAAGTGGGCCGTAGGTGGATCAAACTCGACTTTAGCTCGAACGGCGTTCCTCCTAGTGGATAGGTTATACATAAGGGTGTTGTTCATTCGGTGCTGCTGCGAGCTGACGTATTGTCTGTTCGGCCATCTCGTCTGGTTTGTCAAAAATTTCTTCTGTGTAAGATATAGTTTCAAATCTGGGATTTGGCCGTTTACCACGTCTTATGGCTTCTCTTCGTAGTTGTCGGGCTAATTTCTCAATTTCTGGCTCAAACTCTAAATTTCCCGATTTTGATCTGGTCATAAGGTAGACAAACAAAAGTTAGAAAATATCTCTAATCCTCGACAACAGCGCTAAAATTTGATGGGCATCGAAACCACCAAATATAATTCCTACAAAATAACTCTAATTAGTAGTAAGAGTGGTAGTAGGGTCAAGTCCATAAGGATTGGATGTTATAATCTACTTCCATGTATAGTTTATGATCAGATTGTTTGTCATGTCAAGTGTCGTGGCAATAGTCATGCCCACGACTCCAATGGTACCTATAAAGATTAGAAATAAAAGTAAGTCGGGGGATTTTTGAAATGTTTAGAAACTAGATAACTGAAACAGCATAAATAATTAAATAAATTAGAAAATAAATTCAGAATTTTGCAACAGATAAAATAAGCCTTAGCCTTAGACTCGGTAAATTTCGTATCAAGAATCGATCCTCGAAAAAATAATCTTCTCCTCTAATCGATAAGCTGGTTATAGCAGTTAAGAACATCCTAACCAGCAATTTTTCCTCTAGTAGCTGGTTCCGGTACGACCAGCAAACCAACCCGTACCGATTATCTAACTGAGATACACGTGTTCCTGATTCAAGATTCCGACAGCCTTGCGTTCTGAAGAACCCAACTCAAATTAACGACCGATCACTTCTTCCTCGATTTGTTCTCGAAAATCTGAATACAGCACGGCCGACTTGAATCTCCAACTGTAAGCAAACACGACTCCAACCCAACGTGCACTTTGACTTGAAATCGAATTTAACTTTAAGGGATGATTGGTCTATCTCGATATTTAGGAAAAAAATGAATACCGATAGGACGAATTTTAAGCACGAGTAAGAATCTCACGATCCTCGACTGGAAAGAACACTGGCCTAAGGCTAAGATGAAATTTAGTGAAGCATGAATTTATTCATGCTTGAACGTTGTGGAAAATGATGGGATTTATATGAAAGGTGATAGAAATTGGAAAGGGAAAGCACTTGGAAGGCAATTAGCCCAATTTTAGAAAAGAAACAAAACAGAATGAAAAGTGGCAGAATGCTTAACGCCAATTTGAAAGGGGGAAAAGAGAGTATTTCTATTCCGAATAAAAGTAGGAATACAAATAAAGGATCAGTTTTCTAAGAACTAAAAGCTCCTATTTATATACATGGGGTTTACTAAAAATAGCCTAACCTAAATTAATAAAATAAAATAAAAATAAAAATAAAATAAATAATAAAACAAAATAATATCTTCCTATTTTTAGCTTTTTACAAAGTCAAAATATATGATAAATCCTTGGCTTTCTCCATCCTTTTCATTTGGCCCCAATTCAACAATTTGTCTTTCAATTTGGCCTCTTTTTGTTCGTTTTTGACAAATTGCATCCCTGGCAAGATTAAATCATAAAAACACCAATTAAGCAGGGATTAATTCAGAAATAAATCAAATTAAACAAAAGAATCATGTAAATTAATATGTTTATCAATAATGCTCTGTAATCCTATTCTGGCGACGGATACGGGTTAAGGGTGTTACAAACATATTGCCATATATCATTTCTTTATTGGTTATAGGCACCGTAATAGTTTTTTTAATGTCATTAAAAAGGTTAAATTAAACCGTATGGAAAAATGATAGTTTAAGAACTAAAGTGGGCCAAAAACATTTAGGTACCAAAGTGAGAATGGATAAAGTTCGAAGACTAAATTGAATATTAAGCCAATTGGCGAATGTTGTTTGTGCTTTCTATATGGGTGAATTAGTTTGAGGTTAAATGTTTGGAATTTTGATTTGGGGTGAGGTTGCCATGCTTCTTACAAGATAGAGGTAAGTTAAGGAATGTTAGAACTTGTGCTCTAAGATGCTTTATAATTGCTATACCTCTACCTCGACTGGGACTCGTGGCAACATGAGAACCAATCAGAGAGACTCGCAAGCGGCGCCCTCACTTTGTAGTGTCTGAATGGTCACTTAATGATCAATTACCCATGTGCCTTGTATCCCTTCACGGGTGGTCCATTTTTCCTTAACCACCTGGTTGGATCCTATGTTAAGACATCTGTTTCTAACGTGTGCACTGTAACACCCATAACCCATATCCCTCGTCGGAACAGGGTTAGAGAGCATTACCTAAATTTATAGACTCAAATACAGACATTTCATATCATTTTACATTCATATCAGACAACAATCATAATCACTCATATCATCCCTTATATGAGCCCTCGAGGCCAAAAATACACATTAGAATTAAATTGGGACCAAACTGAAAACTTAGAAAATTTTTTAAAAAATTTCAAAATTTTCCAAGGTGCAAGGGACACACGCCCGTGGGATAAACCGTGTTTCGCTGAGACACATGCTAGTATGGACGAAATTAGGCCACTTCCAAGGCCACATTTCTCACCCAATTTGTCTTCCACCTACATTGACACTTTAACACATTCACAAGCCAATACAAAACATTCAAATCAAGCCAAAACTAGGTCATATGCGTGACGTATCAATACATATGTTTAACTATCCAATTTACTAAAATAACCATACATACATATTGGCATATTTTACCATTTATACCATCACAAACCAATCACTAACATGTTTATATGATTTTGTACATTCATCCATTTCAAATACACATCAAACATATTAAGGTCATTTTTACATATCAAAACATACCATTTACAAACCATACCAATCGCCAGTTTTCAACCAAACACATACATATATATATGCCATCATTAGTGAAATTTAGCCTATACATGCCATTATAACCAAAAGTAATTTAATGTTTATATCGAAATGAGCCGACGGATAGTATGATGATGCTCCGACCAGCTTCAAACTAATTCAACCCTCCGAATTACTATAAAACATGAAAAATAAAACATAGTAAGCTTTTAAGATTAGTAAGTTCGTATAACGGGAAATTAACTTGTCATTCTTTTACATCTAATGTAAGCATACAAAATACATCCAAAGCAATTTGGCTAATAGCCTAAACACATACTTCATCAAACATGTTAGTCATTTATTTCACTTGAATATCAAGAAACATGTATGAGCTCATCAAATATCAAATTTTCATTTATTTCTTGTATATACGGATAATGATTCATTTCAAATTCATATATTTTCTCATGTCAAGATTTTTCCCATTGAATCATTTAAAATGTCAATGGATACATGGGTAGTACACACAAGGTGTACAAAACTATAATCCGTCAATTCATATACATGTATGCTTATACTCTTGCTAGCCATATAACGGGAAGCTCATGTGAGCCATGTAACGGGAAGCTCATCCGAGAAATAATTGGGAAGTTCAAGCGAGCCAATATCGGGAAGCTCTGGAGAGCCAATTAATTAGGAAGCTCATGAAAGAACCTTTAATCGGGAAGCTCCGAAAAGCCATACATTGGGACGCTCATAATAGCTGCGGTGTGTCCACAACACATGCAAGATTACAACCAATCAGGATGTTCCGAAGAGCTATTAACGGGAAGCTCATGAGAGCTAATAACGGGAAGCTCATGAGAGCTAATAACGGGACTCTCTTTCGAGATGTGGTGTGCCCACAACACATGTAGGACCACAACCAATACAGGGGCCTTGTATCCATCGAATTTCATTTATTCAAACGGGACTCAATGCTTGTCGATCATCGTCGGATATGTGATTACTTTTATATACAGAGCAATAACACAATCACATACATAAAATTCAATTTAACATTTAAACATACAATTTAATTATACAAATTTACCTCGACAAACGTTTGTGTACGCAAAATTTACTAATCTGACACTTTTTATTTTCCTCGATCTAACTTCGTACTTGGTCTATCCAGATCTATATGAATGAATTTAACATCAATTTAATACAATTCATACTGAATTCAATCCAATATACATCTTTGGAAAAATTACCATTTTTCCCCTATACTTTTAATTAATTACGATTTCGTTTCTAGACTCGGAAAATGAAATTCATGCAATTTAATCCTTATTCCAAGCCTAGAAAATTTATTTATATCAATAGCAGCCCATGAATTTCATTAAATTCAAAATTTTCCATGAATTCAACATCTTTTCAATTTAATCCCTAAATCATAATTTCATCAAAATTCTTTAACATAATACTTTTAAATACCCAACAACATCTCAAATTCATCTTCTAATAACTAAAATCATATAAACACATCAATGGTAATTCCAAAACTTTCAATAAAATCAAAAACTAAGGTAAAGGTTACTTGGACCTAATTGTAACAATCTCAAAAACATAAAAATTTCAAGAAACGGATAAGGATTTAACTCACATGAAACAAAAATTGAAGAACCAGCTTAAACCCTCTCTCCCATGACTGTTCTTGGCTGAATTTTATAAGGAAATGTCTATAAAATTTTTAATTCCAATTTTATTTCATTTTAATTTGACAAAATTTACAATTTTGCCATTAATTGGTTTTATTTTATTAATTTCCTATGTTATGCCGCCTCAATCATTTACTTTAGGCATATTTATGACAAGTCATCCCTTATTTATTGGTTAAGGTATTTAATTACTTAACTATTATAATAACAAGTTTTACACCTTTTTTAATTTAGTTATTTTTAATAAATTAGACATGTAATCAGTAAATTTTTTTAACAATATTTTCATACGACATCCCTATCATACCATAGACCATAAAATAATATTAAAATAAATTTTCTTTTGACCTCGAATTTGTGGTCCCAAAACTACTATTCCAATTTCACTAAAAACAGACTGTTACATGCACTCTCTTCAAGAGGACCACCTGAGAACTATCATCCACCTATAAATACCCCAAAGCACAACATAGAGAGGGCTCGCCTCCATTTTCCTCCTCATCATTCTCCTACTTTTTTAGCTCTTAGCCTTAGCATGCGTGAATCGGCTTTCTTCGAGACCACCCCCACTCCTTTTTCTCCACTGTCATTGATATTGTGTATCAACAAAAATACTTAAGTTAACAAAAAGGTGTGACGTAATGGAGAAAGCAAAGGAATATCTTAGTAGGATAACAACAAGAATGATGGAACATGGAGGTGTAACTCTCGTAATTGGTATTTGTGGTTGTCATGGGGGTACCCTTAGAATAGATTGGTTGATCCCTTTATCTTGACCCGATAAAACCGGTAGGGTTATGCAAAGGTCAGTTTACTAGCTTTTCAGTGTATGCATGTTAGTACCAATCTAACATAAAGCTCTCTTATTTTGAATTGTTTGGCAATTACCTGGTATGTGACTTTGACCTTTTTTATACGAGCTAGTATAACAAATGCATAATTTAATTAATTATATCATATGAATAAGAGATTCATGCCAACAACTAAATGATCTAGTGTTAAGAGTAATTTCAATGTCCGGATTTAACAACCTTATATATGAAAAAAAGATTCTTTTGTTTTGCTGTCATGTAATGCAAGGAACAATGATGACACAATTTTCTAGAGAACAAGTAATCATGCTTAAAAGATAACAATGAAAATTCTAAACTCTCTCATGAACTGATTCATTTCATCATGCAATAAAAAGAAGCTGCACATTGTAAACAGTGTGGATTCGTCTAACGCAATCGGCTCCTCGTATCACCAACAATTCCCCATTTCTTGAGCAACCACACGGTGAACCGTATCGACTCCGCAAGAAATAGAAGACCCATCAAAATCACCACTATATACACTTCCCTCATTTTCGTTGGACCCATATAGATTACAGCAATTACGTAAGTTGCCGTCATTGAAAGTATGGCCAACCTTAAGCCTGCTCTGAGAGGGAATCCACTTGTAAGCAGAGATATCATGGCAAGCGATGCAAAGAAACCAATGGCATTAAACACAATGAACACCGCAAAGATTTCAGGGTCACTCGCCATTACAGCTTCTCCAGGATTCATGGTTCTCTTTTGAACCGTCGTAACGGTCTGAGATTTTCGTTTATCAGCTTCCCAGAAACCACTTGGAGGGCTCAGAACCGCTTGGTACGTGACCGTTGCTATTAGGACTGCCACAACCATTAGTGCATTTTGAGTGTCAGTTGATGATTCCGCTACCTCTCTCATTAGTTCCTTCCATAGGTTCCATGAACAAGCAGATTGTGCTATTTGCCTGTTTGGGTTTTCTGTTTGAGTTCGGACATAAGCAGGGTCTGTTGTTATTTCTCGGCCTTTCACAGCTCCAGCTTGCTGGAACATCTGATAAATATGAATATCATGATGATAAAAATCACTTCCATTTTGGAGCAAAAGATCCAGGACATCCTTTGGCGTGAATCCGCTGGTGTTTACTGTATTTACGTTAACTCCACAAGCAAGTGCTTCTCCACCGATTAATAGACCTATAATCTGCAAACCAGTACTGCTTAAAGTAATCCGATCCAAATTCTCCCAACTGAAATATCTAAGAGAAATGAATTAATGAATAAGAAAAGATGAAAGTAATTGTAACTAGACTTGCCTCATGTTGTCTATTGAAGGTTGCCTGATGTAAAACGGTGTTGCCCTCGGTGTCTTTCCAGTTCAAGATTTCCATCATTTGTAACCTCCTTATCTCCTCAATCAATACCCTTGCAGCTTCAATCTGATTGCTTTTCACAGTCAAATGAAGGGCGGTTTCGCCGCAAGCTGTCACTTGTTTAAGAGACTCGGGGCAAGCCCACACCAGTTCCTTAACAACATCCACTCTTCCTTTTATAGCCGCACAATGGAGTGGAACTTTACCGTCTTTCCCCTTCAAAAGGCATATATCATATCCAACCCTCATAAGCTCTCTTATTATCTCAATGTGCCCATTTGCTGAAGCAACATGTATAGGACTAAAACCATTTTCGTTTAGCTCCCTAGTGAATGCCGGCTTTCTGCTCACGATTTCCTTTGTGATTTCCACTTGTCCTGCCAATGCGGATACGTGTAGAGGATTATAGACTGAGTTTAACGCAACTCGGTCGAGCAGAAATGGATCTTCCTCGAGTAATGAGTGAAATGCAGATATATCTCCACAACGAGCTGCTTCGAACAATGTTGATTCCATTTCTACTTGATCTTGTTGTTGTTGCCCTTGGCAGTGCTGAGAAATGCAGTATCAGCTTTCCGTGTTCAAGGGAACAATTCGGTATATTTTAGATGATTGAATTCGTAATCATGAAGCTTCATGGGAATACGTGAATTGTTGCCTATTGGACTGGAAATGGAATTTGGAAACATGGACATATTTTGGCTTGCAATGCAAGCAAGCCAACAAAGAAATAATTTTCTTAAACTGGATCTGTTTCTTTTTCGAGTAGTACTGTACTTTTAATACCTGGAAATCAGAATAAAAGAAACTTAAAACAAATCATTTTCTTAAACTGGATCTGGCTTACTGTATATTGAGTAAAAGAAAGATTGAATCTAAAACGTTGATCTTCGTCATGATTCTCCTCTCGCTGTAAGGAAAGGCAGAAAACATGTGTTGATCATGCAGCTAGCTACCAAGGAAGCATTGAACCAATCCGATGAAGGTGCAACACCGATGGTTAAACAAATAGAAGCGAAGTCTGTCGGATAATACGAACATAATATCAAACATTTTATGTAAAAGAATATCTAAGATTGAAACTTGATAACTAAATTCATTTTGGTCCCTGAAGTTGAAAAATATAAAAGTCCGATGACGTAACACTCTAAGATTGTGCCATATCATCACTTAAAATTTTAAAAATTTATATAAAATTTTAAAAATTTATATAAAATTTTAAGTGATAACGTGGAACAATATGAGAGCGTCATATATAATGTTCTAATAATCGGACCAGTGGTTAAACTGGTTAGATCACTAATTTTTGATTCAATCGGTTTGATCAGGTCAATTGCTAAACTAATACTAACTAAACAAATAATTAACAATCTACTCAACTATTGATTTTTTTTCCCAATTTTTTTTACCAGTCTCAAGCATTTTTCGATTCAATCGTTTCAACCTCTTGTTGGTACCAGTATACTAGTTGGTTCTCTATCTAGTTGGTCTGACCCGCCAATCCAGTCATGTTCTAAGAGTATTGTCCATATCACCAAATCTTGACAGAATCCAAATTCAGGTATCAAAGTGGACCTATCCACCAATTACGTGGGCCAAAAAAATTATTATCCCAGTATAAAAAGACAAAAACACCATCATAATAATATTAGTTATCATTTAAAAGAAATAATATATTAGTGATTTCCTAACTAAGTTTGTGTATGATTAATTTGTGACACCAACTCAATGAGAGATTTTATAATAAGTATAAATTTACCTTGGTTTTCTTACCCTATCAATAAAAATATGTTAAAATATATTGTAATTTCTTTTAATAAATTTTATTAATAATATGAGATAAATTTTAAACATAATATTTGAGAAATAAAAATTTTATCAAACAGTGGCTGTAGCATACAGATGTGAACTCGTTGTTTTGCGTCGTAGGTACCTTTTGTTCATTGTGGTTTCACCGGAATTTATTTTGTTGGAAAGCAAAAGATGTACGATCTTCCTACTTTAATATTTATTTTGCTGATGCATTTTTGCAAAATGGTCCTCTTAAAAGCATGCTTTTGTAGTCTCCAGCCTAATCAGCGTTGTGGAGAAGCAGACTATTTTACCCATCTAACTTAAAAAAAAATTAATATTTACAAAAATAATCCTTGTTCAAAAATATTCACCAAAATGACCTGAAATGAATAGTAGATTTAAGTTTTTGGAACTTAATGGTCAGCACTACCTAGTGTTTTGGCCCCATCATTACCTAATGATTGTGTCAGATTTTAAAAAAATAATTTTTTTTTTGAGTTTGGGAACTCAATGGCCGGCACCAGGGTATTTTTTTTAAATTGTATCATATTGGTATACAAAAATACCTGTATTTAAAAAAAATTGGTTTGGGCCATGAAATGGTCGGCACCAGAGACAATAAAAAAAAAATTTTTTTGGTGCTGGCCAGTAGATGGCCAAGATTATACGAACTGTTCCATTGGTTTGAATACCATTTACTTCAATCTGATCACCGTTTTCATTTTGAACAGTGAACTTTTTGTAGCAATCTAAAATTACCCCATGTTCTGATAGCCAATCCATGCCTAGTATAATGTCAAAGTCGCCAAATGGCATAATTAATAAATCAATAGGAAAAATTTTATCTTGAATCAGTAACGGACTTCTTCGACATATTCGATTCACTAACATTGTTTGCCTCAGAGGACTAGACACCTCTACTGTTACTCTAGACAATTCAAGTTTTAATTTTCCCGTCTTAACTAGTTTTGTATTAACATAAGAATGTGACGATCCCGGGTCTATTAAAACATAAACAGGTTATGAATATAACAGAAATATACCTGTCACCACATCGTGTGCATCCCCTTCTTCACGAGTTCTTACAACATATGCTCGGGCCGGGGCTGTAACGCCCCCACGCCCGAGACCATCACCGGAGTCGAGCTTGAGGGGTTACCGAACATAATTTATCAATTTAAGAACTTCAAATCATTTGTTTCTACATTCACAGCTTTCTAGCTACTCGCGTCATAGTTACAAGAAAAATCATATCTTGAGTTACGAAACTCGAAATCAAGATCCGTAAATTTTCCATGAATCTAGACTCATATATCTATTTACTAATTTTTTTCTAGAATTTTTTTAATGGGCCAATTAGTACAGTTTATTAGTTAAAGTCTCCCCTGTTTCAGGGTTCAACTGCTCTGACATATGTGTATTACGAATCAGATATCTCTCTATACAGAATTTCAATGACTACAAGGTTTGTTTTTATTAAAACTAGACTAAATAAGGAATCTGTACATATAAAGAACAACTTCTAATTATTTTTTTTAAATTTATTATGAATTTTTAAAGTCAGAACAGGGGATCCAGAAATCACTCTGGCCCTGTTTCACAAAAGTTTAAATATCTCATAAAATATAATTTATATTCCTGTTTTGTTCAATCCATATGAAAATAGACTCATTAAGCTTCAATTTCATAACTTACTCATCATTTAGTTATATTTATAATATTTTTAGTGATTTTTCAAATTCATGTCATTGCTGCAGCAATATTCTGTTTTAAGGCAAGTTTCATCTTTCCATGAATTTTTATGAACTAGATAACCTGTTAAACTTCCATGATATCAAACATGATCTAAATTAGCCATCACCATGACTTATCAATATCAAACATTTTCTCAACCAAACATGGCCATATCATAAAATTATTTACACAAAATAGGTATATTGCTATACATGCCATACTTAAGTAGTTGTACAAGCCATTTACCAAGATAAAAGTCCTTTGGATAGTGTGATCGAACGTTCGACCTGTCCCGATTCCTGAGCTGGCTTGCTCAAAACTACAGTGAATGAAAAGGAAGGAGTAAGCATAAATGCTTAGTAAGTTCATATGTAAATAACAAGTAACATAACAATACAAATATACCAAACAACTTTAGCATGGTACCACCAAAACATATATCACATCTTTAAACATCATTCATCATCTTACCACCTTATCGTTGTTGTATCTATTTTCAACCCGAGGGTTAAGAACATACCTGTCCAAAGTGTCCATTTCACAACGCTTACCCAAAACGTCACTTATATCTTAAGTGCTCTTCCATTAAACTAGAAATTTCACCCGTTGAACACATCGGAATATAACTCGGATACATGGATAATTTGCACATAAGTGCCACATATGTAATCAAGAAATCATGTAACCCGCCCCTAAGTGAACTCGGACTCAACTCAACGAGCTCGGGCGTTCTCATCCATAAATGAACTCGGACTCAACTCAACGAGTTCGAATGCCTAGTTACATCTCACGAACTCGGACTCAACTCAACGAGTTCGGACATTTGCATCCATAAGTGAACTCGGACTCAACTCAACGAGTTCGGATGCTCAACCATCCTAGTGACATGTCACTTGTATCCTAATCTATTCCTAAGGTTCAAACGGGCTTTTTCCCTCGATCTCACATTTGCCGTCTTCCATGGAATATCGGAACCGATACTCGGTAGCAATTCATATTTATCAAGTAGTAAACATAATTTGCATATTACTCAACATTAACCACAAAGCATAATATTTCATGATTAAAAATCAACATATCATATAATTAACATTAATAACTTAAAAATAACATTTATGCTACATTATTTACACATGAACTTACCTTGGTACCAAAATATAAAGATTTTGCAATTTAGTCCACAATCTTTTCTTTTCCTCGATCGCGACTTGAATCTCGTTTCTCTTGATCTATAATGCCAAATTAATCTTATTTAATACATACATTCATCAAAACAGCATTTAATACGAACTTTGGAAAAATTACACTTTTGCCCCTAAACTTTTGCATAATTACACTTTTGCCCCTAGGCTCGGGAATTAAACTTTATTCCTTATTCTTATGTTTTATAACATGCTGATCACTTTTCCCTTCTATGGCAACATCAAATTCTCTCCCTAACATATACTTGTGACTATTAGGTATTTTTGCCGATTAAGCCCTTTTACTCGTTTTCACTAAAAATCGAGTAGCACAAGTTGTCTAACATAATTTAAAACCCCATATTCTATCATAAAACATCAAAATACACAAATTTCACCTATGAGTATTTTTCCAAATATAAACCCTAGGTTGAATTATTGCTAGCATAAGCTTAATCGAGCTTCCGGGATTCCAAAAACGTAAAGAACATTAAAAACGGGGCTTGGAATCACTTACTATGGAGCTTGGAAGCTTGAAACAAACCCTAGCTATGGAGAACCCTTTAAATTTCGGCCTAATGAAGAAGATGGACAAAAATTGGCTTTTAATTTTGTTTTTAATTCATTTTAATAACTAAATGACCAAAATACCCTTACTACTAAACTTTCCAAAAATTCCTTCCATGTCCTAATTTTGTCCATGAACTTAAAATTGGTCAAATTTCTATTTAAGACCTCCTCATTAATATTCCAAAACAATTTCATACTAAAAACTTCTAGAATGCAAGTTTTTCAACTTATTTGATTTAGTCCCTACTTTCAATTTAAGCACTTTAGGCATAGAATTTCATCATGAAATTTTCACACAATCATGCAATCATATCATAAACATCAAAATCATTGTAAAATAATTATTTCTATCTCGGATTTGTGGTCACGAAACCACTATTTCGATTAAGCCCTAATTTAGGATATTACAGGGGCTCTAGCTTCCGATTGTTGAGTGGCAACTTCACTTGTTCTTCTAGCACCTCCTCTACTAACTGAACCACCTCTGTCTGACCCTCGACCTCTGGAAGCAGATTTAGATCTCTGCGATACTGTTGGTGCTGCTTTATCAATCTTTGGATAGTCTTTTACAAAATGATCAGTGGATCCATATCGAAAACAACCTCCAATTAATCTCCAGCATTCACTCCAATGTTTATTCCCATAATGTTGGCATTCCGGAATTTCAGTATTTCTAGATGGCCCTTTGACGCTACTAATGGAAACTGTCGTCTGTCTACCACGATTTCTATCACTTCTATCTGTTCTAGAACCAAATCTTCCACTGCTTCAAAATTCCTTTGATCTCTTAGGTGGTGGATTAGAGCTTGTAGTTCTGGGACGCTTCCCAAGTGAACGAGAAATTTCAAGCTTTTTATCTAACTCCAACACTTATTCAACCATTTTAGCTCTTTCAATTAAATGTGCAAATTCAGTAATTCGTAGAGACACCAATTGTAGTCGTAATTCATCACGCAGTCCTCGTAAAAATCGTTTACATCTATCAGCTTTAGTTGGTATAAATTTAGTTGCATATCTACTCAATCTAAAAAATTCTTGTTCATAATCAACTACAGACATCTCGCCTTGTTTCAACATTAAGAACTCCTATTTTCTGTCTTCCATACACAATTCTCCCAAATATTTCTTTTGAAATTATCTTAGAAAGAATTCCCAACTTATCTATTCCTCCGATACATGTTGAGTTACTAATTCCCACCATACGTACGCTTCTCCTTGTAATAAAGAAATAGCACATTCAAGTTGCTTCAGGATTCTCTTTGTAGTTCCTATCCAGTTTTCAACTACAGACGGGTCAACTCCCTTTGATCCCAAAAATTCGGTAGCACCATACTTCCGCAACTCTTTAATCGGAGCTCGTCGAGTAATAGGGGTAGGAGTTATAGTAGGTATAGTTCCTACTGCTCTTTGAAGACCATCAGCTATCACTCGGAGTATTTCTATATTATCTCTTTCTCTTGTATCACTTCTTCCAACGTTTGATGGTTGATTACCTACCGGATTTACACTAGGTGTTGCAGATTCTGATTCATTCATATCATACGATTCATCATCTTCACTATACATTTCTTGATCAGTTTCTTCAATATTTTCGTCAGACATCTTTAACTATAAAACAAAAATAACAATAATTCAGTGTATATATATATCAGCATCCAATCCCGACTCAAATTTAACTCAATAATGGCATGTACCTCTAGACTCATTTCCATACTCAATTTAATCCTAGAATCGACTAAACCTGAATAACTCTGATACCCCTAAATGTAACACCCCCTAACCCTTTCCGGTATTGGAATAAAATTACGGAGCATTACCGGTCACTACGGTTTATAACACTAATCATGTAAAATTAATCATTATGTAGTTCAGTAATTTATCTTATTGACCTTTTAGTGGACATTCAAGCCCACTGAAGATATTGGAAACAAATCGGGACCCAAACAGAAGCTCACAAAATTTTCTTTAATGAACAGTACCACACACCCATGTGGTTTAGGGACATGCTCGTGTGTTTTTAATACATGCCCGTGTTGTCACACCGTGTGACTCACACGGCTTGGACATGCCCGTGTCCTTTACCCGTGTACTTCTCTGACTTATTACTTATGAACAAACTAGTTTCACATTGCTAAGACACACGCCTGTGTGCTTAGCCCATCTGGAACTAATTTCAGTTTGAATCTAGTGCAGTTTTCGCATGGCCAAGTACATGCCCGTGTATTGTAACCATGTGCTTTACACGGCTGAGACACACACCCGTGTCTCTGCCCGTATGACCATACCTGAGCATTCTGTTTTTATTATTTAAGATGTAGGGGACACACGGCCTATTCACATGCCTGTGTATAAGCCGTGTGTCTCACACGGTCTGATCACAAGCCTGTGTGCCAGGCCGTGTAGACTCAAAATGAACCTTATAGCTTAAGATTACCAACCCTGCAAGCTTTGAATAATAAGTAACCTAAAATCCAATCTTCCAATCAATCCAAAACATGATTAAATACATCTAATACACATTAAAACCACCAGTATAACGATCTAACTCATGTATTTCAGTAACTATTTAACATATAATTTTCAAACATTATACTTAACACCATCCAAAATCAATCCAAAATAAACTATATAAAACACTATGTTATAAACATCAATTGTGCATATATGGAATAACCATTATCATCTTTACACTAATAACATTCTCACTAATAGTAACTTCAAAAGACAACCTAGGTACATGCCATTTCTCAAAATAAGATACATCACCAAGTATTTGAGTTCGGGCTTATCTTTGATGCTGAGTTGTTAGTCACTTTCGTACTTAACCTGCGCACGAAAATAAACTGTACGTTGAGTATTCACTCAATGGTATTTCTATAAACCAACACTTAAACAATTATTAACACAAAATACATTTAAACTACTAATTTCAAATCTAATAGCACTAATTATATTCAAAGTTCTTTCTCAATGAAACATTCAGTTCAATTATATATCAATCAATAACAGTCGATTCCAGTACAGTAGCATAGTCGTTCAGTTGCCCAGCACAGTAATTTACCCCTATTAACATAATTTGGACTTTGGCGGATACACGGATCCAACCAACACACTAGTACAACACATTGTGCCTCATCAGCTTTGTTGAAGTAAACAGTAGCAGTACGGTACATAGTACCTCATCGGATTAAACCGAAGTAACAGAAACAGTACGACACACGAAGTGCCTCATCGACTCAAGGTCGAAGTATCCCTGTACACTTCCAATCCTATAGCATGTCAATTATATCCAACCTAGCCCGACATTGTTAATAGGGTATTCATTTCACTTAAATTTTCAGATAACAATCAATATACGTTTCAGTTTAAATATTCACAACTCAAATCAATTCAATACAATAATAACAATACTAACCTCTATACCACTTACCATATATATATAAAATAAATGCAAAAATAATTATTAAGTTTGGTTTATAGAAATACAAACCGTAAATTTTTCGGATTACTCCTCGTCAACCTTCTCTTTTCCTTTCTTTGTAGATGTCTCTGGTACTACGTTAGCTACAGAAATTAAACAATTCATACTATTAATGCAACAATAATTCACAATAAATAATTGAATTTCTATTTAATTTCTTATCATATTCACCTTAACCATTAAATATTCATGGTAAAACCCTAATATGAAGTTTCTTTCAATTTAGTCCCTCAAACATAAAACATATAGCTTCTTTTACAATTTAATCCCTTAATCAATTCTAGCTTGAAATTTATTCAATTAAATCCCTAATTCAACAATTTGTTCAACATAACCCATGTCTAAAAATCATCTAACTTTCAAAATTTCCACTTACATCAAGTAATATTTGTTTCTAGGACTCCAAAAACATCAAAATTACAAAGAAAGAGACTTAATTAACTTACCAAATTAAACTTCAAGCTTTAAAACCCTAATTTTCCCTTTTCTTTCTCTTTATTTCTTTCTTTCCCCAATTTCGTCCACTTCTCTGTTCTCTTTTTCAATTTTGTTTATTTATTTCTTTTATGTTTTATTATATTATTAAATTATTATATTAATATATTATTATATTATACACTTAAGTATTAAGTATAAATATATGTATATTATACATACACATGGAATAATATTTTCCATACATTTGGCACTATCCCTTTTATGGGTTATTTGCTAATTTAGTCCCTTCAATTTTCTTTAGTCTATAATTAAACTTTTACACTATATTCAATCTAGTACTTACACTAAATTAACCTTAATTCAAGCTAATTCACCTAGCCAAAATCTAATTAATCACTCAACTAACATTCGTCGAGGTGTGTATGGATCGAGCCAAGTACCACCTGGCCCGGCCCGAAGGCCCGCCTAAAATGTGGGAGGGTTTGGGCAAAAATATAGGCCCGAAAAATGGGCTTGGGAAAAAAATAAGGCCTGTTTAAAAAACGGGCCGAGCCTCGGGTAAGGCACCCGGCCCGAATTCACTAAATGAATTTTTTTAAAAATATTATTTAAATGAATTTTTTAAAATATTATTTTCTCCCTATTTTACTATTACATTGCTACTATTTTGTTGTTATTGTTTGGATATTATATAAAACTTATTTTATTGTTAATTCTTTTATTATTTTAAAGACATTTGCTAATTTTGTTATTATTTTAGAGGCATTTTCTTGTTAAATTGCATCTATTTTAGTATTATTTAAGTATACATATTTTTTAAAATTTATTTTCAATTCGTTGAGAAATATTTATTTTGATGTTTTTAGTATTTTTGATGGTTTATATATATTTTAAAATTATATAAAAATTAATATAGGCGGGCCGGGTCGGGCTCGGGCTTTAACATTTTTATTCGGGCCAAGCTTGGGCAAAATTTTAGGCCTATTTTTTGGGCCGGGTCGGGCCTAGCAAATGGGCCTAAATTTTTAGTTGGTCCCGGCCCGGCCCATGTACACCTCTAAACATTCGTAAATATTTCTAATAAATATTCACGAACCCAATTTTCTGAAATAGTAAGCCAGAAACTCAATTTTCGATACCCATAAATTTCGAGTCATTACATGCGATAACGCGATCGGGGGTTCCGTGGAGGTTTGTTTATTGCATTTGGCACATCACGACAAACTTCTACAGAGATTATAAGAATAAAGATTGGAAAAAAGAACTTGTGAACATGGGTAAAAAATTTTGTTTGTATTTATTTAAAATATTCCTTTTCAAATTTTTTCAGCCTATAAGTTTTTAAAATACTAATTCCAAATTACATATGCAGCACATGAATTAGAACCACGAAGATCCAGGCAGAGGTTCGCGAGGCCTGAATCTCAAATGTCATCTTTACCAACAGATCTCCAGACATTGTTTGGTAGCATGGAGAACTGGCAATGGACTCGAAGTTATGATGAGCGGTTTCGGTATGGGCAGATGACAACCAACCTAGTAGAGGCGGTCAACTCTGTATTGAGGGACACATGTCATCTGTCGATTTCTACTATTTTCTCGGTAACATTCTATAGGTTGGCCACATTGATGCCTAGGATGGGATTGAAACAAGCTAAGCAGATCGAGGCTGGACAAGTGTACGTTGAGGCTATCTGAAAGGCCGTGGTGGTAAATAGCCGAAGGGTACAAACAATGAACGCAGAACTGTATTCACGCGACTTGGAGACTTTCAGAGTTCAAGAGTACATTAGCCGTCGTTCGGGTCTTCCACCTAGGTCGTACACAGTTGATCTACGAAACAGGCGATGCGAGTGCGGGACATTTCAAACTCTTTGATATTCGTGTGCGCATGTTCACGCAGCGTGTGCAAGAGCAAACTTAAATGTTAAACAATTCATAGACGAGATTTAAACGTTGCAACACACATTGCGTATATGGGCGAACGAATTTCTTGTAATCCCCAATGTCTCAAATTGGGAAGTTCCACCGCCTGCTTTTGAGATGGTGCCTAACCGCAATCTCCGTAGACATCCTAAAAATCGACCACAATCAACGAGAATTCGAAATAACATGGATGTCAAGGAGACGGGCGAACCCAAACTGTGCACTGTGTGTCGAACATCCGGACACAACCAATCAACTTGCCCACTTTGTGTCTATGTTTCCGATCAATCATCTCGTAATGCCGAACTCAAAGATGATGAATGATATATTATTGAACGAATGTTCTTGTAAAAATATGAAAAATTATACAAATGATATACTTTATTCAAATTATACAATTGATTAAATATAATACAATATACATACATATTTAATTTAAAACACATTGAACGAAATAAATTACAATGAGAGAAAAATTTATATGTAGAAAAAGTATATTTAAATGTAAAGAAAGATACTTTAAATGAAAAGAGAAAAAAAAATAAATTTAAATGAAATGAGAAAAAAATTAAATTTAAATGGAAAGAAAGATAATTTAAATGAAATGAGAAAAAATTTAAATTGAAATATTTAAATCGAAATGGAAAAAAAGATAATTTAAATAAAATGAGAAAAAAAATTAAATTTAAATGGGAAGAAAGGTAATTTAAATGAAATGAGAAAAAAAATTAAATTTAAATGGAAAAAAATAATTTAAATGAAATGAGAAAAAAAATAAATTAAAATAGGAAGAAAGATAATTTAAATGAAATGAGAAAAAAAATAAATTAAAATAGGAAGAAAGATAATTTCAATGAAATGAGAAAAGAAAATTGAAAGGATAGGGCCTGTGTCAGGCTTGCGTCAGCAATGACCAAGCTCGATTTAGCCTTCCATTGGTCAGCACTAGCCTAGCGAATTTAAAATAAGGTTTTTTTTTTCCAATTTTGCTCCTGCTCAGGCACTATGGTCTCTCACTATAAATGGGGTAGTTTAACCCAAAACCACTGACCACCGCCGATAACTACTGCTCCCCGTAAATCGACGACCACCGATCACCTCCAAACACCTCTGACAACTGTCAACCACCGCCTATCACTGCCGATCACTCCATGGATCCTAATCTTAATATTATTTTAAATGACAACAACCATATTGCAACCTATGTGAATAAGGTAAATGAGAAGAAAAATATCTCATTTAATTTTAAATATTCATTTAAATTCTTTTTTAAACGAGATACATAACATTTTATATTTACTATAAATGCAGGATCTGTACCGAAATTGTGAGACCCCGGTTGCATGATCCTGGTTATTTTCTCGATCGAAGAGTTTTGTCATATTTGAATGTCGCGGGTTTTGGGGTTGCCACATACATTTAGATATCTAAGCTGCGAGCTGATTTAATATCATCCTTAGTTAAAAAATAGCTTCCAGAGACACATACGTTCCACCTCCCGTGTAAGGAAGTAACTATTCCACTGCAAGACGTAGCAATCCAACTGGATCTGTCTATAAAACGGCAAAGTAATGACCGAGCTTGAAAAAGTGCTCGATCCATGAGGCACTTGCGAGCAATTACTTGGAAGAGTGCCCCCCAACGATAAGGAAAGACGATTAACCTATATTAAATTTACTTGGTTAAGAGAAAAATTCCAGCATCTTCCGAGCAGTCCAACGCAGATGGACATTATCTACGCTGCAAGAGCGTTCATTCTGCAACTTAAAGGTAGGATACTATTACTGGATGTCAATCAAAATAAAGTCCACATCATGTATCTCCCCTTATTAGAGGATCTCGAGCTTGCCAAAAGATTTAGTTGGGGCTCTACAGTATTGGCATGCTTATACTGTGAGTTTTGTCGAGCGACAAAGTCGTCTATGAAAACAATGGGCGGTTGCTACCTTCTACTGCAGTCTTGGGCATTATACCAAATGACATTTCTAGCATCAGTGAGCCACCAACCGTATGTGTGGCCATTCGTGAACAAGTAAATATATAGTTCAATTTTGCCATCTATTTTTTAATTTTATAGTATAGTACACTCATTTTTGCATGAAAAAATAATCTGATAATTTATTCATTTTTTTAGATGGGCAACTGTATCGAGAATGAGGTGATCGTTCACCGTACTTGTGTACCGTATGATGATAGAGACTCATTCCGGGGATGGCATAAAATACGCTTTCGAATTTTTTTTAAATATAATAATTGCACAAAAAAATTAACTAATAACGTGTTGTCTATGTTATGCAGTTTCTATGGATGCCATATGTCGAGGAAGAGATTGCAACACTCATACCATCATGGGTTATTGAGCAACAACAGTTGTTCGTGTCAAATGTTCCATTGATTCATTTTCATATGGTGAAGTGGCACGATGGAGGTCGGGTATTAAGGCAGTTTGGTTGCGTACAACCTATCCCGAACCCTCCTGTCGATATCAAAGAAATCTACAGAATGGATAAAAAGGGTTTGGGTTAGGACACTTTATATTGGGCAGAAAAACATATACAATATATCTTTCTGTGGAATGATCGACATTCGAGGCGCCCTCCCTTGATGACTTAGAGGGAAGGTTCTCTCACCCCTTACCCGTGTTCAACGCCGGAGTAGGGTACAAGGCATTACCGGACTTAATCACTAATCATCGTATAAAAACTGATTCATAATTTCACTCTAATTTAAAACTTTTTCAAACACATTCAAGCTGTCCCTTAAAAAGAGCTTACAAGGCCCATATCATGCTTTAATTCAACCACACACATAGGCAAGCATGCACATTCATAAATTGCATCATTTAATTAATAACATAATCAAGACTATCTACATTAAATGACTTTATACAATAGAGACCTTCAAATAACATAGGTCAGTATTTTAAACCAATTCCTAACAACTTAATAACAATTAAACAAGTCTCCACACATGCCAAAGACTTAAAATACTTTAAAACCTTTATATATCGATATTTGATAGGGTGATTTAACCTCCGGCGACCTCCAACTCGAGCTAACATCTGCGACACTTTAAGAAAAAAGAAAGGAAGGGAGTAAGCATTATAGCTTAGTAAGTAAGTATGTAAATATTAATAAACAATACATTATCATACTTTAAACAAAGTTACAATATGTTCCCGGAATATTACCATCACAAACACACATACTTTCACTATTACAATCATAAACAGGTTCAAAATAAGCTGTCTAGCAAAGTACCAGCAACTAAATCATTTATTTCTGGAGCTACAGAACTCCAAATTACAAACCGTTAATTTTACTTGAAACTAAATTCACATATATTCTTACCATAAAATTTTTAGAATTTTTGGTATAGCCAATTGGTACAGTTTATTCATTGAAGTTACCCCTGTTTCACTGCTTAACTGTTCTGACCACTCTTCACTACGAATCAATTTTCTCGTCGTACAGAATTCAAAATATGTTCATGTTTATTTTATTTGAAACTAGACTCATTAAGGATTTCAAGAATATAAATTATATCCCCTAATTATTTTTGTAAAATTTTTAATTATTTTTCCAAATTAGAACAAGGGATCACGTAGTCATTCTGAACCAGTCTCTCAAAAACTTAAATATCTCATAATATAGAATTCCTTTGCTTTCTCTATTTTTTTATATGAAAATAGACTCATTAAGATCTAATTTTATATCTCATTCAGTCACTTATTCACTTTCTAATATTTTTGGTAAATTTTTAGATTCACGTCACTGCAACTATCCAAAACAGTTTTATTGTCAATTTTGATCTTTCACACTTCAATTGTATTCATCACTTTCCCATAACAATCTTTCCAATTTCCAATCACATATCGAACATATTGCTCATAAGTTACACACATATATACTTACACTTATCATCACAAAGTCATACACAATTTCATTTAATCAATTTCCCATTTGAACGATTCGGAATAATAACAGATACGCGATGGTATCGCACATAGCCTACCTTTAAAATCGAAGCTCTCTTGTACACATAGTGGCCTTCACATAGCACCACTCATGTGACCTAGCTCGATTGTACACATAATTTTGGCTCTCTTGTACACATGGTGAACACTTAGTACCACCCATGTTGTAATGCCTCAATTTTCGGGAATTCTGTGAATGTTGGCGTAGGTTTAATTATGTTAGTGGGCCTCTAGAAGGCCCAAGCTTAAGATAGAACCCGGCAATTTTAGTTAATATTTGTTCCATAAGAAAAAGGGGGTGAAATTATGAAATCGGACCTATGTGAAAATGTTTGAAAATGCTATAGGCTAAATTGAAGTGGCCAAATAAATAGGAGTGCAAAATAGGAGGATTTCCATGACAAACCTCCCATTTTACATGAAGTGGCCAGCCATCATGTTGTTGTAGACAAAATGTGCACTTGATATCCATAATTTATGGTGCAAATTGATACAAATTGATAATGGGTTAGGTAAATGTTCCATGATAATGAGTCAGGTAAATGTTTCATGATAATGGGTTAGGTAAATGTTCCATGATTGGAATTTCATGTCTTTTATATTAAAGAATTAAATGGATGAAATATGAAATTTTATTAAAAAAAAGGGGTGAAAAGAACAAAGTTTTGTCCATCTTTATTCATCATAGCCTAAAGTTAGAGAAGAGAAAGGAGAGAAGAAAGCTCTTGAATGTTCGGTCACTTGGGGAAGAAAATTGAAGGTAAGTTCTTGGTACCTTTCTTGGTACCTTGCTTCTATTTTGAGGTTCATGAGTTCTTCTTGATTCTACCTTAACTCTTGAAGCATATTTTGGTTTTTAGTTGTGTTGTGAACATTTAGTCATGAATTAAAATGAAGGAAATGGTTGTTGTTTCATGTTCTTTTGATGAAAAATGGAAGATAGGTGAAGTTGAGCCAAACAAATGAGCATGCATGTGCCTTAGATGTTAAAGGGAAAAATCGGCTAACATGTTGTGCTTTAAAATGATGAAATGGAGATTATACTTAAATAAAATCATAGATATGTGATGATTGATTGGTGATATACATGTTTAAATAACATGCATGCAAGGTATGTGTGAAAGAGTGATTTGGTAAAAAATCTGCTTGGGACAGCAGCAGTAACGTGACTTTGGAAAATCACCATAAATTGTGGGAGATGAATTAGAAGCTGAATAAATTATGTAATTAAATCTTATTGAGTCTAGTTTCAAATGAAATAAACAAGAACATATTTTAAATTCTGTACAATGAGAAATTTGATTCGTAATGAAGAATGGTCAAATTAGTCAAACAGTGAAACATGCGAAACTTTGAGAAAAATCTGGTATTGATTGGCTAAACCAAAAATTCTGAAAATTTTATGGGTAGAAGATATATGAGTGTATTTTCAGGGAAAATTAACGGCACTTGATTTGGAGTTTTGTAGCTCCAGTTATGATTATGATTATGTGGTAAATACTGACAAAAATTTGTTAATGAGTTGCTTATTGATTTCTTATAAGCTTACTCTGATCTGTAAGTGTGGTTGGCAGAATATTGTAAGGGGTTAATACGTAGTTCGTATTTGAATACTTAGATTAATGTGTTAGTAATCCAATTTTAGGCGGTTCGTGTGTGGATCTCATCAGCATATCGTCGCAAACAGGTGTGTAACTAACACCCTCTTATAGACTAGATCGGCAAAAGCCGAAAAACTGGTATTTTGAGAACTTACGAGTGTACGAATGCTCGTGAGATTAATAGTTTGATGTATATGGTAAATTAAAGTGATAAGACTGCAGAGTGAGCGATTCTGTGCATTTCGATGTTTTTGGGCTTAATGGGCCAAAAACGGGATAATGGGCCAATGGGTCCAAGTCGGTAAGAAAATGCGGTAAGTGTTTCTGATCGTATGTAAATGGCTATGATATGCATGAAAACCTTAAAAATAGTTAAATTACTTGAATACCCCTATGTACGAAAAATTACTGTTATACCCCTAAGTGCAAAATTACCATTATACCCCTAGGGTTACTTTTGACTGAAAAGCATGACGATCTGATTCTGTATGATGTATGCCATGATTATATATCTGTTGCATGGGGACATGGGTTATATTATGGAGGAAGCATCTTGGTGGCTATGCCACAATTATCTGAACTGGTGGCTCTGCCACATATATCTGTTCTGGTGGCTATGCCACGATTATCTGATCTGGTGGCTCTGCCACATATATCTGTTCTGGTGGCTCTGCCACAATATCTGTATCTTGTGACTTCGTCACAATATCTGGCAGCCTCGCTACGAATTCTGTGGTGTGTAGCGGTTGGGTGGGTCGAGTAGTCTCCCCACATGGTGTAAGACTGGTACGGGGGTGTTATGGATGAATCTGGGTTGGGTTTCTGCATAAACATGTAATATCTGTTCTGTTCTATTATGGGCCTATGGGCTTTATTCTGAATTCTGTTCTGGGCTAAGGCCAATTTATTCTATTTCTGTGGTTTGAGCTGATATAGGCTATGGTTGGGTTAATTTACACACTGAGTTTCCCCAAACTCACCCCTTTTATTTTCATCCACGCAGGTAATCCCCAACCATAGTGGGCTTGGAGCTGTGAGGGAATTCGGAGTGGCCACCCGTTTTGAAAGTTTGATTTTCTTCTGGTGAACTGGATATCCTTTTATTTACGTTTGAAGTTTTGGGTTTTTAAGTTGTAATAAGGCCGCTTAATTATTTTTGATGGTTTTAATATGTATTTCTAAGATAGGTATTACTTATTTTAACTGTTGAAATTGGATAGCTTTAGGGCGCGTTTTCAAAAACAACAATTGATTTCAAAATAACATGACACAAGCAAAGCTTCCGCAATGAAAGTATTTTCCAAAATTAATCACTTTTCCTAAAAATGACTTAATCAAATTGGTTTCCTAGAAATATCCATGATGTTAAGGTGTGGCAATGGCGGTATGCATGTCTAGGATTGGATCCGAAGGGAGCTTGGTACTTAAGCAGTCCGATGGACTCACCACCTCTTTTCCGGTTTCCTACCTGGTGCATAGCTTTCATTCACTTTAACCTATAATGAAATTATCTTTTAAAACACTAAGTAAGTTTTTCTGGATCAACAATATAAAATGTTTTGAACGCTTCGATGTGGCATGTCGGATCCGGTCATAATGTCTGGGCCGAGTTTGGGGTGTTACATTTAATGGTATCAAAGCCTAGGTTGCAACAACTCGGCTGTGAAATGGGTTTACAAAAACAAAGATTTTTGAAAACAAAAATTTTATAAAGAATGAGAAAAACTCGATTTTCAAAATTTAGATCTTTAGAAGGTGGCATTCCGAATCTCCGGCTCAAGTCTGTAAGTATTCTGAATTTTTCTGAATATTTTCCTGAATTATCTGTCTGTACTGAAACCCTACTAGGACACTCTAGATAGGATGATACTGAAACCATAGAAAAATCTGATAAGAGATTAAAACTGTAGCTAGACTTCGATTCTGCGAAAACAAACTTTGAATTACAGTCTGATTCATAAAACATCTGTAATAATCACTGGAATACTAAGTTAATGCATAAAATTCGTAAACAGATAATACGATATGAGTACAAGAGCTACTCGTGGAAGAGGCCATGGATGTGGCCGAGGAAGGGCTCGAGCGGTATCTTCGTCTTCGGGACATATGCCGGCGGCAGATGCACCGGTACCATCAGCAACAGAAGTGGAGTCTCATGATCTTGGTGCCGGGGATGACGCTCTGTCGCAGGCAATGCTTCGTGTTCTGGAAAGGGTTGCCAGGACAAGTTCGGGCAATGGAATTCGAGGATCGATTTCTAAACGAATCCGGGCCAATGGAGCGGAGATCTTTAGGGGTGTGTCTGGTATCGCCTCGAATGTGGCAGAATATTGGTTGGAGGCCACAGAACGAATGACAGATGACTTGGATTGCTCTGTGGAGCAGAAGCTGAAGGGAACCGTATTGTTGCTACGGGACGAGGCTTACCAGTGGTGGCTCACTGTGAGAGAAGGAACCCCAACTGATAGGGTAACTTGGGAACTGTTTAAGACAGAATTTAAAGGGAAGTATGTTGGAGCGAGTTATGTGGACGCCCGCAGGAAGGAATTCCTGAATCTGGTGCAAGAAGGTAAAATAGTTGCCGAGCACGAGGCCGAGTTTCTAAGGTTGAGCCGATATGTCGTGGACATAGTTGCTACGGAGTATGAGTGAAGTGTGAGCTTCGAAGATGGTCTTAGAGATGACCTCAGGGTGTTGATCGCTTCGCAGAGGGAGCGAGACTTCGCGGTGTTGGTGTAGAAGGCAAGGATCGCTGAGGAGGTTAAGCGTGCTGAAAAGCAAAATCGGGAGAAGGATCAGAACCGTTTTCGGAGGGATTCAGGACCCTCGGGTGGTGCAAATAAGATTATTAAGAGAGCAAGAGTGGAGGAACCAGTTCGAGCAGTGCCGATGAATGTGGTCAGACCATCAATCTGTGGAGACTGTGGTAAGGTACATTTGGGTAAGTGTAGGAAACGCTCTGGTGCTTGTTTCCGATGTGGATCTATGGAGCATAGAGTACGGGACTGCCCTCAGAAAGCTGATCAGGTTCAAGTTGCTGAACAGAGGATTGTTCAACCCGTAAGGGGTAGACCCCAACCACTGAGAGGACGTGGATAAGGTAGGGGTGGAAATGGAAACGGTCGAGGTCGGGGGGCACCTGGCAAGGGTGTCGGAAATGCTGAAGCTCGACAGTCAGCTTTGGTGTATGCAGCTTGTCATCGAGAGGAGGGCGACGCACCTGACGTTATAACTGGTACGTTCTTGGTTTCTGGCATGCCATATACTGCTTTGGTGGATATTTGATCTACTCATTCCTACGTTGCATGTGCCATATCTGGGTTGTTGGGTGTGCACTCTGAGAATATGGTGAGTGGGGTATCTGTGTTAAGTCCTTTAGGTCATTCGGTTAGGGTAGACAAACTATATAGGGACGTACCCTTAGAAACTCAAGGCAAGGTTTTCCCTGGAGATCTGATGGAGTTACCGTTCGGAGAGTTTGACCTCCTTCTAGGAATGGACTGGCTTGTTAAGCATAGGGCGACTTTGGATTGTGCTGCAAAATGAATGGTGTTAAGGATCACGGAGGGTGAGGAGGTTATGATGATAGGCGAGCGAAGGGATTAATTGTCCAATGTGGTGTCAGCATTAAGAGTCAAAAAGTGGATTCGGAAAGGTTATAAGACCTATTTGGCATTTGTAAGTCAGTCAGAAGGGGAGGGATTGTCAGTGGATAAGGTTAGGACTGTAAAGGAGTTCTAAGATGTTTTTCCGGAGGAGCTTCCAGGATTGCCTCCGAACCGAGAAGTGGAGTTTGGAATCGACTTATTGCCTGGAACGGAATCAGTGTCTATCGCACCGTATAGAATGGCACCAAAGAAGTTGGTGGAGCTAAAGGCACAAATTCAAGAGTTGTTGGATAGGGGCTTCATTAGGCCAAGCGTGTCTCCATGGGGAACACCGGTGCTATTCGTGAAAAAGAAGGATGGTACGATGCGGATGTGCATTGATTATCTCCAGTTGAACAAACTAACGATTAAGAATAAGTATCCACTGCCAAGGATTGATGATCTGTTCGACCAGCTTAGAGGAGCTTCTGTATTTTCCAAGATCGACCTTCGATCTGGATATCATCAGTTAAGAGTCAAAGAGGCAGATATCCATAAGACGACATTCAGGACTCGGTATGGTCATTACGAGTTTCTGGTTATGCCATTTGGATTGACGAACGCTCCTGCAGCATTTATGGATCTGATGAATCGTGTGTTCCAACCATTTTTTGATCAGTTCGCAGTCGTCTTTATTAACGATATCCTGGTATATTCTGAAACTGAAGCGAAACATGATGAGCATCTCCGTATAGTGCTGCAAGTGTTAAGGGAGAAGGAACTCTTTGTGAAGTTCAGCAAGTCTGAACTTTGGTTGAGGGAGGTAACCTCTTAGGGCATGCGATCTCTGCTGAGGGGATTAAGGTAGACCCTCGAAAAATTGAAGCGATTTTAGAGTGGAAGCCGCCTAGGTCAGTGTCGGAAATACGAAGTTTCCTAAGACTGGCAGGATACTACAGAAGGTTTGTGGAAGGTTTTTCTATGATGGCAGCACCTCTGACAAAACTCATAAGTAAAGGAGTATCGTTTGTATGGACTGAGAAGCAGCAGGAAACTTTTGAGAAGTTGAAGAAAGTTCTGACTGAAGTACCTGTGTTGATTCAGCCGGAGTCTGGGAAGGATTTTACTGTGTACAGTGACGCATCACACGTGGGTTTGGGCTGAGTGTTAATGCAGGAGGGTAAGGTGGTTGCATATGCATCACGACAGCTTAAACCTCACAAAGGGAACTATCCTACTCATGATTTGGAGTTGGCGGCAGTGATATTTGCACTTAAGATTTGGAGACATTACTTGTACGGGGAGAGGTGTATTATATACACAGACCACAAGAGTCTTAAGTATTTGTTGACTCAGAAGGAGCTGAACCTTAGGCAAAGGAGATGGATTGAGTTGCTTAAGCATTATGACTGTTCGATCGAGTATCACCCAGGCAAGGCTAATGTGGTAGCCTATGCTTTAAGTCGTAGAACCGTATCTGATCTAAGAGCAATGTTTGCTCGTTTGAGTCTGTATGATAATGGCAGTTTGTTGGCTGAATTGCAAGTAAGGCCAACCTGGGTGGACCAGATTAAGGAAAAGCAGTTGGAAGATGAGTCTTTGGTTGCTCGTTTTCAACAAGTTAAGGAAGGGGAAACTTCTGAGTTCGGTTTAAATGGTGATGGAGTTCTGTGTTTCCGAGGAAGAATTTATGTTCCAAGGGACTCTGATTTAAGGCAGACAATATTGAAGGAAGCTCATGGGGGACTATATGCCATGCATCTTGGAGGGAATAAGTTGTATCACGACTTGCAAGAATTGTACTGGTGTCCTGGACTTAAACGAGAAGTAACGGAGTTTGTAGGAAAATGTATGACATGCCAACAAGTGAAAGCTGAGCATCAATTACCTTTTGAACTGTTACAGCCGGTGAAGATACCACTTTGGAAGTAGGAGAGGGTAACCATGGACTTTGTGAGTGGTTGCCTTTGACACCATCAAAGAAAGACTCGGTGTGGGTGATTGTGGATAGGTTGACCAAATCGGCCCATTTCATACCTGTACGTACTGACTTTTGGCTTCAAAAGTTAGCCAAGCTGTATGTGGCGGAGATTGTATGACTTCATAGGGTCCCAGTTTCGATTGTCTCTGACCGAGATCCCAGATTCACATCTCGATTTTGGCAAAAGTTGCATGAGACGTTAGGGACGCGATTAAACTTTAGTACGGCTTTCCATCCCCAAACTGATGGTTAATCAGAGAGGGTTATTCAGATTTTGGAGGACATGTTGAGGGGATGCGTGATTGACTTTCGAGGTAGTTGAGAGGATTACTTGCCGTTGGCAGAATTTGTGTACAATAACTGTTACCAGGCGAGTATTTGAATGGCACCGTATGAAGCACTGTATGGACGAAGGTGTCATACACCTAGTTGTTGGACTGAACTAGGAGAGCGACAAATTCTTGGACCAGAGTTGGTAGCTGATACTGAGGATAAGGTCAGAATAATTAGGGACCGGTTAAAAGAAGCATCTGATAGGAAAAAGTCATATATAGATTTGAAGCGTAAGGAGATTGAGTACTCAGTAGGTGATATGGTCTTCTTAAAGGTTTCTCCTTGGAAGAAGATATTAAGGTTCGGTAAGAAGGGCAAGTTGAATCCGCGGTTCATTGGGCCTTATCAGGTTTTGAAGCGAGTAGGCCCAGTGGCTTATCAGTTGGAATTGCCTCCAGAGTTAGACAGGATTCACGATGTTTTCACGTCTCCATGTTAAGGCGTTATCGTTCTGACCCTGCTCATGTCCTGCCAGTTGCAGAAATTGAAGTTCAGACTGATTTGACCTTTGAGGAGGAGCCTGTGCAAATATTGGCTCGAGATGTTAAGGTTCTCAGAAGGAAATCTGTCCCGTTAGTGAAAGTGCTTTGGCGTAATCATGGAAGGGAAGAAGCTACTTGGGAATCAGAAGAGACTATGCGTCAACAATACCCTCAACTAGTTGGATCATGTAAATTTCGAGGACGAAATTTCTTTAAGGAGGGTAGAGTTGTAACGCCCCAATTTTCGGGAATTCTGTGAATGTTGGCATAGGTTTAATTATGTTAGTGGGCCTCTAGAAGGCCCAAGCTTAAGATAGAACCCGACAATTTAGTTAATTTTTGTTCCATAAGAAAAAGGGGGTGAAATTATGAAATAGGACCTATGTGAAAATATTTGAAAATGCTATATGCTAAATTGAAGTGGCCAAATAAATAGGAGTGCAAAATAGGAGGATTTGCATGACAAACCTCCCATTTTACATGAAGTGGCCAGCCATCATGTTGTTGTAGACAAAATGTGCACTTGATATCCATAATTTATGGTACAAATTGATACAAATTGATAACGGGTTAGGTAAATGTTCCATGATAATGGGTTAGGTAAATGTTTCATGATAATGAGTTAGGTAAATGTTCCATCATAATGGGTTAGGTAAATGTTCCATGATGGGAATTTCATGTCTTTTGTATTAAAGAATTAAATTGATGAAATATGAAATTTATTAAAAAAAAGGGGTGAAAAGAACAAAGTTTTGTCCATCTTTTTCATCATAGCTTAAAGTTAGAGAAGAGAAAGGAGAGAAGAAAGCTCTTGAATGTTCGGTCACTTGGGGAAGAAAATTGAAGGTAAGTTCTTGGTACATTGCTTCTATTTGAGGTTCATGAGTTCTTCTTGATTCTACCTTAACTCTTGAAGCATATTTTGGTTTTTAGTTGTGTTGTGAGCATTTAGTCATGAATTAAAATGAAGGAAATGGTTGTTGTTTCATGTTCTTTTGATGAAAAATGGAAGATAGGTGAAGTTGAGCGAAACAAATGAGCATGCATGTGCCTTAAATGTTAAAGGGAAAAATCGGCTAACATGTTGTGCTTTAAAAGGATGAAATGGAGATTATACTTAAATAAAATTATATATATTTGATGATTGATTGGTGATATACATGTTTAAATAACATGCATGCAAGGTATGTGTGAAAGAGTGATTTGGTAATAAATTTGCTTGGGACAGCAGCAATAACGTGACTTTGGAAAATTACCATAAATTATGGGAGATGAATTAGAAGCTGAATAAATTATGTAATTAAAGCTTATTGAGTTTAGTTTCAAATGAAATAAACAAGAACATATTTTGAATTCTGTACAATGAGAAATTTGATTCGTAATGAAGAATGGTCAGATTAGTCAAACAGTGAAACATGCGAAACTTTGAGAAAAATCTGGTATTGATTGGCTAAACTAAAAATTCTGAATATTTTATGGATAGTAGATATATGAGTCTATTTTCAGGGAAAATTAGCGGCACTTGATTTGGAGTTTCGTAGCTCCAGTTATGATTATGATTATGTGGTAAACACTGACAAAAATTTGTTAATGAGTTGCTTATTGATTTCTTATAAGCTTACTCTGATCTGTAGGTGTTGTTGGCCGAATATTGTAAGGGGTTAATACGTAGTTCGTATTTGAATAGTTAGATTAACGTGTTAGTAATCCAATTGTATGTGGTTCGTGTGTGGATCTCGTCAGCATATTGTCGCAAACAGGTGTGTAACTAACACCCTCTTATAGACTAGATCGGCAAAAGCCGAAAAGCCGGTATTTTGAGAACTTGCGAGTGTACGAATGCTCGTGAGATTAATAGTTTGATGTATATGGTAAATTAAAGTGATAAGACTGCAGAGTGTGCGATTCCGTGCATTTCGATGTTTTTGGGTTTAATGGGCCAAAAACGGGATAATGGGCCAACGGGCCCAAGTCGGTAAGAAAATGCTGTAAATGTTTCTGATCGTATGTAAATGGCTATGATATGCATGAAAACCTTACGAATAGTTAATTTACTTGAATACCCCTATGTACGGAAAATTACTGTTATACCCCTAGGTACAAAATTACCATTATACCCCTAGGGTTACTTTTGACTGAAAAGCATGACGATCTGATTCTGTATGATGTATGCCATGATTATATATATGTTGCATGGGGACATGGGTTATATTATGGAAGAAGCGTCCTGGTGGCTATGCCACAATTATCTGATCTGGTGGCTCTGCCACATATATCTGTTCTGGTGGCTATGCCACGATTATCTGATCAGGTGGCTCTGCCACATATATCTGTTCTGGAGGCTCTGCCACAATATCTGTATCTTGTGACTTCGTCACAATATCTGGCAGCCTCGCTGCGATTTCTGTGGTGTGTAGCGGTTGGGTGGGTCGAGTAGTCTCCCCACATGGTGTAAGGCTGGTACGGGGGTGTTATGGATGAATCTGGGTTGGGTTTCTGCATAAACATGTAATATCTGTTCTGTTCTATTATGGGACTATGGGCTTTATTCTGAATTCTATTCTGGGCTAAGGCCAACTTATTCTATTTCTGTGGTTTGAGCTGATATAGGCTATGGTTGGGTTAATTTACACACCGAGTTTCCCCAAACTCACCCCTTTTATTTTCATCAACGCAGGTAATCCCCAACCATAGTGGGCTTGGAGCTGTGAGGGAATTCGGAGTGGCCACCCGTTCTGAAAGTTTGATTTTCTTCTGGTGAACTGGACATCCTTTTATTTACGTTTGAAGTTATGGGTTTTTAAGTTGTAATAAGGCCGCTTAATTATTTTTGATGGTTTTAATATGTATTACTAAGATAGGTATTACTTATTTTAACTGTTGAAATTGGATAGCTTTAGGGCGCGTTTTCAAAAACAACAATTGATTTCAAAATAACACGACAACAAGCAAAGCTTCTGCAATGAAAGTATTTTCCAAAATTAATCACTTTTCCTAAAAATGACTTAATCAAATCAGTTTCCTAGAAATATCCATGACGTTAAGGTGTGGCAATGGCGGTATGCATGTCTAGGATTGGATCCGAAGGGAGCTTGGTACTTAAGCAGTCCGATGGACTCACCACCTCTTTTCCGGTTTCCTGCCTGGTGCATAGCTTCCATTCACTTTAACCTATAATGAAATTATCTTTTAAAACACTAAGTAAGTTTTTCTGGATCAACAATATAAACTGTTTTGAACGCTTTGATGTGGCATGTCGGATCCGGTCTGTAACACCCCCTAACCCCAAACCGTCGCCGGAACAGGGCTACGAGGCATTACCGGATATATCAGACAACTTATGGATATTTTACAATTATTATAACATTCATAGTATAATTGAAGAATTATGTCCGTATAATGGACTTTCGAAGCCCAACACAAGTATTAAAGTGGAATGAAACGGGACTTGTTCGAGTATTCAGGGAAATATATTTTTTTTTTACAAAAATTTCGACAGCATTTCTTCTTAATTTTTACATAAAACCCCCTGCAAATTCAAACCAAAAACCACCTAATCCAAAACCTATGGCACAATCAAAAATAATTTAAACCTAAATATATCTAAATCATAACCAATTCATTAACATAGTCATTTAATAACTAAACATTCATAATATTAATCCAAATTAACTAATAACTTCATTCATTTTTTCATTCCAACTTATACCAAATTATATAATATAATATTTACCATTTTATCAAACTAATAACAAAATATGGTATACCATTCTTATAACTAACTTTACAAGTATATCTATATAACTTGTAAATCACCTAGTACATGCCACTTTCAATTAAGAAAGAAAACATCACCCAAAATTTGTTGGAATCGGGATCGTTCAGATGCTGGACCGGGGTACCAGACTCCTATTAACCTGCGCACGGAAACAACCGCATGCTGAGTATTCCATACTCAGTGGTATTACCATAATTCAAATTATAATAGCAATAAAGAATTTTAATTACCAAACATGTAACTATCTAATTTCACAAATATCAATTCATTCTTAAACTTTCATTAATTAATAATAACGATACAATTTTTATCTATTCTTCAGTTTCCATCACATATTACATGTAACAATTTCAATCACTACATGAACATTAAGTTCATGCCTTTCATTTCAATCTCAATTTCAATCCACTATTCAACTTTTTCGTTTCTTTCAATATTTCAATAATATAATCAATCAATTTATTTTAAATTTCTCATCTTAGATATTCACCCTATTAACAAACCCGGACTTTGACGGATACACGGATTCCAACCCAACACACCATTACGGCACATTGTGCCTAAAACGGTACATAGTACCTGATCAGTATACGACACACAAAGTGCCTAAAACGACACACGAGGTGTCTGATACGACACACGAGGTGCCTGAAATACGACACATAAAGTGCCTGATCAGTAAAGCCGGCAAATCCCGTACACTTCCATATCCTATGGCATGCCAATTATATCCGACTCAGCCCGACTAGTTAATAGGGTATTTCTATTCTCAATTCACTTTCATTTCCATTCCAAGATTACTTTTCAATTAAAACTTTCACATTCAAATCAATTTACAATTCAATTATACATACACATTCACCATTCAATTCAATTCTCATTCAACTCAAATATCAATACTTACCTTATAATTCACTTATTAAATATAGAATTGATATAAAACATTTAATAAAAAGTAATTTGAATTATAGTAATACAAACCGTGAATTTCTCGTTTTAATCCTTGATAGCTTTCTCCTTTCCTTTGTGCGCCGATGTCTTGGGTTCTTTGTTAACTACGAAAATAATAATAATTTATAATCATCAATATAACACAATTCAATTTAATCCATGAGCCTAAACATGCAAATTTAACCATTTTTAATGTATATATATAATTTCACCATTAAGCTGTCTACTTGAGTCATTGTTACTAAATTATTTATATCTTGAGCTAAGAAACTCCAAATTAATATCCATAATTTTTCCTTAAAACTAGACTCATATATCTTCTCACCATAAGATTTTTAGAATTTTTGGTCTACCCAATTAGTACAGTTTATTCATTAAATACTCCCCTGTTATTTCATTTGACAGTTCTGACCTCTCTCTACTAAAAATAAATTATCTCATTGTACAGAACTCGAATAAGGTTCTTGTTTACTTATTTTGAAACTAGATTCATTAAGGAGTTCACACATATAAATTACACTCCATAATAATTTTTTTTACAATTTATAATGATTTTCCAAAGCTAAAACAGGGCATCTCGAAATCACCCCAAACCAGTCTTACAAAATTTCAAATATCTCTTGATTCATCAATTCATTGCTTACAATATTTATACTATAAGAAACTAGACTCAATAAGCTTTAATTACATATTTTGTTCATCCTCTAGTTCAATTTATAAAATTTTTAGTGAATTTTCAAAGTCAGACCATTGCTACTTCCCAAAACTGTTTTGATGTAAAATGTTAATAACCAAATTTATAACACCAATTCACACCTTATGTCTATTCAAATTTCATTTAAACTCAAATTTAACTATTAAATTTTCAACATATTTTCTTAATTCCGAAATTTTCCTCAATTTAGTCCCTAAAACACAAAACTTATAGCTTACTTTGCAATTCGATCCTTATATCTATTTTAACTTGAATTTCATTCAATTAAACCCCTATTTCATTTTTTTTATTCAACATGAACAATATTTAGAATTCTAATAACTTTCAAAATATTAATTTAATTTCATCAAAACTTTGTTCTAAAGCTTTTAAAACATTAAAATTAAGTAAAAAGGGCTAAATTAACTTACCTATTAAACTTTCAAACCTTCAAACCCTAATTCTCCCTTTTCTTTTCTTTCTTCTTTCTTTCTTTCCTTCCCCTGCTTTTCGTTTGTCTATTCTGTTTCTTTTCTTTGTTCTTTACTTTATTTTCTTTCTTTTATTTGTTTTAGTTGCTAATAATATATTATAATTTAATTTAATCAATCAATAACAAATATCTAAGAAAAGCCTTAGATTTTTTACAGTTTATGCCGCCTCATCTATGCTAATTGGTAAAATTGCTAGTTTGGTCCTTTTTATTTTCTATTGATCTATAATTGAACCTTTTCCCTTTATTCAATTTAGTCATTTTTACTAATTACTCTAAATTAAGCTAAATTCACCTAATTTAAACCTAATTAAACACATCGCTAGACTCATAAATATTTCTAGTAATTATTTCGAACTCGATTTACTAAGACGGAGGCCCGATAATGTACTTTTTCCGGTGCCTGTGAATTTTGGGTCATTACGCGGTCATAACGTCTGGGCCGGGTTTGGGGTGTTACACATGTGACCTAGCCAGTTTATCTCGTAGCTCTCTTGTCTACATGGTGTCCTTCATCTGGAACCACGCATGCGACCTAGCTACATATATCCCGTAGCTCTCTTGTCTACATGGTGTACACATAGTATCACCCATGCGACCTAGCTACATCATAATGTCTCGTAGCTCTCTTGTACACATGATGTGCACTCAGCACCATACATGTGACCTAGCTACATACCATCTGTATCATCCAATCTTTCCGAAGGTTCAACCGGGATTTCTCTCTCTTTCTAATACTTGATTCCATACTTCCAATAGTCAATTATGATTCAAAAATCGGCTACAATACATAAAATATGCTGAAATACAAAACCATAAAAAAGATAATGTATTATTTACATACAAACTTACATACTTTCTTATTTCCATGTCGAATTAATATTGAACATTTGAATCATCATAATTATACTTACTTTCAACACCTCGACAATCATAGTAAATATATCAATTTTACATTGAAACATGCATAAATTAATGCTTATTATACATATGAACTTATCTTGATACTAAAACGGCCATTTTACCAACTTTCCCGATTTTCAATTTTTCTCCCATTCTAGATTCAAATTTCATTTTTCGGGATGTAAAACATCATATTTTACTTATTTAATTAATTTACTATTCAAAACAGTTCTTAACTCAAACTTTGGCAAAATTACAATTTTACCCCTAAACTTTTGCATATTTACACTTTTTCCCTTAGGCTCGGGAATTAAACTTTATCCCTTATTCTTATATTTTATGACATGCTGATCATTTTTCCCTTCTATGACAACATCAAATTCTCACTCTAACACATAGTTATGAACAATAACAACTTTTACCGATTAAGCCGTTTTACTCATTTTTGCTTAAAACCGCTTAGCAAAAATTGTTTAACATAATTTCAGCCTTCATATTCTACCATAAAACATCAAAATAAACACATTTCACCTATGGGTATTTTTCCAAATATGAAGCCTAGCTTAAATTATTGCTAGAATAAGCTTAATCAAGTTACCGAGATTCCAAAACCGTAAAGAACTTCAAAAAGAGGGCTAGAATGGACTTACTATTGAGCTTGGAAAGCTTGAAAACCCTAGCCATGGCTTCCCCCATGCTAATTTCGGCCTCCATGAAAAAGATGAGTCAATTTTGGCTTTATTTTCCCTTTTTATTTCTTTTAATTACCAAATGACTAAAATGCCCCATTTTTATCCAAACGAAATATAATGGTTTAATTACCATTTACGGACCTCCTCTTTAAACCCCCATTTCAATCAAGTGCTTATGAATTAGAATAAATATTTTGAAACTTTTTCAATTTAGTCCTAAAAGTCCAATTAAGCACTTGATCAGCAAAATTACTTAACGATATTTTTACACAATATTTTAATCAATAAATAAACCTTAAAACTTAATCAGAATAAATTATTCGACTTCAAATTCGTGGTTCTAAAACCATCGTTTAGTTTAGGCCCTAAATCGGGCTGTTACAGCAACTTCTACAAATAAGCCCTAATAGGCAAATTAAACATGCAATCTATAAAATTTCTTATCAATACTCTAACACATACATCTAATCACTCGGTAAATCATAAAAATTAATCGAAATAAGCTTTTCTATCTCAGATTTGTGGTTTCGCAACCACTATTCCATTTAGGCCCTATTTCGAGATGTTACATCTCTCCTACGAGCGAGTACGCAAAGTGGTAAATGGCACACGGAAAGCCATTTATATTCCAAAGTCGTTATATGCTAATTCAGGAAACGCGCAACTGAAAACTTCCCGATGGCAATAGAAGAATGCACGATCGCGCCGTAACTGAGTTCTGCCATTCGGGAATATCGAAATGGATTCTGCCTTGAACCCCTACCCCGAGCCCTAATGTGAAGCATTTGACTTTTCATCACACCACCCGATGCTCGAGCCTGAGGCCCAATTTCCACTAACGTTCTTGGATATTTTTGGTAATGACCTCAAGCCTCAACATTCGACACAGTCCGAATCGTCTTCATACCACTCTAAGCTCAATTGGAAAGCACGTGCACCTACTACCGAGGATATTTTCCATCCGCACCTTCGGTCACGCCATACCCCATAACTCCCAATTATGGTATATATGATTATACTACATTTCTAAGTACATCGGACAGGACACCAGAGGTCGGACTGAGCAACTATCAAACGCCTCAGCAAGGTGCACGGCATCGCCGACGGAGGCAACCAGACCGTTACAGGCCAGTGCCAGGGAAGTCGTCGAGATCACGAAAATTTTAATTTTTATCTGTAAATATTTACTTTATTTTGTAATTATTCTATTTTTAATATTAATTTAATTTCTCTAAAATAATTATTTATTTGAATAAATGACTTCAAAATATTTAATAAAAAAATATAATTCGAATAAGTAAAAGTACACAATAAATTAAATTTACAGATACAATAAAATACAAACATTCTACAATATTAATACACAAAAATATAAAATTCAAACAAAAATAATACGCACTAAATTAAATTGAAACACCCAACAAACTACAAACAGATGGGAAAAATTAATACACGAAAATTTTAAATTCAAACTACATATAATACGGACTAAATTAAATTTACAGATACAAAAAAATACAAACATTCTAAGAAATTAATACACGAAAATATAAAAATGAAACTTTAAATCCTAAGCAACTACATTAAATTTACAGATATAAAAAAATACAAACATTCTAAAGAAATAATACAATTATTTTGAATAGTAGTTTCTTCACAATTAGTCGTATTCTACTTGAATCAGGTCTACGTTGCATCAGTACCCCACTTATAAGTTGCGGAATAAACACTGTTGCACCATAGATAATGTCCATCTGCGTTGGACATATTGGTTAGCCATCTATGGCGCAGAAAGTCATCCAACCCTTAATGGCATAACCTTTAAGGTGGACATGATAATATATAATTTAACTTCGTTAAAACATGACAGTATATAGTTCAACCCCGAAATTCGGTTGTACACTACGAAAAACTCCCATCTAACATCCACTACAAAAAACTCATTTGATGATATACTACAAAGCACTCTCATTTTGATAACTCACTCAAAAAAATTTCTCATCCATTTACACTATCAGAACCCAAAGCACCCACTATATATAGGGTTTGGTGCCGGTCATCTGTGTTCCAAAATAAAAAAAATGCATTGGGAGCCGATAATTGTACTTGGTGCCGGCCATTACATGGCCAGCACCCAATTTTTTTTTAAAATACACTGGTGACGGCCATCAGTGTCCCAAAGAAAAAAAAAGTGCCTTGGGAACCAAAAATTGTACCTGGTGCTGGTCATCTACTAGCCAACACCAATTTTTTTATTGTCTTTGGTGCTGACCATTACATGGCCAGAACCAAATTTTTTTTTAAATAATGGTATTTTTGTATATCAGTATGATACAATTTTAAAAAAAATACCTTGGTATCGGTCATTGGATTCCCAAACTAATAAAAAAATCATTTTGTAAAACTTGACACAATCATCAAGTAATGATGGGGCCAAAACACTAGGTAGTGACGGCCATTGGGTTCCCAAAATCCAAATCTACTGTTCATTTCATGTTATTTTAGTGAATGTTTTTGAACCAGGGTCATTTTTGTAAATATTAATTTTTTTAGTTAGATGGGTAAAATAGCCAGAAAAGCACCTGTCCACCTATGGGTTGCATGAAATGTAATATTGATGTTGCCTTGTTTGGACGAGGAGTGATAGGTTGTAGAGCGGTGATTAGGGACCTCAAGGGAGTTTTTTGCCATTGCAGCACAAGTTACTCGCATGGTATTTATGAGCCTATACTGTTGAAGTTATTTCAGTTAGGGAAGCACTTGCTTGGGTGAAGTCCCTAGGGCTTGATAATGTTATGTTTGTATATGATTGTTTTCGGGTTATATTAAGGCGCTAAACCATGGCCATGATGATACCTTTGAATTTGGCATGATTATTCATGACTGCTTCATTCTAAAATCTCAAATGCACTTCCTTATCCTTCCAATAGGTTTATAGGGGTTTAATAAGGTAATTCATAGTGTTGCGAGGGTGGCTTTATTGAATGCCAACTATTGGGATATAACCCCGAGTTTTCTTTTGAAACTTTTATTGTTTGATTTATGCATATATGATTTTGACGATGTGAGAGAACCTTACGTTGGGTGTCTTGGTAAGCCTACTAGCTTGGGCTAAGTTGTTTTCTTCTTATTGGTCTATTTTGTTCCTCCCATGTTTTTAACATATTTTGATATTTTTTTTCAAAATATTGTCAAAATTTAACCATAATATTTCAAAAATATTTTTTTGTTAAAATTTATTTCTAATAATTATATTAATTTATTATTTTTGAATTAACTTTAATTTTATAGATGAATTGACGCATGTATTTTAACCTCTTTTCTAACATAAGGATTTGAGTTTATAATTTCAAATATTTTTTATATAAATACTCCAAATGTTTTAATTTTAAAATATATTAATTCTAAAAACATTTTTAAAATACTATATTTTAAATATTATTTTTTAAAAATAGGCTAATTAATTCTTTTAAAAAAGTATTTATACAATTAAAATATTTATTTAACTAGTTTTCTTACTCACGCGATGCACGAGACATTTATTGTTTTTAAATTTTTGAGTCATATATAATGATAAGCATTAACTTTTTGACATGATCTATTGACATTTTAAATTATTTTTATAGATATAATTATTGTATGTATAGATTTAATTTTAATATACA
The DNA here is from genome assembly GCF_007990345.1 of Gossypium hirsutum. NCBI lineage: Eukaryota > Viridiplantae > Streptophyta > Magnoliopsida > Malvales > Malvaceae > Gossypium > Gossypium hirsutum. The sequence goes on along the minus strand of NC_053431.1, from coordinate 8,851,734 downwards.
AAACATATTTTGAATAATCTATACATACAACAACTTATATTATGTTGAGGCAAAATGAGCTGAGAATGATTGAGTGGCACTTGTCAGTGCCAAATGCAGACTGTCACTAAGTTGAATAAAAACATACCTTATTTTATTTGACAATTTAATGAAGAAAATCTTTGGACCTGGTTATGTGTTGTCATTTTCAGGATACTTTAGTCCATCTATGGCAACCAATCATTGGAGTTTGAATATTAGATTAGATTTGAGTGAATCAATTAAGTCCTTGGAATGTGAAGATTTGATCGAGATAGTGCTGTTGATTTTGGAGAGCATATCTTGGAGTGATTTTGTTTTGATTATTATTGATGTATTAGTTATTTTCAAGGAGTTACTTTGCATTCACCTAGATTCTATGTTAGCAAGCTGAAATTGATATATGCTTTGAGGCTTGTCTGGCTTATGTAATGAGAGCTTGTTAAGTGTATTCTAATTTGTTCATTGAGGAACGTTTTTCTAAGATAGTACAAAAATTGGTGAAGTGTTTACTGCCCAAGTTTTTAAGGGGAGGATTCGGAGGTGAGTGTTCTAGTCTTTAGGTACAAAAGTGACATCTTTATACTTGAAGAGTGATAGAGATTGATTCACTTATTTTATTTGTGATAAAAGATAGTGAAATTACTCAATGATTTAGGCTCCATAGGCATACGAAAACCAAATTGTATAAACAAACCCCTGTGTTATTTTTGTTTTGTTTGTACAGTTTTTTGAAGTGCCAAGCCGTAATGACCACTGTAAAATAGCACTTCCATTGAAATTTTCATTTTGAGCCAATAAGCAATTTAAGGTAGCAACAATTGGTATCAGAGCAAACACTTAATGTATCAGTAGTGAATCTTGATGTTGCTTTTTACTAAAAATGGAAGGTTTGTCGATTACTCATCCCCCCATGCTTGACAATGGTAACTATCTTTACTGGAAGGTTAGAACGAAAGCTTACATTAAGTCCGTCGATGAAAAGGCAAAAATCTATTCTCACTAGCTGAAAAGCTCCTATAGTTGATGCAGATGTAGATTCCTAAGCCTGAGGTTGAGTGGACAAATGAAGAAGAGAGAGTTGCAAATACAAAATATAATGCCACGTATGCCATATTTTGTGGCATTGATATGTAAGACTTCAAGCATATTTCAAATTGCATTGTTGCAAAGGAACATGGAAAATACTTCAAACTACTCATGAGGGAATTAATACGATCAAACAATTTAAGATGCAGATACTAACCACCAAATCTGATGCCTTGAGAATGAAAGATTCTGAGACAATTAACGAGTTTTATGTCAAGTTGTGTGACCTATCAAATCAAGTTTTTGACCTTGGAGAAGAGTATTCGAACTCTAAATTGGTAACGAAGGTCTTACGGTCACTGCCTGAAAGATTCTTTGTCAAAGTAACTGCCATTGAAGAGGCCAAAGATATGAAAAGTTTGAAGATTGATGAGTCGATAAGATCCCTACAAAATTTTGAGTTGAATCTGGATGAGCCCAAGAAGGTTAAGTCTAAGGGAAAAAGCAATATTGCACTCCAAGTTGCTGAAAAAATGCCAATTCCCAATGCTTTTACTATAGAAGAACTTCAAGTGCAGATTGCTCTACTTACTCAGAACTTCAACAAGGCTTTTAAAAAGTAATCTAGGAGGTTCAAGAAGTTTGAAACATCAAAGAACACTCCTAAAAACAAGAGCGAATGTGTTGATGTCGAGGAAGAGAATGAGAAAGACAAGAAGAAAGGCATCTAATGTCATGAATATCTTAGCTATGGACCACTATTGGGAAAGTTAAGCTGCCACCTTAATTCCATTTCTTCACTTGAAAATGCACCTTTAAAGTTCTACCTACAAAAATATCTCACATTTAAAAGACTTCAAGCTCAAGGCCCTTGCTCTTTTTTGTAAAAATCATCTAGAAACCATTGAACATGTCCTTAAAGGTTGCCCCATCACACAAGCTTGGTGGTTTGACATTGTGGAGAATAATAATCACTATCAGTCATTGAATAGTGTTGGGGATCGACCAGCATAAACAACGAGAAAGTAGAAATAGAGAAAATTAGACACAAATATTTACATAGAAAAACTCCTCTGATGAAGAGAATAAAAAATTATGGGTAAAAGAAGACTTCACTAATGAGTAAATAATCATATAGTATAAGATGGATAAATTCTAAAACAAGCCCTAAACCCCGAATACCAAGCTTTCTGGCTAAAACACAAAATTCCCTAAAAGCTCTCTCAAAGTTCTCTTCTTAATGTTCCCAAAAAATCTTGTGTTGTGTTATTTTTGTTCCTTAAGGTTACTGAAGGCCTTTTTTATAGGCTAAGATTAGAAGGCTAATGATAACTCTTTTTAAGAGTTATATTTCATGACTTTAGACCTAGTTAATTACTTGTACTTAGGTACATTTAGTAGCATTTTAGGACATTTCACTAGTATTTTTATCATTGCATGAGGAGCTTGGACTGTGTTTAAATATTAGGTACTTTTAATTGCTTGTGATAGGGTTGTATTCGGTGATTTGGTAGGTGTAGGTTGAGGAACAAAAAATAGAGTGAAGGTTTGTCGGGGAAAAATGTCGTGGAAATTCCAAAAAAACCAAGTCAACACTTAACGCATACCAATTTCAGCCCAACTATACTTGTACCAGAAAAATCTGCCTAAAAAAGAGGAGAGGATAATCCTAGGCTGTTGGTTTTTATCCTAGAAAAAAGAATTTAAAAAGAGGAGTAGATAATCTTGGGTTGTTGAAAAATAAATTTAAAAAAGAGAAGATAAACTTGAGTTGTTGGATTTACCCTAGGGAAAAAGCCTATAAAACGCCAAATAAGGAAACCTAAAAAAGCAAACAAGTGTGGAGATCCATAGGCGAAACTAGAAGGTAGCGGTTGAGTAGAAACAGAAAGAGGAAGACGAAAGCAGTCCCTCTCAGGCACCACAGGACACTATGCCACTAGAGTGTGAACTGGACACGCGAAAGCTATCTTCCCAACGTTCTTCTATTATTCTTAACTATTTCTCCGTGAATTGATTTGATGAAAACGATGTTGAATGATATTTTGGTTTTGAATTTTATTTGCCAACCCATGAGCTAAATCTCATAGGGTTGGGATTACATAATGAAACTTTTATTTTCTTTAATGGTTGAAGCATAGATATGAATTAATTTACTATTTCATTCAACTGTTTTTATTTCTAAATTGTATGCGTGCAATCCCTAGACATAGACGATTGTGCAGCATGCCCATAAACTAATTTAATTTTGAAAAAAAGTTGGATTAGTTGGACTGAAATTGAATTATATGAGCAAGTACTCGACAGATGCTTGTAGTAGACTCTAGACATAGAGCAACATTCATATAGAAGGAAACAGTATAGACACAGGCAAGGTAACTTAAGGTTTTTTGCTATCAAAATAAGTAGACCACTTTAGAACTCTTCTAAGCAATAGATTAATTATGATTTTGCCGAGGAATTTCTGACAGAAAGGGTAGGTTCTTAGTAATCTCGACCTTCCATGTCAACATTGTATATCCGTTATCCCTTGTCGTAGTATCTTTGTCATCGCATCCTTAGTTGTTTATTTGTTCAATTACATATTATTCATTTAATCATTTTCGTAATTGTTATTACATTTTTACTCTTGCATTGTCATAACATTTTCAATTATTCATCAGTTACACATTTTGTTCACATTAATATTCCTTTTGTTTACCATTGCATTCTTATCATTATTTTGCTATAAGATTAATCTAACTTTATTACAATAACTTGACCATTTGTATACCTAATTCGAGCCCTGTGGAAACGATCTCACTTATCACTTTATTACTTGGTTCGACGTGTATACTTGCACAATTCACATATCATTTTCACATGCGACAACTAATTTGACTAAAATATATATGGTATAATCAAAGTTTAACTGGGAAAAGATAGCAGAGTTTAACTAAGAGAAGAAGCCCATTTATGTGGGGAACACGTCGCGTCATTGCAACTCCTCATCGTGATGTCCCATGTTGCGTCGTCAGGGCGTCGTCTCTGTTTTGTCTCTACTTCGAACATCTTCACGTCGTTGAGACGAAACTAGTTTTCTCGTTGAGACGACGTGTGTAAAATGCGAGATACACTCCAAAAATAGCACTTGGAATGAAGCCCAAAGTATGGTATCAAAAACCAAAAATTCCTTGGTACATGATATTTACCTTCGTCTTTGTGAATTTATCGTAGACCTTTCCTCTATTGGTAGAAACCGCAAATTGGTTGGCTAAAACTTAATACAGATGGTCTATCTATGGGAAATAAAGTTGTCTTCTCCCTCAGATGTTTGTAACTGGAGTGACTAGCTTTATGTTTGTAATGATGCTCCACGTGAACTTTCTTGCTTAATGCCATTGGGACTACTATGTATCAAATAGAGTTGGCAAATGGGCAGGCTCAGGCGAGCTCGGATTGGGCTTATTTTGAATTTCGATTTTATTCAGCTTGGACTTTCTCAGGTTTGGGTCTATTAGGGCTCAAATTATCTTGAGCTTGAACCTTTCAGACTCAAATTTGGGCTCGGATCGAGTCGGGCGGGCTTTTATGGATTCAAATAATTTTGAATTTTATAAGTTATAAATATTTTAATTTTAAATGTAATAATCCATTTTACTTTTATACGCTGCCAACACAATTCAAATTTGTCTTATAAAATGCACAAATTACATATATGTAATAGAGTTCTTTCATATAAAATAATTAAAGTGCTTATTGTATGTAAAATTTATTATTCTATGATATTATATGAATTAACGAAAATATTATATTATATGGACAATCAAATAACTTTTTTTTTTATCTTTCTTATTAAATTTATAAACCTAATATTTATATTCTAAAATATTTACTCTAAAACTCAAATATATTATACTAAGCTCAAACCCAAATAATATACTCATTATTACCCAAAATCAAAATAAATTAATTGTAGCGCAAATCTCAAGTCCAAAATAAAAAGAAATTAAACCCGATACCCAAATATAATTTGTAAAAGTTAAAGCCAAATTCAAAATCTAATTTAATAAAAATAATAATTTATTAAGATATTAAAAATTTAATAATATTTTATGTATTACTAGTTATAATTATAAACATATATTTTGATATACTAAATTATACATAATTATTGATACTATATTTTTTATTATAATCTAATAATCTAATAATAGTTATATATATATTAATATTTAGAAAATATATTATTTAATTATATAAGACTATATCACATACTATAATAGTAGAGTAGTACATAATTTATTAATTATTATCATATACTATTATTATTATTATACTGGTTGAATAATGCTCTAAATCTCATACTTTGTACATTTGAAAGTTGGCGTTCCTACTATATTATATAATGCTATGTCATCATATAGTATATAATATATTAATAGTTTATATATATGAATCAATGATTAAACATTATAATATCATGTAATAATATATCTTTTATTATAATATATAATATATAATATAATAATTATTATATAAAATAGTAGTACCTTATATATCAAATATTATCATATATTATTATACTGGTTGAAATATATTTTAGGTCCTTTTATTTTTCATATATTTGAAAATTAGCCCTCCTATTATACTATATAATGTTATATCATATCATATAGTATGTATAAAGTATTAATTGTTTATATATATACATCAATGATTAAAAATTATAATATCATATAATACTATACTTTTTATTATAATCTATAATATAATTATAATTATATATAATAGTAGTACATTATATATTATTTTTTATTATTATACTACTTGAAATATATTCTGAATTTTTATACTTTTCGTACATTTAAAAGTTAACCCTCTTACTCTATTATATAATATCATATCCATATTACTAGCATCATCCAATATCCTAATCCATTCAATTATTCATAAATCTTGTTATACAAAACAAATGCAGTGTATGGTGGAGGCAAATTTTGGATGTTGCTCAACTTCGGAACCTTGGAGTATGGCTTAGTTTTATGTAATTGTATTAAAATTTTGATTTATATATTTGTACGATTTTACAAAATTTTATGAATTTCAGAACATTTTCTTTATTAATATATTCTATTTGACAATTTTTTTTATTTTTTTAAACAACTTTTAAATTTTTTAATTTTTATTGTTATAGATAATTTTTTATTTAAAATATATGGTTTAAAATTGAATTTATTAGTAATGCTATTAATATTGTAAATAAATCATGCTTAGTCATTTGTGATTTGTGATAAGTATACCACAAGTTATCATATTGTTAAATTAATATATTTTGTCATTATATATTTTATGTTGTTATTAAAGTTAAATTTTATAGATTTTAATAATTATTAATTTTATATTTTTACTATACATATATAATTATAGTATTGAAAATATTTTATATTAAATTAATATTTTTTTTAAAAAATTTCGCTTTATAATTTAACATAAAAATTTATTATTAATTATTTTTCCTATTCATAAAATTTTAAAATAAATACGCAAGGCTTACATAACATTTTCATAAAATAAAATAAAGAAATATTTTTTATTCATATTTTTTATTTTAAGTAATATTATAAAAGTACATTAATTATTAATGCTTATTATGATTGTTTAGTTATAAATTTAGGTTTTTTTAGACTTTAGGTTGGATTTATTTTAGACTCGGGTCAGATTAATCTTGGACTCAAAATCTTCTAAATTTAAATTTTTTTTCGAGCTAGGATCATTACGGGCTCGAATTGACACGAGTAATCTTTCGAATTCATATCTATTTAGCTAGTTATAATATTCAACTCTTGTTTTTGGATGCTAAGGCTCCTTTTATTGATTAAAAAAAAACATCTCAATTCCAATATCTAAGATAAAATTTCAACAACCTTATATATGAAAAGAAAAATAAATTATGAGATTCCTTTTTTGTTTTGCTTTCATGTTATATTATGAACAATGGTACATGACAAGATATTCTACAGAACATGTAATTATGTCCAAAAGATACCAAGGAATAATATTCTAAAACTCATTTGAGTGGATTCGTCTAATGCGGTCGGCTCCTTGTATCAGCAAGAACTCCCCATTTCTTGAGCAACCACATAGTGAACCGTACCAACTCCGCAACAAACAGAAGCCCCATGAAAATTACCACTATATACACTTCCCTCATTTTCGTCGGACCCACGTAGATCACTGCTATTACGTAAGTTCCCGTCATTGAAATTATGGCCAGCCGTAAGCCTGCTCTCAGAGGGAATCCACTTGTAAGCAGAGATATCATCGCAAGCGATGCAAAGAAACCAATTGCGTTGAACACAATGAACACAGCAAATACTTCAGGGTCATCTGCCATCACAGCTTCTCCAGGCATCATGGTTCTCTTTTGAACTGTGACGGTCTGCGAATTTCGTTTATCCCCATCCCAAAAACCACTCGGAGGGCTGAGAACCGCTTGGTACGTGACCGATGCTATAAGGACTGCCACCACCATTAGTGCATTTTGGGTTTCGGTTGATGATTCCGCCACCTCTTTCATTAGTTCCTTCCATAGGTTCCATGAACAAGCAGATTGAACTATATGCGTGGTGTTTGTGGGTTCCGTTTGAGCTCGGAAATAAGCAGGGTCCCTTGTTATTTCTTGAGCTGTCACAGCCCCAGCTTGCTGAAACATCTGATAAATATGAATATCATGAAAATCACTTCCAGTTTGGAGCAAAAGATCCAGGACATCCTTCGGTGTGAACCCACTGGTGTTTACGGAATTTATGTTAACCCCACAAGAAAGTGCTTCTCCACCGATTAATAGACTTATAATCTGCAAACCAGTATTGATCCATTCCTTACAACACAATCTATATGCTATACATCATATTTAGCTTAACGTAGGCCAAGAAATGAAAAAATGAATAAGAAAAGATGAAAGGTAATTGTAACTAGACTTGCCTCATGTTGTCTATTGAAGGTTGCCTGATGTAAAACGGTGTTGCCCTCGGTGTCTTTCCAGTTCAAGATTTCCATCATTTGTAACCTCCTTATCTCCTCAATCAATACCCTTGCAGCTTCAATCTGATTGCTTTTCGCGGCCAAATGAAGGGGAGTTTCTCCGCAAGCTGTCACTTGTTTAAGAGACTCGGGGCAAGCCCACACCAGTTCCTTAACAACATCCACTCTCCCTTTTAAAGCCGCGCAATGGAGTGGAACTTTGCCGTCTTTCCCCTTCAAAAGGCATATATCGTATCCAACCCTCATAAGCTCTCTTATTATCTCAATGTGCCCATTTGCTGAAGCGACATGTATAGGACTAAAACCATTTTCGTTTAGCTCCCTAGTGAATACCGGCTTTGTTAGAATTATGTGACCCAAATTCTAAGAGATTGCTTGCAAGTCAAGTTAAACAAAAATATATTTTCTTTCTAGAAGATTTAGTATTTATTAGTATAATATATTTAGCATTTATTAGTATAGTTTATTTGACTTACTAATTTAGCCTATAAATAGGCTCCTTTACAATCTTAGAATTAAGAGACACCCATTAGATTAGAACTCATAACACATTCAGAGAATTTTGTGTTTACGTTTGAGGGTTCTTTGTTTTTCGGGTTTTCGGGGTTTAGTTTTTATCTCCATCTTTTGTACTCTTCATTCTTTTGCCATTATAGTAAAATTATCTTTGCCCGTGGTTTTTTATCCTCTTTTGAGGGGTTTTTCCACGTTAAATTTGTGTGTTCATCTTCTCAATTTCTTCTACTATTTTTACTTGTTCGTTGCTTATTCGGGACGATCCTAACAAGTGGTATCAGAGCTAGTTTAACTTTCATAGATCAGCCCGGTCAGAGATGGCAGCAACAAGGTTTGAAATTGAGAAGTTTGATGGTGAGACAAATTTCAATCTGTGGCAAGTTCGGATGATGGCAATTCTAGTTCAAAATGGCTTGAAAAAGGTTGTTACAGGGAAAAAGCCTGAGAATCTAAATCAAACAGAATGGGAAGAGCTTGATGAAAAGGCCTTGTCTGCAATCCAGTTGTGCCTCGCGAATACAGTATTGCAGGAGGTATTGATGGAGAAGACCTCATTCGCCTTGTGGAAAAGGTTAGAAACTCTTTATGCTACTAAGTCTCTGGCTAACCGTTTAGTGTTGAAACAACGTCTATTTACGTTTCGCATGAACGAAGGTGAGCTTCTTAAAGATCACATCAGTCAATTCATTACTCTTTTAAATGATTTAAAGAACGTTGAGGTTCATATTGACGATGAAGATCAAGCTATGCTATTATTGTGCTCTTTACCCTCTTCATACAAGTCTTTCAGGGAGACCCTAATTTATGGCAGAGACAAACTCTCGTTCGAAGATGTGAAGGGTCATTTGTTGAGTAGAGACAAACTCGACAATGAGTTTGATTTGAATAGCAAAGCAGATAGACAAGCTTCCGTTTTGGTAGCATCAAAGAAACGAGACAAAAGGTGTTGCTATTGCAAAAAGTTAGGTCACGTCAAAGCAGATTGTTATAAACTGCGAAATAAAAGAGCTGCTGAGAGTAACGAGGAAGATGTAGCTGGTGCTAATTTGGTCGATGAAGGCGGTGATGATTTCTTGTTAGTGTCAACGAGCGATAACTCCAAGCTTACGTCTGAGTGGATCCTAGATTCAGGATGTTCTTTCCACATGTGTCCCAATAGAGAATGGTTCTCCACATACAGTTCAGTTGAAGGTGGAGTTGTGCACATGGGAAACGATTCATCTAGTAAAATAATCGGTATTGGTACTGTTAAAATTAGGATACACGATGGGACGATTAGGACACTCTCAGATGTCAGGTATGTACCTGATTTACGAAAGAATCTCATCTCCTTGAGTATTTTAGACTTGAAAGGATGCAGAATCAACATCGAGTCGAGCGACATTAAAGTATCTCGTGGAGCTCTCGTTTTGTTAAAAGGTAAAAGAACCGGCAGTCTTTATATTCTGAAAGGTTCTACAGTGACCGGTGAAATCGGACGTCCCTCGTCCGTTACGGAGTCAAAGTCAACTCATTTGAAGCGGAGGCAACTTGGTCATAGGAGGGAAAAAGGTATGACTGTTTCGTTGAAGAGAGGTTCTCTTTTGGATGCAGGTTTTGAAAAGTTAGGGCATTGTATTCGTGAAAATCAGACCCGGGTTAGTTTTGATTTGGCAATGCACAAGTCGAAGGCTAGAAGTCTTCCAGCTTCTAAGCATAGATTCGACTCAGTTAATTCCCTGCATAGTTCAAGATAGGCCCGTGGCGGGTTTTGGCAAAGATGGCATTGAAAGAATTCGTGTCAAGGTGGAGATTGTTAGAATTATGTGACCCAAATTCTAAGAGATTGCTTGCAAGTCAAGTTAAACAAAAATATATTTTCTTTCTAGAAGATTTAGTATTTATTAGTATAATATATTTAGCATTTATTAGTATAGTTTATTTGACTTACTAATTTAGCCTATAAATAGGCTCATTTACAATCTTAGAATTAAGAGACACCCATTAGATTAGAACTCATAACACATTCAGAGAATTTTGTGTTTACGTTTGAGGGTTCTTTGTTTTTTGAGTTTTCGGGGTTTAATTTTTATCTCCATCTTTTGTACTCTTCATTCTTTTGCCATTATAGTAAAATTATCTTTGCCCGTGGTTTTTTATCCTCTTTTGAGGGGTTTTTCCGCGTTAAATTTGTGTGTTCATCTTCTCAATTTCTTCTACTATTTTTACTTGTTCGTTGCTTATTCGGGACGATCCTAACAGGCTTTCTGCTCACGATTTCCTTTGAGATTTCCGCCTGTCCTGCTAATGTGGATACGTGTAGAGGATTATAGACTGGGTTTAAGGCAACTCGGTCGAGCATAAATGGATCTTCCTCGAGTAATGAGTGAAATGTAGATATATCTCCACAACGAGCTGCTTCGAACAACCTTGATTCCATTTCTACTTGATCTTGTTGTTGTTGTTGTTATCCTTGGCAGCGCTGAAAAATGCAGTATCAGCTTTCCTTTCCCGTATATTTTAGATGATTGAAAATCTTAACCATGAAGCTTGACGGGAAAAGTAAATCGTTGCCCATTGGACTAGGAATGGAATTTTGAAACATAGCCATATTTGGCTTGCAATGCAAGCAAGCAAGCAAAAGAAGTAATTGTCTTACGTTGGATATGTTTATTTTTTTACTAGTACTTTTACTTTTGTTACATGGAAAGCAGCATAAAAGAAGCTTGTAGAAATCTGAAAGATTTGATATCTTTATTGTATATTAACGAAAATAAAGATGGAATCTGAAAACGTTAATCTTCGTCATAATTCTCCTCGCACTGTAAGGCAAAGAATAAATAACCAGTGGCCTACCAGAATATGAAAATGATAGTTTGGCTTTAGGGTGAATTACAAATTTAATCATTTATATATGGTTTAAATTATATTTTACTTACTAAATTTTATAAAATTATGATATAATTATTAAAATTATCGATTTGTTATAATTTAATCGCTAAATCATTAATTACTATGGTGTAAAATTAATCTAATGTGACTAATTAATCAAAATTTTTGTTATTTTATTTATTCCCTTGGCTTAGATGTGATGTTCTTATATATGAAACCTCAACGTTGTTTTGAAGCAGATTTTCTAGTATCCAAAACACCCAACAAAAGAAAATAGAAGAGCTCTTTGCTTCTGGCTTTTCCTTTTCATGGCTTTTTGAGCATTCCCTTATCAACTCGAGGCTCAACTCACCTGTTTCAAGTTTTTTTCCAGAGTCTGTTCGACCTTTAAGACTTGGAGAAGAGAATCTGATAAAGAGGGTGTCTCCTGGTTTTTTTTCTTTTTTTTTTGTTTAATGTCCACTCAAGTTTTATTTATAATTAGTGAACTAAAGAGAATTCACTTCTTTTTGTTTTGCTAAATATCATTATATTGTAACAAGCTGAACTTGCCTAATATCAATAATGGCAAGTATGTTTGCGTAGGTTACGTAAATACAAGAACTTAAATATGCTTAGCTCCTAGCATTTCTTACTCTCTTTTTTCACTTCTTTTTCCTACCATTGACGTGGAGAATATGGGGTCTTCAACAATACAGCTCTGTTAAACAACTCGAATCACCACTAGACCATAATCTTTTCGGAAATTTGGGCAGTTTTTTTTTATGTACAACAAGAAAATTTAGAACTCAATGATGGTTCTCCAATGGTAAGATTAGAGTTTAACAGAGAATTCACTTCTAAAGTAATTTTTTATGACGTTGGAATTCCAATACGTTTCTTTAACAGTGTAAAAAACTAGTCAATTGAGAGTTGAACAAGAGTGTAATTCGTATAGCCCAAAGCTATGTTCTTCATAACCTCTCTTGGTACGTAATTTTCTATTTGCTAATGGGTGTTTGTTTACATGTTTTACTTTAGAGATTTTGTCTACATGTTCTTCCCCACCACTCACTCGGTCCATACTCTTTTACGTATGCACACCACAAAGCGTATTCTTTAGTTCTCCACCACCGTCTCTTCTTTAGTTTAATATATTTTGTTTCTGTTATCGAAGTGGATGATGTATGCCTCTTTCAGAAGCAGGTGTATCTAGGTTTGTCTCTCTCTTTTTTTCCTTTTAAATTGACGGTGACCAGGGATAAATTAGAATTATAAAAAATTAATGAAGAATTCGTGCATCAATGATCACTTTTTTTTTTTTTAAGTTTTATTTGACTCTACTTATATTTTGGTATACAAAAGAGTTATTGGAAAATGAACCTTGAGGGTACAATAAATTCTAATGATTATCTACGTTTTGCACTAATGAAAATAGTCCATTGAGCATTGATTGGAGAATAGTAAAAATATCAATCTCTATAAAGAAACAACAAATTTTTTATAGAACCATCTAACAATAATAGAACATGAAGGAGAACCAAAAGAAACAAAAGTTTCTATGTTTTTTGTGGGTCAAACAAATGAAATTTGACTCCTATTTATAGGAGTTCCTCTGTCTCTTCATAAAGATATAACCATCCAAATAGATAGTAACATTTTTTAGCAATAAACACAATTCTTCAATAGATATCTATTTGAATAATTGTAATTTTTTGTTAATAATTAAGTAACATAACTTTTGGTAATAAGAAACATAACTCATCACTACGAATAGTGATAACTTTTGGTTAATAACCAAGTGACATAACGTTTGATTGCTTAAAACTTTTCCCATTGTGTACATGATGTCTAGCTGCGTGATAGTCAAATACCTTAAACTTCCAACGATACTTTCAAACAATGTAGGATTTATCAACTCTCTAGATGAATCAACACTTAATTTCATGCTCGGTTCTGCTGGCGTCGCCACCGGATTGTAATATTTCATTTTGAATTTTCTTAAAATCTATTTTGCACACTTCTTTTGAGACACAAATATTCCATCTTTCATTTGTTTTACTTCGACTCCAAGAAAGTAAGACATTTCTCCAATATTTGTCATTTCAAATTTTTTAATCATAACTTTCTTAAAATCATTGAATATACCTAGATTGTTTCCCGTGAAAATTATATCATCCACGTATAAGCACACGATCATGATGTCACCAACTCCATTTTTCTTCGTATACATCGCATGCTCGTATAGGCTTTTCATGACACTACAGGAAAATAGGGCTTTAGCGGCGTTTTTAGCGGCGTTTTATCAAAAAACGCCGCAAAAATTGTAAAACACAAAGCAATAGCGGCGTTTTAACAAAAACGCCGCTAAAAATAGAGCATTAGCCGCGCTTTTGGTAAAACGCCGCTAAAGACCAGAGCATTAGCGGCGCTTTTGGTAAAACGCCACTAAAAGTTATATAACACCTAAAATCCTAAACCCCAAAGAAAAATAAAACGTTAATCTATAACCCCTAAAATAGTAAACCCTTAAACCCTAACAAGCCCTAAACACTAAACTATAACCCCTAAAACCCTAAATGCCGCAATTGGTGCATTTTTAGTGGCGCTAGGTTATAAACGCTGCTAGTGTTAAATTATTTTGTTCAAAACTTCGTCGTTTAGCTGTCTTATTTTTTACCCACATTTGATACACTTAACATTTTCCCCGTTTTTCCCCAGTTCTATTTCCCCCTTCTTCCTTATCCTAAATCCCTAAAATATTATCACCCATTCCCAAATTCGACATCCTAAATCCCTAACGAATTTAATAATAATAATAAAGTAATTTTAACAATTAAACTTAAATTCAGAAATTTGAAACATGGAGGAATTAAATTCTTAAGAATAGAAATATAATGATTAAATTTTAATTTTACGAAAAGTACAAATCCTTATCTCATATTTTATCTTTTACAGATTAAGTGGTTTAGTATTCAATTTGTTAAAGTATGTTAAGAGAATTACTTTTTCTTTTTTAAGATTTAACACTCCTATGCGAAAAGATATTATTTAACTCATATATTTATTAAAAGTTTATATAAAAATTAATTTAAAAGTTTATATAAAAATTAATTGTTATTTTGGTTATAATCATAAAGTTTTAATTTTAATTTTGTTATCTGAACTTAAATTGTTGTGTCACTCCTAAGTGTAGGATTAAATTGAAAATTTTTAAAAAGAATTGAACTATAACATAACTTGATCCTTTTAGAAAACGAAGGTACATTGACAACTTGGTTACAATTTAATTTAGTCCAAGTGAAAAATAAAATTCTTGATGGTGACTTTTGAAACTTGCAAATATTGTCAAGACAATTCAAAGCATGTGCGAAGTTAGATTTTTTTTTGGTGGCGAAATTAAATTTTATACTTTTATAATAGTACAAATGCTATTTCACCATTTAATAGCCTATATCTTTATAATTTTAAAGGATTAAATCAAAATTTTGTATTTTTTAATTCATCGATTCTATTTTATTTCTCTTAAAGTTTCCTTTTGTATTTTATATGTTAATTTAAAAATTATAAAAATCTTCAAAAAAATTAAAATTTAAAAATAAAAAATAAAAAATAAAAAACTTAAATATTTAATATTTAATATTTAATATTTTAGTCCATATTTCAGTTAAAAAGTTTAATATTCAAAACAAAAAAAATTTAAAAAAATTATAATCTCAGCACAAAAAATTTGAAAGAAAAAATAAAAAAATATAAAAAAATATAAAAAAATAAAAAATTTAAATTAAACAATAGCGGCGTTTTTTTAGTTAAAATGCCACAAAATTTGTTACCCAAATTTCCCATTTCTCCCTTTTTTGTTACCCGCTCATTACTCCCTCTTCTTCTCATCTTCGTCGCGCCCTAAATCCCCCAAATAACTCTCAAAATTTGCCCCCAAATTTCCCATTTCCTGCAACACAAGTCAATACACCTACACCAATCACACTTCTTTTTCCTTTTCATTTCTTCAAAGGTAGTAGTAGAAAGAGGAGTTCTAGGAAATCTGGTGGAGATTCGGCTGAGAAGAAAGAGCCAATGCTCATGCTAGGGTTTTGTTGATTGTTTGATTTTTATTGTTTTGTTTATGTGCTCGTTTTTTGTTTGGGATTTCACTTTCTGATAGACCTAAATGGAAGCAGTTTCTCATTTGCTCTTCTGGGTTCTTCTTTGGTTACCTTGTCAATGGCATTTGCGAGGTTTTTCTTTTTCTTTTCTTTTTCCATTTTCTTGGCAACCAAACAAAGTTTAAATGCATCATTTTAAGAATTTTATTTTTTTGATATTTGCTGCTTTTCAGGAATATGTATACAATAGACTCCAGTTCAGGTAACTGCTGTAGTTTTTATTTTGGTTATTATTTTCAATTTATTTATATTAATTTTTTGTGTTCAGCTATGGCTGATACTTCACATTTGTCCAAGGGTTCGTCTACCTTTTTCTGATTTACCTTCAAGGTTTCAGTCCGAAGAAAATGGTGAACCCATGGAAGACTTATGTGAAACTCTCTGCTGTTCTCATGGGCTCTCACGGCCTCACAAAAGGATCTTTAGCTTTCCTCAATTACCCAGCACAGCTCATGTTTAAATCCACCAAAGTAAACCCCCAAAGTTGAAAATTTTCACTCTTCACAACATTGTTCTTGTTTTTGCGTTTATTTTTTTAAAGCTTCATTATGGATATCTTTAGGTTCTTCCAGTGATGGTAATGGGTGCCTTCATACCTGGTTTGAGACGAAAATACCCAGCACACGAATATGTTTCTGCAATACTTTTAGTACTGGGTTTGATCCTTTTCACCTTAGCTGATGCACAAACTTCACCAAGCTTCAGTGTAATTGGTGTAATAATGGTGATTGGTGCTGTTGTAATGGATTCTTTTCTGGGTAATTTGCAAGAAGTTATCTTCAACATGAACCCTGAAACAACACAGGTGATTTTTTGCTGATGATGGTTTAAACATGTGAAAAAAGTAGTGCGTTTAATGCTATACATTTTTTATGGTGACGTTAGATGGAAATGCTGTTTTGCTCCACTGTCGTTGGTTTGCCATTATTGATCCCACCCAGGGTTTTAACAGGAGAAGTATTCGAAGCATGGAATTCGTGTTCTGAGGTAAATTTTAACTCTTCATTTTGAACTTATTTTGATTCTCTATGATGCAAGCTATGGCAATCTACTGACTACTTGTTTTTGCTTAAGAGGACAGTTGAATCCTCTTATATTTCATGTGAGGATGTTCTGAATGTGAAGTTCTTGAACATATTTTTGCTAACCTGTTTTTGCTATCCCTTAAGAATCCTTTACCAGCAAATGGCTTACCTTCAACATAGGCGGCTTTCTTTCTTGTTGAGTCATGAGATTTAGTCTTGGTCAGCATTTTGTTAATGTGTGCCAGAGCATTCCTTGTACATTTTGATTCTTTCTTTTCTTTTTGGTAGTGTTTGACATGGACAAAGCTATATTTTTTTTCCTTCTGCCTACAGATAGTGTACCGTTTGTTTTATTTTCTCCTTTCAAAGTTAATTTAGTTGTTGCAGTTTTCTTAGATAGATTGCTAAAGACATTTGTATAAGTTTTCTACCTTTAAATTGACTTATTTGTGCCTTATGAAGAATCTAAAGAATTGAAGATAGGTTGTTTGAGACTACTTATAAGTTGGTTTGTGTTTAAATCTAATGCTAAAAGGTTAGCTCAATGTTCTGCTTGAGTGGCATTAAGCGATCAGTTGATTGATAAATTTTGGTTTATAGGTTATGATTTGTTTATGCTCCTTGGATTATCACTGGCTTGAAAGAACTAGGTTGCTCTCTGTGAAGTCTGTTCATGCGAGTCATTCTTCTCTTTTCGTCTGCTGTTTCTGTTAACAATTGAGAAGCATTGGGACTATTATATATTTTTAATCCCTACAGATTGTCATGTGACCAAACTATAGTCATTTATTGGATTCAGGCTAGACTCAGGGAGGCAGCATCACTGGAGAAACATGTCCTTTTGAAGAAGCTTAGAGATGCGCTCGAATCTTTAAAAGGACGCGTAGTTGGAAGAAACAAGGATGATGTAGAGGAAGCTATTGCCATGGTTAATGTTTTATGTTTTGCAGTTTTATCATTGAATTATGATCTATCAGTGATATGCCAGTCCTATTTATTATAATTTTGAAAGTTAAATGCTAATATTTAAAATGCATTACTACTTTTTAGTATTCGCTATTAGTCTTGGTGTGTAGGAAATAATGTTCATGGTGAAATATTAGGGAAAAAATGCTGTAACTTTAAGGGTGTGATTGCTGATTTGTTGCTTCAGTTGAAATTGCTAGGTTCAATGATGCTAATATCATTCATCTCAACATTTTCCAAACGTTTTGCCACTTTGTAATTATTGGGAAAGTACTATGTCTGGAGTTTAATTAGCAGTTAAACATGATATGCCGTACCAATTGATGTCTTCTATTAAAGAAGGGTTTGGGTTTAGAAATAGCATGGAAAGTGTTTTAAGTTTTGCGGTCATCATCTATAGTATGGTTAGATATGAAGCCAACTTCTTTTCTAGGAGGAAACTGGTCACCTTGTTTAAATATATCACCTTTGAGAAAGCATGTTTTTTCGCAACATCTTGGGTGGGATAAATGGATATAAATATATGCAGAAGGATAGGAGAATTGCAAATGAGAGGTGATGATGATTTGTAGGCATTGCAATGAGAGGTGATGATGATTTGGCATTATATTCTCACCAGGATGAATTTTGTTTTAGAAATTGTAATACTTTGTGTGTCTCTATGTGTGTGTTTATTTTTTTATGTATTAAATTACATATTGAATCAATATTTATGTATTAAATTTAAATTCATTAATTTTTATATTTAATTTTGAAGTTTAAATTTTAATGGAAAATTTAATTTAATTAATATTTTTTATTTATCCTTAAAAAGTATATAGTTTAAAGTTCAAATTTCAAAAATTAAACATAATATAATATTTAACATAAAAATAAATATTATTTAATTAAAATAAAATAACTTTTTTAAAATTCATGATTTTTAGCGGCGTTTGCGGGAAAAGTGCCGCTAAAGGTCATGGTCTTTAGCGGCGTTTGTAAAAAAAAAAGCACCGCTAAAGGTCATGGTCTTTAGTGGCGTTTTTTTAAATAAACGCCACAAATTTTTGCGGCGTCTGCTATAGAGGCGTTTTTTGCGGCGCTTGTGAAAACGCCGCTAATAGTTCTAGCGGCGCTTAAAAACGCCACTAAAGGCAAAAAAAAAACGTCGCTAAAAGTCTATTCTCCTGTAGTGTGAACTCGTTCTTCTGAAAGTATTCATCTATTCTTGTGTTTCATGCTCTCGGGGCTTGTTTCAATCCTATATAAAGCTTTTTTCAAGCAATAAACTTTGTCTTTTTGTCCTTATTTGCTATATCCAGGTGGTTGTTTGATGTAGAATTCTTCTTCTAGGTAGTTATTAAGGAATGCTAACTTCACGTCCATTTGATAAATCTTCTATTTATTTTTTGTAGCAATTGTCGTGAGAAGCTTTATAATGTGGCGATCGGAGCAAATATCTCATCATAGTCCACTCCATATATTTGCTAGTAGCCTTTTGCAACTAGTCTTGCTTTGTATTTATTCACTTTTCCTTCTCTGTTGGTCTTCGTCTTGTATACCCATTTGACTCCAATAGGACTATGTCCTTCTAGTAGACTTGTTAACTCTCATGTGTCATTTCTTCTTATTGCTGCAATTTCTTCTTCCATTTGACATCTTCAATTGCATGTTCATATGTTATTGGATCACATTCTGTCATTAAGTAGGGTAAAGAATAATCAAGTGTTGTTTTTATGGGTTCTGTGAGATCATAAATATTGCGTAAACTACGCATTCTTACAGGTGCTTCCTCTGAGCTGCTAGCACTGCTATGAATTAGTGATGATGACATTTGATAATGCTCTAGAATAGCGTATTTTTATGTATTAATCATGTGTTTATTCTGAGCTTGATCCTACTAATTTGAGCTATTTATGTCTTTTTATCGATTAGGGACTGATTTGGAGGCAAAAGTAAAATTAAGGGACAAAAGTACGAATTTGGAGACACAATGGGCTGATATGCGACACAGGAAAAAGATTGTGCCAAAAGTGCGAGCATAGAAGACACAAGGACTAAAAATGCAAAAAGAAGAGATTTTATTTTATAAGACTCCATTTTATTTATATTAGGATAATTAATATTAAGATAATTATTAGGATTATTTAATTTTAGGATTTTATTTTAATTATCTTTATTTATCTTTAATTAAATGTATTTATATTTTTAGAATTTAAGTTAAATTAGACTATCTCCCTAGCATTATAAATAGGGGGTAAAGTGACTCTATTTGGTGTTCATCTTTTTCTGTAAACACTCTCCCCCTGAAAGTCTAGGCTTTTGTTTCTTCATATTTTCTTTCGATAAAATTCCTTTTTCCATTTTTATATTTATTTCTTTTTCCACCATTATCATGAGCCACTAAATTCTATCTAGCCGAAAGTTGTCAATATTCCCCAAAAAGGGTTCTTGAGGCTTAGAATTCGTACTTAGCTTTCTCGCTAAGTATTCATCGTTTCTCCACACTACGGGCTGATGCTTCTGTCTATGGCCCTTAAAAAGTAAGCTTTTCAGCATATACAAAAGTGACCGCTTTGTATGTTTTGGAAGGATTGCATAGTCGATTTGTTAACTTACTGCGTCAGAGGCTGGCGAGCCAAAGAGACGAAATGGCGTGGGATTCGCTATTGAGAAGCGTTGATCTAGCATAGATTATTGGCTAGAGTCAGGTTCCCTAAAAATCGTAAGTCTAATCTTTGGAGCTGGTGGTCATAGGCGTCCTCTTCCACTATAACTGGCTTACTTGGGTTGAGAAAGGTCATTTAAAAGCCGAGGATCGAACTTAAGGCAGAATGAGACAACTAGAGGCTGGAATCTACCAATAAGAATTTCTTTTCCTTCAACTCTCTTTATTATTTTTATTATTTTCGTAATCACAATTTCAATCAACTTTAGATTCTGTTTTTTTTATTTTTTTCCAAATCAAATCTTTAATTCTGTTATTTTTTATTTTTTTTTCTGTCACGCAGGTTTTCTTGGGCACGATTCTGCCCAGGATTTTGAGAAACAAGCATTCGTATAATCTGATCCCTGAGGATTTGACCCTATTTCCCCTTTACTGTTCTTTTTCATTATTTTACAGGGAATAGGATATTTTTAGTGCTCTCAATGACCGCATCAACATTGTAGGAGTTGTTGCAACAGGACTTGATGGAGGGCTTTGATCATCACCTTGTTCTTGATTAATGAAGTTATCTTCTTTGTCATCACTAACAAATAATCCTTCAATTTTCTTTTCTTCTTTGTTCCATCTCCAATAATCAGTTTCATCGAATTTTACATTTCTTAAAATAATAAATTTCTTGGTGAAAAGGTTGTATAGCCTATATGTCTTACTTCTTTTTTTGTAACCAATGAAAATACATTTCACTCTTTTATCATTGAGCTACTTTCTTGTCTGGTCAGGAACATGAGCTTACGCGATGTATCCAAAATTCTTGAGATGTCTGACTTCTGGCTTTTGATTGCTCCAGGCTTCATTTGGCGTCTTGTATTTCACACTTTTTGTTGGACATCGATTCAACAAATAAACATCACATTGAACAACTTCAGACCAGAAAATTCTTGGTAAATTCTTACCTTTAACCATGCTTCTTGTCATATCAAGAATAATGCGATTCTTTCTTTCAATAACTTCATTTTGTTGTGCCGTGTACACAGATGTTAACTGATGAATAATTTCATGCTCTTTATAGAAGCTTTCAAATAGTTTTGAAGAATATTCACCGCCTCTATCAGTTTTAAATATCTTAATATAATGTTTACTCTATTTTTCTACCATAGCTTTGAACTCGATAAACTTGTCAAATGTTTCTGATTTTGTTTAAGAAGATAAATCGAACTTTTTCTACTAAAATCATCAATAAAAGTAAGATAGTACTTGTTTCCACCAAGTGATGGTATATTAAAGGGGCCTACTATGTCGAAGTGCACAGTCTCCAATGGTCTCCTAGCTCATTAAGATTTTCCAACTTCAAAACTCTGTCTGTGTTGTTTTCCTTTAATGCAAGCTTCACACAATTGATTAGGAGGATTAATTTCTAGCAATCCATTTACCATCTTCTCTTTTAACAATAGCTTTAGGTTAAAAAATCCAAGATACCAAACCTTAAATGCCACAACCATGAATCATCATTGATTGGATTCTTCATACACTTCACTTCTCAATATTCAATGCCAATAGTAAACTGACAGTTACGCGTCCATATCAACTTAGGCAATTAATTCACCACTTTTTTTTTAAAGCGAGCGTACAATCCTTCATATGTACTTCATATCCTTTTTCTAGAAGTTGACCAAGGCTGATGATATTGCTTTTCAAAGCTGGTACGTAATAAACATCTGTTATGTACTTCTTCTCTCGTTCTTTTGTGTAATTGTAGCTTTGCCTTTACCTTTGACAGTGGCGTGCGATTCATCTTCAAACATTACTTGTCTTTGAATATTCTCGTCCAACTCTGAAAATAAGTCTTTTCGGCCACATATGTGATTGTTGACACAATTATCAAGATATCAAATATTTTTACTTGATTTTTCACTCTCTTTATAAGGAATACACTAGATTCCACGTTTTCTTCTTCTTTAGTTGATGCTGTATGATTTCTCTCCTCCACCTTGGGAGTTAATCTACACTCCTAACTAAAACGGTCATATTTATTGCATTTATAACATTGTATCTAATATTTATTTCCTTGTTGAAATCTACCTCTACCTCGACCTCGACTTCGGCCTCAAACTCCTCGTCCACAATTTGATGTCTGATATTCTTCACTTGTTTGGCCTCTACCATATGATTGATTGCCTTATCCATGGTTCCTTGTCCACCTCTATTTCTACCTCTATATCCTCCATGATATCCTCCAAGATTGCTTGTACTTTGTCCAAAACTATTGCTAGCTCCACTTTCATTGAAGGACAGCTTACTTTGCAAGACTTGCTCCAAATTTTCAGTACCATCATTTTGCTTGATTTTATTTTTACGGGCTTGGTGGGAACCCACAAGTTCGTCATTAATATTTCTGACAGATCTTTTGATTCCTTCAATGGCAACCACCACATAATCAAATTTTTGTGTTAATGACCACAAAATATTTTCCATTACTCTTATGTCATCAATTGTTTCTCCATTTCTTTTCATCTCATTTACCATCACTTTCACTCAGTTGACATAATCATCAACGCTTTTTGAAACTTTCATTTTCAATGTCTCAAATTTGGCTCTAAGGGTTTGTAAACGTACCTTTTTGGCCTTTTCCGCTCTTTGAAGGGGTTTTTGTAAAATTCTCAATGCTTACTTTGATGTGTTCGCATCTGAAATTTTTTCAAAGGTTGGTTCATCAACACCTTGAAAAATAAAGAACAACTTAGTCTTATCCTTTTTTATAAGCTTATTTCAATACTCTTTTTTCTTCGTTTGTCAAAGTTGCTTCGGCAACTACATTTTCAAGCTTGACATATCCTTCTTCGACAATGTTCCAACAATCTTGAAAACCGAGCAAAACCTTCATTTGGATGCTCCAATTCTTATAATTTTTCTTTGTTAATTTCGAGACCTATGGTTGAATCATGTTTGCCATTGTGACATCGACACAAACCTAGTTTGGATACCACTTGTTGGAATCGTAATGGAAAATTACTAGCTGAAATAATAATTTTATTTTACATAAATAAACACAATACAAATACAAACTCTCGTTTTCTCTCTATACTAGCTGCTACTAGTTTTCTATCGCTTACAATTTTTTCTCACTTTCACTGCACTTTTTCTTTCTTTTTTCTCTCAATACTCACTCACATTTTAGTAGCTATTATACTAACCCATGAACCCTATTTATAATAACATTTAACCGACATTAACATTTTTTTGCCGCCTAAGACTGTTCAAAAATTGATGCCATAATTATCCTATCATCCTTATCCTTTAATATTTCATGAACCTTCCAGCACATTTATCATTGTCATCATTTGTCACTCTTGCCATGTTATTGATTTTTCCAAGTTGTAAACCAATTTTGATAACTTGTTATCCACCTTGTAAGCCAATCTCTTTGCTTCCTCATCTACATACTTAATACTTAAGAAATTATTAGTAAGTTGCCATGTTACTAAGCCACCTTATCTGCATGCTTAGATGATTTTAAAAGTCAGTTTGATTTCTAGCATAATCTCTTCAGAAATTTGGGCAGTTTTCTTTTATGTACAACAAGAAAATTTAGAACTCAATGATGGTTTTCCAATGGTAAGATTGGAGTTTAATAGAGAATTCACTTCTAAAGTAGATTTTTATGATGTTAGAACTCCAGTTTGTTTCTTTAACAGTTTACAAAACTAGTCAAAGGGGTGAGAGATGAACAAGAGTGTAATTCGTGGAGCCCAAAGCTATGTTCTTCCTAACCTCTCTTGGTTCGTAATTTACTATTTTCTAATAGGTTTCTGTTTACATGTGTTATTCTGAAGATTTTTTCTACATGTTCTTCCTCACCACTCACTCGATCCATACTCTTTTACGTATGCACACCACAAAACGTATTCTTCAATTCTCCACCACTATCTCTTCTTTAGTTCAATATATATTTGTTTCTGTTATCAAAGTGGATGATGTACGCCTCTTTCAAAAGCTGGGGGTATCTATGTTTGTCTCTCTTTTTTTTTTTTTCCCTTTTAAGCTGGCAGTAACCAAGGATAAACTAGACTTATGGAAAATTAATGAAAATGTCAAGATGTGTATCAATGTCATTTTCTTTAAGTCTTTATTCACCTCCACCTATATTTTGGTATGCAAAAAAGTTTCTAAAAAATGAACCTCAATGGTACAATAAAGCCCAATGATTGTCTACGTTTTGTACTGACGAAAACAATTCATTGAGCATTGACTGCAATATAGAAAAAATATCAATTTCCATAAATAAATTTTGCAGTAATTTTTTATAAAACAATCTAACAATAATAGAAGGTGAAGGAGAATTAAAAAAAACAAAAGTTTCTATTTTTTTTGTGTCAAACAAATGAAATTTGACTCCTATTTATAGGAGTTCCATTTTCTCTTCATAAAGGTATAACCATCCATATAGATAGTAACATTTTTTAGCAATAAATACAATTCTTCAATAGATATGTATTTGAATAATTATAATATTTTGTTAATAATTAAGTAACTTACCTTTTGGTAACAAGAAACATAACTCATGGACTATGAATGGTAACAACTTCTGGTTAATAACCAAGAGACATAATGTTTGATTACTTATAACTTTTTATTTGCAACTATTGGAACACTATATATATTTTGAAAATGTTCCAACAATCTTCTCCCTATTTTCAAAATATTTTAGATTTTGATAATCTTGGAAATCAATTACATAAATGAAAATGTCTTACGATTGAAACTTCACTTAGTGAGAACATGTTAAACTTAATTGAAATTTCATGATAGACTATGCTTTAAACCAGTTATTTCATTTGATTGACCGAGCACATCTCACACAATGATTTCAACACCAGTCAATGCACAATATCCGGAGACACTATTATGGTTATGTGCATGTAACCTCTTTTATTAGTGTTCTTAGAGTCAAGCTCTTGAGCTCCTAGAAGCAACCACACTTCCACTCACATAGGTAGATTCCATCGAGAGTATTCCCGTAATTACAACACTCTAATATATTTATGTTATGAGATTATTAAGAGTGTAACACTCATCTTTCCCCTTATTGTTACAAGTGCCTAGCACTTTTCACCCTGGGATGATATTTTATATAATATTTTATAGTAGTAGCTGTAATGACCCAAAATTCACGGGCATTTAAAAAGTACATTATAGGACCTCTGTCTTAATAAATCAAGTTCGTGAATAATTATTAGGAATACATACGAGTCTAGTAGTATACTTAATTACGTTTTAATTAGGTAAGTTTAGCTTAATTTAGAGAAAGTAGAAAAAAGATTATATTGCATAAGGGGTAAAAGTTTAATTATAAATTAAAAGAAAGTAAAAAGGACTAAAATGGAAAATATGCCAATTAGTAATGATGAGGCGGCATAAGTTTGTTAAAATCTAAGATTTTTATAAGATATATAAATTATTATTGTTATTATTAATTATTATTATTGTTATTAAATTAAGAAATAAATAAAATAAAGACAAATGTATGGTAATAAAAATATACATGTATAATAATTATATTTGTACAATTGTAAATTAAATATTTCATTATTTAATTAATTTATATTTAAGTAAATATATATTTATTATTTATTACTATTATTATCATTTTATCAAGTTATAAATTATATAAATTATATAAATTATATTATGGAATAAATTAAATATGACAAATGCATGGTGATGGAATAGTACATGTGTAGAATATGTATTTGAACACTTGTATTATAATAGTATATTTTCTTAAATTTTAAGTAAAGATAATTATATATTAAATTATACAATTATTAAATTAATAATAATCTATGTTATTTAAATGATTAAATAATACAAAGAAAATAAAATATAAAAGAAAAACAAAGAAACAAGGAAACATAATAGAAGCATTTCGAAACAGGGGAAGAAAAAGAAAGAAAGAAAAGAATAAGGAAAAACTAGGGTTTTAAGGTTTAAAGCTTTGATTGTTAACAAAGAACCCGAGACATTGACAAAGAAAGGAAAAGAGAAGGTTGACGAAGAGTAATCCAAGAATTACGGTTTGTATTTCTATAAATTGAACTTAACATTTAAATTGTTGTTTTTATTATTTGATGTGTATGGAAAGATATTAAGTTAAGTATTAGTGTTTTGATATTGAATTGAATGTATGTGAATTTGTGATTATTGTGAAATGGATATTGAAATATTTAATTATTGTGAATTGAGAAATGAATTGAATACCCTATTAACTGTATCGGGCTGAGTCGCATATAGTTGGCATGCCATAGGATTGGAAGTGTTCAGGAATACTTCGACTTCAAGTTGATGAGGCACCTTGTGTGTCGTACTGTTACTTTACTTCGATTTAATTCTGATGAGGTAGTAAGTACCGTACTAGTACTGTTTACTTCGGCAAAGCCAATGAGGCACTGAGTGCCATACTGGTGTGTTGGTTAGATCCGTGTATCCGTCTAAATCCGAGTTATGTTAATAGGGGTAAACTATTGCATTGAATAATTGAATGACTGTATTACTGGACTGAATAACTGATTGTTATTGATCATTTGATACTGAATAACTGATTTTTATTGAATAACAATAATCAAATAATTGTTATTGAAAAATAATGATTGATATTGAGTTTGAATTAAAATAGAACACTGGATTGAAAGTTGAATATTTAAATAGTTATTGAATTTGAGTAGTGTTATATATGTATTTTATAATTATTTAAGTGTTGATTTATAGAAATACCACTGAGTGCATACTCAGCGTACGGTTTGTTTCCGTGTGCAGGTTAGGTACTAAAGTGATTAACGACTCACCATCCAAGCCAATCCCGAACTCAAATACGTGGTGATGTACTTTTCTCTTTTGAAAATGGCATGTACCTAGGTTTTAATTTGTTGTTATTTTGATACATAAATATTAATGATAAATGATGGTAATGGTTTTTCCATACAATTACATGTCTTAAACATAGTCTATATCATAATTTTGGATAATTTTGTTAAATGATAAACTAAGTGAATCAATTAGACATTTTATGTTAGATTGTTATAAACATAAAAAAAATGTTATAATTTTATATTATTATTAGTTTGTAATAATTAGAGATGTATAAATTCATGAATTGATTTGTTTGGATTGGTCTTGATTTGAATTTGCAGGGAAGGTTAGATATTTATAAAGGGGTTATATTGAGTTCGCACAAAAAAAAAGAGTTCTCGAATAAATCCCGATTCGATTCTAACGTGTGAATTGGACCTCGAGGTCCATTATAGGGACTTTATAATTAAATCAAATTATGTATGTCATTTATTTTGAATTATTTGTAAATTGTCTGATAGGTCTCTGATAGGTCTGGTAATGCTCCGTAACCCTGTTCTGGCGACGGTTTGGGGTTAGGGAGTGTTACACTAGTAGTCACATACTGATGATGTACTTTGTCTTATTGAACTCAAGACTTGATGTTATACCAAGTGTTGAATCGAGTTTCCATCATGGGTGACTCAAATAGTATGGGTTTGTACCTCATCCCTATATTTCCTAATTTCCAACATAGTTATATTAATTTTCTATATTACATAGTGAAAACTTTAGATTTATTTGTGTCTTAAAAGTTCATAAGACCAACATCCTCACTATGTTCAATTACTTATTCTTTCACAAAAAAAAATGCTAAGAATATCATTTATATGATTCTGAATTCACATTGATCACTTCATTGCTATTATCATGTCTTTTTTATCAAGTTGTTGTAAAGAGAACTCAAATCCCTTGGTGAAATAAGACAATATATTTATTATTTTGATAGTTTCTCTTCATAATTAATAGATGACATTTAAAACTTATCATGTATGCATATTCAAATAACATTATTTCTAAAAAAGTAAGGGTGTTTCATATATTTTTGTACATAGTCATATTAAAAGACCATCAACTGTCCGACCATTTTACTATAACATCACATATTTATACTCCCTTTATTATGGACATTTTTTAGTCTTTTTGTGATTACAATCCAAACTATGCACATCACCTAAATGGGTTAAATAGCTTCTTATTGTTATTTTCATGCTCCGGGATCATTTATTTATTGGCTTCTAAAATATATTTCATATTTCACTATATCTCAAAATTATAGAACCATGAGATTATAAATTACACACAAGCCATATATATCGTGTACACCATCATAAAAGTTATCATAGATATGCACAATATGATCTCGATTTTTAAATATATGATTACCATGTTCACATTTCCACTAGAAGATTCAATACCAGAATAGTGATTTTGTAATATTAGCTAATGCTTTTCACTATTTTACCTTGACTAAAAAAATTAACCATGAATATACATGACTTATTTCATTTCTAGGCAAAACTACTTCTAGTCCAACCTTATAACATAAAATAAAAAAATTTGTGTAATCATATAGAAAACGTATTTAGCAGTAAAAGTGTAATAGAGACCTTATACTAAAAGTTGAATTGTATTTTGATGCCTCTACTAAAAAATGGACAAATTAATCTTTGTACATTAGTAGCAATCTAATCTTAACAATTATGAGTAGAGTAAGTAGTTATCTATAGATGTGAGGAATTACGTAATTTTGGTGGGGTGTTAGGGTTTCCATTCTTCTTCACTTAAAAAGATTTAGTGACACTCTAGACAAGCTTTTCATTTTCTTCGTTAAAAAAAAAGGAAAAAAAAAGAAAGCAAGAAATTGAACAAAGAGTTGTTCATGGTTGCAAATTTTTGGTTAATTTTGGTTTCTTGATAATTTAGCATGAATTGATATTATAATATCTAATTATGTAAATATTTAATAATTGTGTGCTTAATTGAATTGTGAATCAACATGTTAGCTTGAGGGAACGTTTATGAAATTGAGATTTTACTAATGCCTATTTATTTGATTGAATTGAAGATTATGGTGATTGAACTCGAAAAAGTTGAGAATAATAAAAAATGTGGGTCGCAAAATGATTTTTGACCTCAACAGCAATTAGTGAACCTACAAAACTTTGGTTATTTTTATTTAATTTTGGGATCTATTTATAAAAATACTATTTTTTATTTTTAATTAGGATAATATTTTAATTTTATAGTATTTTAGATTTTGGTATTTTTTATATTAGGCTATTATATTTTTAATATATATATATATGCGCGTACAATGGGGGGACGTTGAACCTGTGGTACTTTTACTTTTTTTTTTAATTCTTCTTTATTAAATCTCTAAGCTAAATTTTTCATCTAACTTCAGGCTCATAAATAATTTGGCAGATAGTAATGAGATTCAAACCAGTACTTAAAAACTCTCATTCTAGTATTTGTTGTTTCTCTGATTTAGGAGATACATCGTCATCTCCCAAAGTTATATTGACATCAAGTTAAAAAAAGCTTGTTGATTTTGTGTTAGTAGGCGTATAGTTGGAAGTATCGAGTCGATCATCTATTGTATTCGGTCTATCAAAAAACACATTGGAGTGTCCAATTAAGTAGTTAGTTAGATTCCGTCAAGAGAAATAGCAATCAGATCTAAACAACCCGCACAGTTGAGGTCATTGGTTCAAGATGAGCCCTTCTAATTTGTAAAACTACCAAAGAGCTAAATCGTGGACACGTGTTTCGTGGTTGTTTGTACGGTAAGGGTTAGTTGTTGGGCATTTGTGCAATAAATTTACACACGAAAAGGTTGGTTATTTGAAGCGTCCTCAATCACTATAACTAACTTATCGGTTGAAAGAGAAGATTTGTTATCAATGATCGATTCGAAACCAGAGCAAAATTGAGTCTGAAACTGGAATTTCATCATATCAATTTATTTAATTAAATTTTGTTTCTTCTATTTTTATTGTTATTTTTATTTTTTATTTCAATTATTTTTACTTTTATAGATTTAAATCCCTTGTTTTATTTTTGCACATATCGTCATGGTTGAACTGAACAACAGTTGTAAATATCTTAGTTTATGTGAGTTCGACCCTACTCCCTATATTGATATATATTTATAATTGTTTAAGTGTAATCTTATATTATTTTTGATAGATTCGGCACCCATCACTATCACTAAAACTAATTTGACAATAAAATTACTTCAAAATTATGAATAATTTTAGTTGTAATTTGACAATAAATTAAGTCGGGAAAGGTTAACAACTTTTTGTATAAATTTATAGATTCAGAATGTATCAAATATAAATTGTTTGTGTAAATTTATACGTGGATAATGTTGTTTATCCTATAAAAATAGTCTTACATCATAAAATGTTGAATTATGAAATATGTCCGTATCAAAATAACTAAGATTTGATTACCTTAACAACACCGTGAACAATGAATCTATCTTTTATTAGAAAATATAAATGCAAAACTAAACCAGTACGTTTAAGTTAATGTTATGGCTTCCATGAATTCCAACATCCACTGTGCGGTGACCAGCCAAAGCTCATAGTTATATTACCAGCAGCATTGGGATACTTGGTCACAGCCGCCTTGAACCTCTTCCAATCGCGGAGGACGGCGGTTAGATCCCTAACCTTTGCATTTATGTGGCGGCAGCAATTCGCATGGGCCGTCGTTACGGAGCTGACGTCTCGGCTGTCTTCACAAAAGCCACTGAAATGCCTCGTCTCTAGGAACCTTACTCGGAGATGCAACTGGGTGACGATCCCTTGTCGAAGTAGGTCTATCAACACATCTTGCTCTTTTTTCCATGTAGAATTGTTAAGTGAATACCATTTTTCGAACAAAGAGATGGTCCTATTATTTGATCGAATATGGTAGAAGCCTGTGTTGACCAAATTATGCTCGGGTCGTGGATCACCGTAAAATTGATCCACGCTTATTTGAATATCCTCGGTTCCATTTAAGCTTAGCTTCGCAAATGGATTTCGTAGCCACATTACATCTGCGTCCTAATGGAATCAGCAAAATTTATTAACTGAAAGCTATATATATTTGATTAAAATGGTAATTTACCATCATATTATAACATATTAATATTAATATTTTATTAATTTATAACATATTAATAAATTAAGCAGAATTTTAATTTAGTGGAAGAAACCCTCGGCTTTAAAAAAAAACAGAAAGAAAATTAAGTTTAATCTTTTATAAAATAATCCAATGTGGCTACTTAAGACCAAATATTGTATATATAAGCTTTTGCACGTTAATAATTCGTACTTATATTTATATAACTTATTTAATTTTATTTTTTGTGTAATTAAAATATTTAAAAATAAAAAGTAAACCTCGTCGTACAAATGTTAGGCTTATTCTTAAAGGTAAACTTGTGTAGTATGTAGAAGCGGGTCAACCAGTGAAGAGATTTCCGCCTAAACTTTTGTGGCTCTATAAATGTTAAAGAACAGTTACGGACCGTTGAGGAAACCATTTTTTCTTTTCCAGAATTTAATGAAGGAAAGCATATACATACCGTGAAAATGAAACTGTAGCCGCGCCTCAACACATCCAAAAGGAACAGAGTTCTTCTCCACATCATCTTTACAAAATCCCGGGACATGTAAACCTTCTCCTCCCCGAAATCCACACCCTCCGTTACCAACCTGTAACAGTGCAACCGCTTGAACATGCACCGATCGTAAGCCGTCTGATCCACCGTAACCAGAAGCAAGTGCTCCAGCAATGCCCTCGTATCTTCCCCCACCCAAAAGCTCTCCAAGAAAAGGTCCAGCATTGTGGTCTCCGCATTAACGCTTTGCTCAACATAAGCCCTATTGACAACCGCGATTATGACGGTTTTGTTCGGCATCGAAGCTTCCTCCAACGCCAAATCAAGCTCATCTTTCACAAGGAACTCTACGCCAGTCTTCCAAAAAAAAAAAAAAGAACTGATATTATATTCTGCAGGCACACACACGCATATAAATATACATGAGAAGAAGTTTATATAAAAATATACTTACATAATTTTTGGGTGAACCGTTGGGTTCATGGAAGGGAAGTAAAGGGTTTGAAGGAGACCATACACATAAGAAGAGAAGGCCAGCAAGAAGGAGAAAAACAATGGCAGAAGTTCCTGGAGATAAGTCCTTTGGGTGTTCCATTGAATGATGAGAAAGAGAGAGGGGAGTTATAATGAAATGAAAAGAGGTGAGGTGGGTTAAATTCATAATATTGGTAGCATTGTCACACGAAATAGCTGAGGATGGCAATTTAATTGTGTTAGAATTGAGTGATTCGAATGCTTATTTAAATAAAATACAATAGTAAAATAAAATAAAAGTAAAATTCATATAGAATTATATTCTAGAATAAGGTTTTTAAACCTTATATTAAACTATTAAAATAAGGTTTTTTAAACCTTATTAAATTCCATCTATTTGATATTGATTAGAATAAAGTATTTTAATATTACTACACTCCTATTAGAATATGGTTTTACAAGCCTATAAATAGACGTAGTCTACCCCTCTTGTAATTATTCGAATTTGACATAGTGAATTTTCTTCTCTTCTGCCCGTGGTTTTTTTCCCAAAAGGGTTTCCACGTAAAAATCTGTGTGTTCTTTATTTTGATTTTTCTTTTCTTTGCGATATATTGTCATTACTGACATTCTATTTTTCATAAATTGGTATCCGAGCCTCCGGGTTGTTCATCTCAATCACGGTAATGGCGTCTTTGAAGTATAAAATTCCATTATTCGATCACAACACTAAATTTGCGCTGTGGCAGATTAAGATGCAAGCAGTTCTTGCACAGATGGATACAGAAGATGCCCTGCTAGGGATAGATAAGATGTATTTGACATTAATGGATGAAGAGAAGAAGCGTAAGGATCAAAAGGTGTTAACACAATTACATCTACATTTGTCTAACGAAATTTTGCAGGATGTGATAAAGGAGAAGACCGCCGCTGTATTATGGAAGAGGCTGGAACAAATATGTATCTCGAAAACTCTAACCAGCAAATTGCATATGAAGCAGTGCCTTTATGCTCATCGTTTGGAGGAAGGTGCGTTCGTGTTCGAACACTTAACAGTGTTTAAAAAAATTCTCTCAAACATGGAGGCCTTAGAGATTCAGTATGATAAGGAAAATCTAGGGTTGATTCTACTTTGTTCGTTGCCTCTGTCTTATTCAACCTTTAGAGACACGATTTTATATAGTCGCGAATCTCTCACAATTGATAAGGTTAATACCAACTCTTAGGGAGAAGACCTCATTGTTCGTAAGAGACAAGATCGGAATGTTGATAATGATCGTGGAAGGACACAAGAATGGAATCTTCGTGGTAAATATAAAGGTAGATCGAAGTCTTCAAACTAAGATAAAACTTGTAACTTCTGCAAGAAGAAAGGGCACAATAAATCTGAGTGTTATAAGCTAAATAACAAGATCAAAAGGGAGGCCACGAATCAAAATGGAAAACAATCACTTCTATCAACAATTCTAAAGTGAGCGAGGAGTGTATCCTTGATTCGAGCTGCACCTTCCACCTGAGTCCCAATCGGGATTGGTTTACAACTTATGAAAAGTTTCTAAAGGTGTTGTTTTTATGGGAAATAATGCTTCATGTAAAATCACAGGCGTTGGAACAATTAAAGTTAAGATGTTTGATAGAGTTATCAGAACACTTAGTGGTGTATGACATGTTCCAGAATTGAAGAGAAATTTAATTCGTTGAGTATTCTTGATTCAAAAGGGTACAAAAAATACATAGCTGAAAGTAGGGTTTTAAAGATTTTCAAAGGTTCTCCAGTTGTAATGAAAGGGCAAAGAAAGTCCTCCAAGTTATATGTTCTGCAGGGTTTTACTGTTACTGGTGGTGCAGTTGTCGCTTCTTCTTCCTTGTCAGATGATGATATTACTAAACTTTGGCATTGCGCCTAAGGCATATAAGTGAGAATGGCATAGCAGAATTGAGCAAAATAGGGCTTCTTGATAGGTAAGGAATTCGCAAACTGAAGTTTTGTGAACACTGTGTTTTTAAGAAGTAAAAGAGAGTTCGATTCACCAGAAGAATCCATAACACGAAAGTTGGAGTATATTCATTTTGATCTGTGGAGCCCATCAAGAGTGCCTTCGAGAGGTGGAACTAATTATATGCTAACTTTTATTTATGATTTTACCAGAAAAGTTTGGCGTTCTTCTTAAAGTAGAAAAGTAATGTGTTTTCTGTATTTAAGTCTTCGAAAACTATGATTGAAAAGCAGACGTGAAAATAAATAAAATACCTCCACACAGATAATGTAACACCCCGAACCCGAGACCGTCACCGGAGTCGAATACGAGGTGTTGACAGACTTTTAAAAAAATTTTTCCAGACACTGCCCAGTCTGAGTACTAGTCGCTTCAAAAATCATATCTTGAGTTTCACAACTCGAAAGTCAGTTTTGTGATTTTTCCCTGAAACTAGACTCATGTCCCCACCTATATATTTTTTTCTAGAATTTTTGGTCGGGCCAATTAGTACAGTTTATTAGTCAAAGTCTCTCATGTTACAGGGGTCGACTACACTGACCTTTTCCCATTACGACTGGGATATCTCTCTGCACAGGGCTTAAATACTAATGCCGTTTGTTTCTATGGAAACTAGACTCAGAGAGGAATCCATACATATATGGTATGACCCCTAATTATCTCTGGTCAATTTATAGTGAATTTCCAAAGGCGGAACAGTGAATCCAGAAACTGTTCTGGCCCTGTTCCACAAGAACCCGAATATCTCTTTCTGTACTGTTCCTATAATTGTTTCGTTACTTCCATATGAAAGTAGATTCATCAAGGTTCGTTCACATAATTTATTCACTATTTAATTCCACTCCTACTAATTTATGTGATTTTTCAATTCTACACCACTGTTGCTGTCAAAATCTGTTTTCAAGGTAAACTTTACCTATTTTGTGGTTACCATGGACCAACTAGGGTTTTGCCATACATAGGTCCACATGTGATCATATTTAGCCATTCCAATGGCTGATCATTAGCCCAACACTTCCATTTCAACCCATAGTCACATCGTGAAACCATATATACATACATAAACACAAATGGTCTAATGTCATACTCCACTTCTACGAGCCATTTTCGCATGGCTTTACACACATACATCGCAATAAGAACTTAAACAACAGGGGGTAGTCCTATACATGCCATATCCAGAGTTCAACTAAAGAGTACCAAAAGAGCTTGATAGTGTAGATGACTTCGACTTCGCTGATCCCGAATCCGATAGCTAACGAACAAAATCTATAAAACAGAGAGCCAAAGCAACCGGGTAAGCATTTTAAGCTTAGTAAGTCTCAAGTAATGAAATCGGCTTTAACTACAGTATTACATTCACATAGCTAACTAAGTCACTTTAATAACACACATTTTCATAATCATACTTCATCAACATATATACACAAGGTATCAACCTTTCTAAAAGCCGAAAAATTCGTTAGCCGATCACACGAATACTATTTAAAATGAATCGACTTTTTCCAATGCACATGCAAACATACCGTATCGTTCGGGTTGGTCGAGCATATTTATTAAATTAGTTACAGCACAAAACGCTCACATTCAAACCCAAGTTTCTTCGGTATTTAACCGAATACAGCCGCAAACATATTTGCCTTCGGGTCTTAACCCGGACATATGAACTCGCATAATTGCCTTCGGGTCTTAGCCCGGATATATCATCCCGCATAATTGCCTTCGGGTCATAGCCCGGATATATCAACTCGCATAATTGCCTTCGGGTCTTAGCCCGGATATGTCAACTCGCATAATTGCCTTCGGGTCTTAGCCCGGATATGTCAACTCGCATAATTGCCTTCGGGTCATAACCCGGATATATCAACTCGCATAATTGCCTTCGGGTCTTAGCCCGGATATGTCAACTCGCATAATTGCCTTCGGGTCTTAGCCCGGATATAATCCAATGTTCATGCACACATATGTCAATAATCATAACACATCCATATCATTTCTTCGTTACTAAGGCTCAAACACAAAACATTTATTAAACCTTTCAAATTTCGGCTCAGTAGCCGCACACAAAGAGCATAATTTCAATTGGCTTTAATACATAGTCTCTAAGCACATTCGACTATCCGTCATAGTATGACTATTCATTTCAATATAATTCAAGTAGGGTCATTACTCGAAGACTTACCTCAAATGTCGTCGAACGACTTCAACGGCTATTCAATTACTTTTTCCTTCCCTTTATCGGATCTAGTTCCCCTTTGCTCTTGAGCTTAAGTTCAACAAAATTTAAAATAGTCATTAATCGACTATTCAAGTATTACTTTCAGAATAATATATATATTGATCCGACTTTCACACACATAGATTATAGTAAGCTTTATATTAATCAATAAATAATTCATCGGCAAACTTTCATTAATGTTTACAACAAAATCACATATTCACTACGAGCTGTTTTCCTGAGCAGTAGTTACTAAATTACTTATAACTGGAGCTACTAAACTCCAAATCACTTGCCGTTAATTTTCCCTGAATATAGACTCGTATATCTTCCATCCATAAAATTTTCAGAATTTTAGGCTCGGCCAATCAATACCAGATTTTTCTTAAAGTTTCCCCTGTTCACTGTTTGACTATTCTGACCACTCTTCACTACGAATCCAATTTCTCACTTTACAGAATTCAAAATGTGTTGTATTTGATCTCATTAGAAACTAGACTCATTAAGGAGTCTAAGCATATAAATTTTATCTTATAATCATTTTTGTACAATTTATAATGATTTTCTAAAAACAGAACAGGGAATCCAGCAGTCATTATGACTCAGCCCCACAATGCTTCAAATATCTCAAGATCGGTAACTCTTTTGTTTTTATAGTTTCTTTTGTAAGAAAATAGACTCTTCAAGCTTTAATGACATAATTCACTCAGCTTCTAATTCAACTCCCATAATTTATGGCGATTTTCCAAAATCACCTTACTGCTGCTGTCCCCAAACAGATTATCACCAAATCAAATACTAACATTAGCATTTCACCTTAATAGCTAGCTTACCAAGCCTTGATTTAACATATAATTCACACATATCACATTCAGCTATATATATATACATTTATCATATTTATTATTGACAAAGTATGCTCATGACAAATTTACTCCCAATCGCATCTCAAAATTCATCAAGCTTAGAACACATTTACTAATTAAATTCGGCAGTTTACTCACTTTGCTAACCACTTATACATATAATTCAATTCAACATTATAACCCATTATCACTCATTTAGCCGATTATAGAGAATTAAACATAATATCTCTAGGATATACTCTACATGGCCGAATACACTACATAAATTTCCAACATTACCTAGGTAATTACCTATAGGTTCTTATACCTTAAATTCACACATTTAGCCTTTTAATGCCTATTGATCGATCCTTTGGTCCTATCAAGAACCATTTAACATGCAAGGAACCTAATCATAGAGGAAGAAATTTACATTCTAAATAGGCTCAATCTTTGACCGAATGTACTAGGCTCCTCTAAGCCACTCATCCAAAAATCTTTACCCCATTCTAGTCACTCTCCCATTGTTCCATCCTTGCAAAGCCTATAGTTCACTCGGCCACTCAACCCACAACCTATCGAAACTTCAATTCAAACTCATTAGCCGAATATACATATACTTATAATAAGCACATATAACATCTTCTTCAAGACACATTCGGCTATGGCATAATTTCCTTATAAAACCCAATTAATCAATCCACCTTAACCGAAACTTAACTCATACAAAACCTATCTTCAAACCATAAAATAGGTAGAAGTTAAACTAATCATCCAAATGGTGCATAAGTTTTCCAAGAATGACATTGAACTTACCTTACTTTAGGTATCCACCTTAGCCGAATTTTCTTCCCCAAAGGCTTTTCTTCCTCTTCTTTCTCTAGTTACGGCAATGGAGGAGAAAACATAGGCTAACTTTGGTTTCTCCTCCCACTAACTTGTATTTTATTAACCTTATTCATTATTTCATTTTGTAACATAAACTATTAGCATAAAATAGTTATAATATTATTTAATCCATAACATGGCCGGCCACCATATTTAACTTGGGTAATTTGACATGCAAAACCACTCCTTTCAATGCATGTACTATTAGACCATTGTAAATTAGCCTCTCACTTTCCAACAAAGTTTCATATAAGTCCATATAACAAAATTCACATAAAGATGATCAAATTAATGCATGAAACTTTCACACATGCATTTACTCACATTATAAACACAGAATATAGCTTTTAATTATTTATAAGACTCGGTTTAGCAGTCCCGAAACCACTTCCCGACTAGGGTCAGTTTTGGGCTGTCACAACTCTCCCCCACTTAAGAAATTTTCGTCCCCGAAAATCTTACCGGTGAATAGGTTTGGGTATCGTTCTTTCATCGAGCTCTCAGTTTCCCAAGTAGCTTCCTCGATCCCGTGTTTGAGCCATAACACCTTAACTAACGGAACCCTTCTATTTCGCAACTCTTTCACTTCACGAGCTAGGATACGAATCGGTTCTTCTTCATAACTCAAGTCAGATTGAATTTCAACTTCCGAGGGATTAATCACATGTGACGGATCGGATCTATAACGTCGAAGCATCGAAACATGAAAAACATTGTGAATCCTTTCAAGTTCAGGGGGTAAAATCAATCTATATGCCACTGAACCAATTCTTTCGGATATTTCATACGGCCCAATGAATCTTGGGCTCAACTTGCCCTTACGGCCGAACCTGAGTATCTTTTTCCAAGGTGAAACCTTAAGGAACACTCTGTCTCCCACCTGATACTCGATGTCTTTTCGTTTCAAATCTGCGTACGACTTCTGACGATCCGTGGCTACTTTCAGACTTTCACGGATTACCTTTACTTTCTGTTCAGCATCTTTAATCAAATCAACTCCGAAAATTTTACTTTCACCGAGCTCGGTCCAAAACAATGGTGTACGGCATTTACGACCGTACAAAGCCTCGTAGGGTGCCATCTTAATACTTGATTGAAAACTATTGTTGTAAGCGAATTCAATCAAAGGTAAGTACCGTCCCCATGAACTACTGAACTCGAGGATGCAACATCTCAACATATCCTCAAGTATCTGAATTATCCGCTCGGATTGACCATCTGTTTGTGGATGAAAAGCGGTGCTAAAATGCAGCTTGGTACCCAAAGCTTCTTGCAACTTCTTCCAAAATCGCGAGGTGAATCTCGGATCTCTATCCGACACAATAGAAATAGGTACCCCGTGTAATCTCACAATCTGAGAAACATACAATTCAGCTAGTTTATCCAATGAAAAATCCGTATGCACGGGGATGAAATGAGCCGACTTGGTCAGTCTATCAACAACAACCCATATCGCATCCTTCTTACTTGCTGACAAGGGCAGTCCGGACACAAAGTCCATTGTGACTCGATCCCATTTCCACTCGGGTATCATGATCGGCTGGAGTAATCCTGAAGGCACTTGATGTTCCGCTTTCACTTGTTGACATATTAAACATCTCGAAACAAAGTCGGAGATGTCCCGTTTCATACCATGCCACCAAAATTGACGTTTCAAATCGTTGTACATTTTCGTACTCCCCGGGTGAATTGACATTCGGCTACAATGGGCTTCGTTCAGAATCATCGAAATGAGTTCCGAATTCCTTGGAACACACAACCGATTTCTGAACCTCAAACAATCATCGTCATCAATTTGAAACTCTGATCCCTCGTTCGGAAAACACTCAGCCCGTTTTGCAACCAATTCATCATCGACTTTCTGAGCTTCACGAATTTGGTGAGTCAATAATGGTTTAGCTTTTAATTCAGCTACTAACACATTGTCTGGTAGAACAGACAAATGCACGTTCATCGCTCGCAACGCAAACAATGACTTCCGGCTTAAGGCGTCCGCAACCACGTTAGCCTTTCCCGGGTGGTAATCAATGACAAGCTCGTAATCTTTCAACAACTCAAGCCAACGTCTTTGTCGCAGATTCAAGTCTCGTTGAGTCATCAAATATTTGAGACTTTTGTGGTCCGAAAATACATGGCACTTCTCGCCAAACAGATAATGTCGCCATATTTTTAAAGCAAACACGATGGCAGCTAGTTCGAGATCATGGGTCGGATAATTCCTCTCGTGTGGCTTCAATTGTCTCGACGCATAGGCCACGACTCGACCTTCTTGCATCAATACGCAACCCAACCCAAGTAGGGATGCGTCACTATAAATGACAAACTCTTTACCTGATTCGGGTTGCACCAAAATTGGAGCTTCAGTCAAATGAGTTTTCAGTTGGTCGAAACTTTTCTGACATTTCTCCGTCCACTCGAACCTAACATCCTTTTGAAGTAGCTTCGTCATTGGTGTGGCTATCATCGAGAAACCCTTCACAAATCGTCGGTAATAACCGGCGAGCCCCAAAAAGCTCCGAACTTCAGTAACATTTCTCAGAGGTTTCCAGTCAAGTATGGCTGAAATTTTGTTCGGGTCAACTCGAATACCCGACGCGGATACCACATGACCCAAGAAGCTAACCTCTCTTAACCAGAACTCACACTTACTGAACTTAGCATATAACTGCTTATCCCGTAAAATTTGCAACACTAGTCTCAGGTGCTCAGCATGTTCGGTCCCATCTCTTGAATAGACCAAGATGTCATCAATGAACACAACTACGAACCGATCCAAATATGGTCTGAAGATCCGATTCATCAAATCCATAAATACTGCCGGGGCATTAGTGAGCCCAAACGGCATCACTAAGAATTCGTAGTGACCGTACCTCGTTCTGAAAGCAGTTTTGGGTACGTCTGAATCTCGAATCCGCAACTGATAATAACCCGATCTCAAATCTATTTTTGAGAACACCGAGGCCCCCTTTAGTTGATCAAACAAATCATCGATACGCGGTAGTGGATATTTATTCTTTATCGTCACTTTATTCAGTTGACGATAGTCAATGCACAACCTCATGGTTCCGTCCTTCTTTTTTACGAACAATACTGGTGCACCCCAAGGTGAGAAACTTGGCCGAGCGAAACCTCTATCCGTCAATTCTTGCAGCTGAGCTTTCAACTCTTTTAACTCGGTTGGTGCCATACGATACGGAGCTATCGAGATCGGCGTAGTCCCAGGTACAAGCTCAATACCA
Source organism: Gossypium hirsutum (assembly GCF_007990345.1). Classification (NCBI taxonomy): domain Eukaryota; kingdom Viridiplantae; phylum Streptophyta; class Magnoliopsida; order Malvales; family Malvaceae; genus Gossypium; species Gossypium hirsutum. The sequence continues at coordinate 8,810,327 of NC_053431.1, read as the reverse complement.
AACTCTACCTCCCGAACAGGTGGTAAACCCGGTAATTCTTCCGGAAAAACATCCGGGTATTCACAAACCACCGGCACAGATTCGGGTTTCTTTTCTAATTCTTTGTCATCAAGCACATATGCAAGGTATGCTTCGCACCCTTTTCTTACATATTTCTGTGCCAACATTGCTGATATTACAGCTGGTATCCCCTCCAAGTCCGCGGACTCAATTCGGACTACTTCGTTATTTGCGCACCTCAAATCAATAGTCTTGCTCTTGCAATTCACAATCGCATCATGCACGGTCAACCAATCCAACCCAAGGATAACATCAAATTCATCAAACGGCAAAAGCATCAAGTCCGCTGGAAAACAGGAACCTCGAATTGCTAGGGGACATTTCTTACACACTTGGTCGACAAGTACATAACGACCCAAGGGATTTGACACCCGAATTACAAACTCAGTAGACTCGATAGGTAAAGTCTTACTGGATGCTAAGGTTTCACATATGTAAGAATGAGTAGAACCGGGGTCAATCAAAGCAATTACATTAGTATCAAAGAGAGTAAAAGTACCGGTAATAACATCAGGCGAAGAAGCATCCTCGCGGGCACGTATAGCATATGCTCTAGCAGGTGCACGAGCCTCGGATCTGGTCGTAGCATCTCTAGATCCTCTCTGACCACCACTAGCATTGCCCGTATTTCTAGATGGTCTACCTCGAGCAGTGGTAGCACCCGGTCTCCCACTCTGATTTACATTCTGTTCAGACAGCCTCGGGCAATCTTTAATGAAGTGGTCCACTGATCCGCACTTGTAACAGGAGCGGTCATGGAATCTACAACTCCCCAAATGCCATTTACCGCAATGTCGACATTCCGTTCGGCCTCGACGTTCGTTCCCAACACTGGCAACCGAAGTGCCTCGTGTACCCACAGGGGGTCGATCACGATCTCGTCTAAAAAGGCCCGAAGTGCCTCTAGACCGGCCCACATCATCTCGAAATTTCTTCGATGCCTGTCGAAGAGACTTTCCCGAGGATCTTTTACGAAACTCCCCAGTTCCCACATCAACTTTTTGTTTTTCCTTTCTAAGCTCTTCGGCTTTACAAGCTCGCTCGACAAGTACTACGAACTCTCGTATTTCAAGAATGCCAACGAACATTTTTATATCTTCATTCAGCCCATCTTCGAAGCGTTTACACATGACAGCCTCGGACGAAACACATTCCCGAGCGTATCTACTAAGTCTAACAAATTTCCGCTCGTAATCAGTAACTGACATAGAACCTTGCTTAAGCTCAAGAAATTCCTTCCGTTTTTGATCAGCAAATCTCTGACTGATATACTTTTTCCGAAACTCAGTTTGGAAAAACTCCCAAGTTACTTGCTCCCGGGGCACAACAGAAGTCAGAGTACTCCACCAATAGCAGGCAGAATCACGTAGCAAGGAGATAGCACACTTTAGGCATTCATCGGGTGTACAAGATAGCTCATCGAGTACCCGGATAGTGTTGTCCAACCAAAATTCAGCTTGCTCGGCATCGTCGCTATCCGTAGCTTTAAATTCAGTAGCCCCATGTTTTCGGATTCAGTCAACTGGGGGCTTATTTGACCTTATTTGGTCAGTTACCGGTGGTATTGTAGGTGCGGGGGTGGTGTTTGTCGGGAATGGAGGTTGTGGAACAGCCGTATTAGTTCGAATGTATTGGTTGAACCAATCATTCATCACGCTATAGAAAGCTTGTCTAGCTTCATCGTTCGGGTTACTCGCATTAGGTTGAGAGTCCACCGGCGCTGTCCCTTGTGCGGGAGCAGGCGCTACACTCTCAAGATCATCAGCTACCGCTCGGTTGGGATCGGGATCCATTACTATAAATAAACACATTTGCAAATGTCAGAAATCACCACACTATCAATTAATCACATAAAATGGCATGTATAGCTAGACCCCAACACATTACGGTAGTCCTAGAATCGACTAAACCGTAGCTCTGATACCATCAATTGTAACACCCCGAACCCGAGACCGTCACCGGAGTCGAATACGAGGTGTTGACAGACTTTTAAAAAAATTTTCCAGACACTGCCCAGTCTGAGTACTAGTCGCTTCAAAAATCATATCTGAGTTTCACAACTCGAAAGTCAGTTTTGTGATTTTTCCCTGAAACTAGACTCATGTCCCCACCTATATTTTTTTCTAGAATTTTTGGTCGGGCCAATTAGTACAGTTTATTAGTCAAAGTCTCTCATGTTACAGGGGTCGACTACACTGACCTTTTCCCATTACGACTGGGATATCTCTCTGCACAGGGCTTAAATACTAATGCCGTTTGTTTCTATGGAAACTAGACTCAGAGAGGAATCCATACATATATGGTATGACCCCTAATTATCTCTGGTCAATTTATAGTGAATTTCCAAAGGCGGAACAGTGAATCCAGAAACTGTTCTGGCCCTGTTCCACAAGAACCCGAATATCTCTTCTGTACTGTTCCTATAATTGTTTCGTTACTTCCATATGAAAGTAGATTCATCAAGGTTCGTTCACATAATTTATTCACTATTTAATTCCACTCCTACTAATTTATGTGATTTTTCAATTCTACACCACTGTTGCTGTCAAAATCTGTTTTCAAGGTAAACTTTACCTATTTTGTGGTTACCATGGACCAACTAGGGTTTTGCCATACATAGGTCCACATGTGATCATATTTAGCCATTCCAATGGCTGATCATTAGCCCAACACTTCCATTTCAACCATAGTCACATCGTGAAACCATATATACATACATAAACACAAATGGTCTAATGCCATACTCCACTTCTACGAGCCATTTTCGCATGGCTTTACACACATACATCGCAATAAGAACTTAAACAACAGGGGGTAGTCCTATACATGCCATATCCAGAGTTCAACTAAAGAGTACCAAAAGAGCTTGATAGTGTAGATGACTTCGACTTCGCTGATCCCGAATCCGATAGCTAACGAACAAAATCTATAAAACAGAGAGCCAAAGCAACCGGGTAAGCATTTTAAGCTTAGTAAGTCTCAAGTAATGAAATCGGCTTTAACTACAGTATTACATTCACATAGCTAACTAAGTCACTTTAATAACACACATTTTCATAATCATACTTCATCAACATATATACACAAGGTATCAACCTTTCTAAAAGCCGAAAATTCGTTAGCCGATCACACGAATACTATTTAAAATGAATCGACTTTTCCAATGCACATGCAAACATACCGTATCGTTCGGGTTGGTCGAGCATATTTATTAAATTAGTTACAGCACAAAACGCTCACATTCAAACCCAAGTTTCTTCGGTATTTAACCGAATACAGCCGCAAACATATTTGCCTTCGGGTCTTAACCCGGACATATGAACTCGCATAATTGCCTTCGGGTCTTAGCCCGGATATATCATCCCGCATAATTGCCTTCGGTCATAGCCCGGATATATCAACTCGCATAATTGCCTTCGGGTCTTAGCCCGGATATGTCAACTCGCATAATTGCCTTCGGGTCTTAGCCCGGATATGTCAACTCGCATAATTGCCTTCGGGTCATAACCCGGATATATCAACTCGCATAATTGCCTTCGGGTCTTAGCCCGGATATGTCAACTCGCATAATTGCCTTCGGGTCTTAGCCCGGATATAATCCAATGTTCATGCACACATATGTCAATAATCATAACACATCCATATCATTTCTTCGTTACTAAGGCTCAAACACAAAACATTTATTAAACCTTTCAAATTTCGGCTCAGTAGCCGCACACAAAGAGCATAATTCAATTGGCTTTATACATAGTCTCTAAGCACATTCGACTATCCGTCATAGTATGACTATTCATTTCAATATAATTCAAGTAGGGTCATTACTCGAAGACTTACCTCAAATGTCGTCGAACGACTTCAACGGCTATTCAATTACTTTTTCCTTCCCTTTATCGGATCTAGTTCCCCTTTGCTCTTGAGCTTAAGTTCAACAAAATTTAAAATAGTCATTAATCGACTATTCAAGTATTACTTTCAGAATAATATATATATTGATCCGACTTTCACACACATAGATTATAGTAAGCTTTATATTAATCAATAAATAATTCATCGGCAAACTTTCATTAATGTTTACAACAAAATCACATATTCACTACGAGCTGTTTTCCTGAGCAGTAGTTACTAAATTACTTATAACTGGAGCTACTAAACTCCAAATCACTTGCCGTTAATTTTCCCTGAATATAGACTCGTATATCTTCCATCCATAAAATTTTCAGAATTTTAGGCTTGGCCAATCAATACCAGATTTTTCTTAAAGTTTCCCCTGTTCACTGTTTGACTATTCTGACCACTCTTCACTACGAATCCAATTTCTCACTTTACAGAATTCAAAATGTGTTGTATTTGATCTCATTAGAAACTAGACTCATTAAGGAGTCTAAGCATATAAATTTTATCTTATAATCATTTTTGTACAATTTATAATGATTTTCTAAAAACAGAACAGGGAATCCAGCAGTCATTATGACTCAGCCCCACAATGCTTCAAATATCTCAAGATCGGTAACTCTTTTGTTTTTATAGTTTCTTTTGTAAGAAAATAGACTCTTCAAGCTTTAATGACATAATTCACTCAGCTTCTAATTCAACTCCCATAATTTATGGCGATTTTCCAAAATCACCTTACTGCTGCTGTCCCCAAACAGATTATCACCAAATCAAATACTAACATTAGCATTTCACCTTAATAGCTAGCTTACCAAGCCTTGATTTAACATATAATTCACACATATCACATTCAGCTATATATATATACATTTATCATATTTATTATTGACAAAGTATGCTCATGACAAATTTACTCCCAATCGCATCTCAAAATTCATCAAGCTTAGAACACATTTACTAATTAAATTCGGTAGTTTACTCACTTTGCTAACCACTTATACATATAATTCAATTCAACATTATAACCCATTATCACTCATTTAGCCGATTATAGAGAATTAAACATAATATCTCTAGGATATACTCTACATGGCCGAATACACTACATAAATTTCCAACATTACCTAGGTAATTACCTATAGGTTCTTATACCTTAAATTCACACATTTAGCCTTTTAATGCCTATTGATCGATCCTTTGGTCCTATCAAGAACCATTTAACATGCAAGGAACCTAATCATAGAGGAAGAAATTTACATTCTAAATAGGCTCAATCTTTGACCGAATGTACTAGGCTCCTCTAAGCCACTCATCCAAAAATCTTTACCCCATTCTAGTCACTCTCCCATTGTTCCATCCTTGCAAAGCCTATAGTTCACTCGGCCACTCAACCCACAACCTATCGAAACTTCAATTCAAACTCATTAGCCGAATATACATATACTTATAATAAGCACATATAACATCTTCTTCAAGACACATTCGGCTATGGCATAATTTCCTTATAAAACCCAATTAATCAATCCACCTTAACCGAAACTTAACTCATACAAAACCTATCTTCAAACCATAAAATAGGTAGAAGTTAAACTAATCATCCAAATGGTGCATAAGTTTTCCAAGAATGACATTGAACTTACCTTACTTTAGGTATCCACCTTAGCCGAATTTTCTTCCCCAAAGGCTTTTCTTCCTCTTCTTTCTCTAGTTACGGCAATGGAGGAGAAAACATAGGCTAACTTTGGTTTCTCCTCCCACTAACTTGTATTTTATTAACCTTATTCATTATTTCATTTTGTAACATAAACTATTAGCATAAAATAGTTATAATATTATTTAATCCATAACATGGCCGGCCACCATATTTAACTTGGGTAATTTGACATGCAAAACCACTCCTTTCAATGCATGTACTATTAGACCATTGTAAATTAGCCTCTCACTTTCCAACAAAGTTTCATATAAGTCCATATAACAAAATTCACATAAAGATGATCAAATTAATGCATGAACTTTCACACATGCATTTACTCACATTATAAACACAGAATATAGCTTTTAATTATTTATAAGACTCGGTTTAGCAGTCCCGAAACCACTCCCGACTAGGGTCAGTTTTGGGCTGTCACAACTCTCCCCCACTTAAGAAATTTTCGTCCCCGAAAATCTTACCGGTGAATAGGTTTGGGTATCGTTCTTTCATCGAGCTCTCAGTTTCCCAAGTAGCTTCCTCGATCCCGTGTTTGAGCCATAACACCTTAACTAACGGAACCCTTCTATTTCGCAACTCTTTCACTTCACGAGCTAGGATACGAATCGGTTCTTCTTCATAACTCAAGTCAGATTGAATTTCAACTTCCGAGGGATTAATCACATGTGACGGATCGGATCTATAACGTCGAAGCATCGAAACATGAAAAACATTGTGAATCCTTTCAAGTTCAGGGGGTAAAATCAATCTATATGCCACTGAACCAATTCTTTCGGATATTTCATACGGCCCAATGAATCTTGGGCTCAACTTGCCCTTACGGCCGAACCTGAGTATCTTTTTCCAAGGTGAAACCTTAAGGAACACTCTGTCTCCCACCTGATACTCGATGTCTTTTCGTTTCAAATCTGCGTACGACTTCTGACGATCCGTGGCTACTTTCAGACTTTCACGGATTACCTTTACTTTCTGTTCAGCATCTTTAATCAAATCAACTCCGAAAATTTTACTTTCACCGAGCTCGGTCCAAAACAATGGTGTACGGCATTTATGACCGTACAAAGCCTCGTAGGGTGCCATCTTAATACTTGATTGAAAACTATTGTTGTAAGCAAATTCAATCAAAGGTAAGTACCGTCCCCATGAACTACTGAACTCGAGGATGCAACATCTCAACATATCCTCAAGTATCTGAATTATCCGCTCGGATTGACCATCTGTTTGTGGATGAAAAGCGGTGCTAAAATGCAGCTTGGTACCCAAAGCTTCTTGCAACTTCTTCCAAAATCGCGAGGTGAATCTCGGATCTCTATCCGACACAATAGAAATTGGTACCCCGTGTAATCTCACAATCTGAGAAACATACAATTCAGCTAGTTTATCCAATGAAAAATTCGTATGCACGGGGATGAAATGAGCCGACTTGGTCAGTCTATCAACAACAACCCATATCACATCCTTCTTACTTGCTGACAAGGGCAGTCCGGACACAAAGTCCATTGTGACTCGATCCCATTTCCACTCGGGTATCATGATCGGCTGGAGTAATCCTGAAGGCACTTGATGTTCCGCTTTCACTTGTTGACATATTAAACATCTCGAAACAAAGTCGGAGATGTCCCGTTTCATACCATGCCACCAAAATTGACGTTTCAAATCGTTGTACATTTTCGTACTCCCCGGGTGAATTGACATTCGGCTACAATGGGCTTCGTTCAGAATCATCGAAATGAGTTCCGAATTCCTTGGAACACACAACCGATTTCTGACCTCAAACAATCATCGTCATCAATTTGAAACTCTGATCCCTCGTTCGGAAAACACTCAGCCCGTTTTGCAACCAATTCATCATCGACTTTCTGAGCTTCACGAATTTGGTGAGTCAATAATGGTTTAGCTTTTAATTCAGCTACTAACACATGTCTGGTAGAACATACAAATGCACGTTCATCGCTCGCAACGCAAACAATGACTTCCGGCTTAAGGCGTCCGCAACCACGTTAGCCTTTCCCGGGTGGTAATCAATGACAAGCTCGTAATCTTTCAACAACTCAAGCCAACGTCTTTGTCGCAGATTCAAGTCTCGTTGAGTCATCAAATATTTGAGACTTTTGTGGTCCGAAAATACATGGCACTTCTCGCCAAACAGATAATGTCGCCATATTTTTAAAGCAAACACGATGGCAGCTAGTTCGAGATCATGGGTCGGATAATTCCTCTCGTGTGGCTTCAATTGTCTCGACGCATAGGCCACGACTCGACCTTCTTGCATCAATACGCAACCCAACCCAAGTAGGGATGCGTCACTATAATGACAAACTCTTTACCTGATTCGGGTTGCACCAAAATTGGAGCTTCAGTCAAATGAGTTTTCAGTTGGTCGAAACTTTTCTGACATTTCTCCGTCCACTCGAACCTAACATCCTTTTGAAGTAGCTTCGTCATTGGTGTGGCTATCATCGAGAAACCTTCACAAATCGTCGGTAATAACCGGCGAGCCCCAAAAAGCTCCGAACTTCAGTAACATTTCTCGGAGGTTTCCAGTCAAGTATGGCTGAAATTTTGTTCGGGTCAACTCGAATACCCGACGCGGATACCACATGACCCAAGAAGCTAACCTCTCTTAACCAGAACTCACACTTACTGAACTTAGCATATAACTACTTATCCCGTAAAATTTGCAACACTAGTCTCAGGTGCTCAGCATGTTCGGTCCCATCTCTTGAATAGACCAAGATGTCATCAATGAACACAACTACGAACCGATCCAAATATGGTCTGAAGATCCGATTCATCAAATCCATAAATACTGCCGGGGCATTAGTGAGCCCAAACGGCATCACTAAGAATTCGTAGTGACCGTACCTCGTTCTGAAAGCAGTTTTGGGTACGTCTGAATCTCGAATCCGCAACTGATAATAACCCGATCTCAAATCTATTTTTGAGAACACCGAGGCCCCCTTTAGTTGATCAAACAAATCATCGATACGCGGTAGTGGATATTTATTCTTTATCGTCACTTTATTCAGTTGACGATAGTCAATGCACAACCTCATGGTTCCGTCCTTCTTTTTACGAACAATACTGGTGCACCCCAAGGTGAGAAACTTGGCCGAGCGAAACCTCTATCCGTCAATTCTTGCAGCTGAGCTTTCAACTCTTTTAACTCGGTTGGTGCCATACGATACGGAGCTATCGAGATCGGCGTAGTCCCAGGTACAAGCTCAATACCAAACTCTACCTCCCGAACAGGTGGTAAACCCGGTAATTCTTCCGGAAAAACATCCGGGTATTCACAAACCACCGGCACAGATTCGGGTTTCTTTTCTAATTCTTTGTCATCAAGCACATATGCAAGGTATGCTTCGCACCCTTTTCTTACATATTTCTGTGCCAACATTGCTGATATTACAGCTGGTATCCCCTCCAAGTCCGCGGACTCAATTCGGACTACTTCGTTATTTGCGCACCTCAAATCAATAGTCTTGCTCTTGCAATTCACAATCGCATCATGCACGGTCAACCAATCCAACCCAAGGATAACATCAAATTCATCAAACGGCAAAAGCATCAAGTCCGCTGGAAAACAGGAACCTCGAATTGCTAGGGGACATTTCTTACACACTTGGTCGACAAGTACATAACGACCCAAGGGATTTGACACCCGAATTACAAACTCAGTAGACTCGATAGGTAAAGTCTTACTGGATGCTAAGGTTTCACATATGTAAGAATGAGTAGAACCGGGGTCAATCAAATCAATTACATTAGTATCAAAGAGAGTAAAAGTACCGGTAATAACATCAGGCGAAGAAGCATCCTCGCGGGCACGTATAGCATATGCTCTAGCAGGTGCACGAGCCTCGGATCTGGTCGTAGCATCTCTAGATCCTCTCTGACCACCACTAGCATTGCCCGTATTTCTAGATGGTCTACCTCGAGCAGTGGTAGCACCCGGTCTCCCACTCTGATTTACATTCTGTTCAGACAGCCTCGGGCAATCTTTAATGAAGTGGTCCACTGATCCGCACTTGTAACAGGAGCGGTCATGGAATCTACAACTCCCCAAATGCCATTTACCACAATGTCGACATTCCGTTCGGCCTCGACGTTCGTTCCCAACACTGGCACCGAAGTGCCTCGTGTACCCACAGGGGGTCGATCACGATCTCGTCTAAAAAGGCCCGAAGTGCCTCTAGACCGGCCCACATCATCTCGAAATTTCTTCGATGCCTGTCGAAGAGACTTTCCCGAGGATCTTTTACGAAACTCCCCAGTTCCCACATCAACTTTTTGTTTTTCCTTTCTAAGCTCTTCGGCTTTACAAGCTCGCTCGACAAGTACTACGAACTCTCGTATTTCAAGAATGCCAACGAACATTTTTATATCTTCATTCAGCCCATCTTCGAAGCGTTTACACATGACAGCCTCGGACGAAACACATTCCCGAGCGTATCTACTAAGTCTAACAAATTTCCGCTCGTAATCAGTAACTGACATAGAACCTTGCTTAAGCTCAAGAAATTCCTTCCGTTTTTGATCAGCAAATCTCTGACTGATATACTTTTTCCGAAACTCAGTTTGGAAAAACTCCCAAGTTACTTGCTCCCGGGGCACAACAGAAGTCAGAGTACTCCACCAATAGTAGGCAGAATCACGTAGCAAGGAGATAGCACACTTTAGCATTCATCGGGTGTACAAGATAGCTCATCGAGTACCCGGATAGTGTTGTCCAACCAAAATTCAGCTTGCTCGGCATCGTCGCTATCCGTAGCTTTAAATTCAGTAGCCCCATGTTTTCGGATTCAGTCAACTGGGGGCTTATTTGACCTTATTTGGTCAGTTACCGGTGGTATTGTAGGTGCGGGGGTGGTGTTTGTCGGGAATGGAGGTTGTGGAACAGCCGTATTAGTTCGAATGTATTGGTTGAACCAATCATTCATCACGCTATAGAAAGCTTGTCTAGCTTCATCGTTCGGGTTACTCGCATTAGGTTGAGAGTCTACCGGCGCTGTCCCTTGTGCGGGAGCAGGCGCTACACTCTCAAGATCATCAGCTACCGCTCGGTTGGGATCGGGATCCATTACTATAAATAAACACATTTGCAAATGTCAGAAATCATCACACTATCAATTAATCACATAAAATGGCATGTATAGCTAGACCCCAACACATTATGGTAGTCCTAGAATCGACTAAACCGTAGCTCTGATACCAATCAATTGTAACACCCCGAACCCGAGACCGTCACCGGAGTCGAATACGAGGTGTTGACAGACTTTTAAAAAAATTTTTCTAGACACTGCCCAGTCTGAGTACTAGTCGCTTCAAAAATCATATCTTGAGTTTCACAACTCGAAAGTCAGTTTTGTGATTTTTCCCTGAAACTAGACTCATGTCCCCACCTATATATTTTTTTCTAGAATTTTTGGTTGGGCCAATTAGTACAGTTTATTAGTCAAAGTCTCTCATGTTACAGGGGTCGACTACACTGACCTTTTCCCATTACGACTGGGATATCTCTCTGCACAGGGCTTAAATACTAATGCCGTTTGTTTCTATGGAAACTAGACTCAGAGAGGAATCCATACATATATGGTATGACCCCTAATTATCTCTGGTCAATTTATAGTGAATTTCCAAAGGCGGAACAGTGAATCCAGAAACTGTTCTGGCCCTGTTCCACAAGAACCCGAATATCTCTTTCTGTACTGTTCCTATAATTGTTTCGTTACTTCCATATGAAAGTAGATTCATCAAGGTTCGTTCACATAATTTATTCACTATTTAATTCCACTCCTACTAATTTATGTGATTTTTCAATTCTACACCACTGTTGCTGTCAAAATCTGTTTTCAAGGTAAACTTTACCTATTTTGTGGTTACCATGGACCAACTAGGGTTTTGCCATACATAGGTCCACATGTGATCATATTTAGCCATTCCAATGGCTGATCATTAGCCCAACACTTCCATTTCAACCCATAGTCACATCGTGAAACCATATATACATACATAAACACAAATGGTCTAATGCCATACTCCACTTCTACGAGCCATTTTCGCATGGCTTTACACACATACATCGCAATAAGAACTTAAACAACAGGGGGTAGTCCTATACATGCCATATCCAGAGTTCAACTAAAGAGTACCAAAAGAGCTTGATAGTGTAGATGACTTCGACTTCGCTGATCCCGAATCCGATAGCTAACGAACAAAATCTATAAAACAGAGAGCCAAAGCAACCGGGTAAGCATTTTAAGCTTAGTAAGTCTCAAGTAATGAAATCGGCTTTAACTACAGTATTACATTCACATAGCTAACTAAGTCACTTTAATAACACACATTTTCATAATCATACTTCATCAACATATATACACAAGGTATCAACCTTTCTAAAAGCCGAAAAATTCGTTAGCCGATCACACGAATACTATTTAAAATGAATCGACTTTTTCCAATGCACATGCAAACATACCGTATCGTTCGGGTTGGTCGAGCATATTTATTAAATTAGTTACAGCACAAAACGCTCACATTCAAACCCAAGTTTCTTCGGTATTTAACCGAATACAGCCGCAAACATATTTGCCTTCGGGTCTTAACCCGGACATATGAACTCGCATAATTGCCTTCGGGTCTTAGCCCGGATATATCATCCCGCATAATTGCCTTCGGGTCATAGCCCGGATATATCAACTCGCATAATTGCCTTTGGGTCTTAGCCCGGATATGTCAACTCGCATAATTGCCTTCGGGTCTTAGCCCGGATATGTCAACTCGCATAATTGCCTTCGGGTCATAACCCGGATATATCAACTCGCATAATTGCCTTCGGGTCTTAGCCCGGATATGTCAACTCGCATAATTGCCTTCGGGTCTTAGCCCGGATATAATCCAATGTTCATGCACACATATGTCAATAATCATAACACATCCATATCATTTCTTCGTTACTAAGGCTCAAACACAAAACATTTATTAAACCTTTCAAATTTCGGCTCAGTAGCCGCACACAAAGAGCATAATTTCAATTGGCTTTAATACATAGTCTCTAAGCACATTCGACTATCCGTCATAGTATGACTATTCATTTCAATATAATTCAAGTAGGGTCATTACTCGAAGACTTACCTCAAATGTCGTCGAACGACTTCAACGGCTATTCAATTACTTTTTCCTTCCCTTTATCGGATCTAGTTCCCCTTTGCTCTTGAGCTTAAGTTCAACAAAATTTAAAATAGTCATTAATCGACTATTCAAGTATTACTTTCAGAATAATATATATATTGATCCGACTTTCACACACATAGATTATAGTAAGCTTTATATTAATCAATAAATAATTCATCGGCAAACTTTCATTAATGTTTACAACAAAATCACATATTCACTACGAGCTGTTTTCCTGAGCAGTAGTTACTAAATTACTTATAACTGGAGCTACTAAACTCCAAATCACTTGCCGTTAATTTTCCCTGAATATAGACTCGTATATCTTCCATCCATAAAATTTTCAGAATTTTAGGCTTGGCCAATCAATACCAGATTTTTCTTAAAGTTTCCCCTGTTCACTGTTTGACTATTCTGACCACTCTTCACTACGAATCCAATTTCTCACTTTACAGAATTCAAAATGTGTTGTATTTGATCTCATTAGAAACTAGACTCATTAAGGAGTCTAAGCATATAAATTTTATCTTATAATCATTTTTGTACAATTTATAATGATTTTCTAAAAACAGAACAGGGAATCCAGCAGTCATTATGACTCAGCCCCACAATGCTTCAAATATCTCAAGATCGGTAACTCTTTTGTTTTTATAGTTTCTTTTGTAAGAAAATAGACTCTTCAAGATTTAATGACATAATTCACTCAGCTTCTAATTCAACTCCCATAATTTATGGTGATTTTTCAAAATCACCTTACTGCTGCTGTCCCCAAACAGATTATCACCAAATCAAATACTAACATTAGCATTTCACCTTAATAGCTAGCTTACCAAGCCTTGATTTAACATATAATTCACACGTATCACATTCAGCTATATATATATACATTTATCATATTTATTATTGACAAAGTATGCTCATGACAAATTTACTCCCAATCGCATCTCAAAATTCATCAAGCTTAGAACACATTTACTAATTAAATTCGGTAGTTTACTCACTTTGCTAACCACTTATACATATAATTCAATTCAACATTATAACCCATTATCACTCATTTAGCCGATTATAGAGAATTAAACATAATATCTCTAGGATATACTCTACATGGCCGAATACACTACATAAATTTCCAACATTACCTAGGTAATTACCTATAGGTTCTTATACCTTAAATTCACACATTTAGCCTTTTAATGCCTATTGATCGATCCTTTGGTCCTATCAAGAACCATTTAACATGCAAGGAACCTAATCATAGAGGAAGAAATTTACATTCTAAATAGGCTCAATCTTTGACCGAATGTACTAGGCTCCTCTAAGCCACTCATCCAAAAATCTTTACCCCATTCTAGTCACTCTCCCATTGTTCCATCCTTGCAAAGCCTATAGTTCACTCGGCCACTCAACCCACAACCTATCGAAACTTCAATTCAAACTCATTAGCCGAATATACATATACTTATAATAAGCACATATAACATCTTCTTCAAGACACATTCGGCTATGGCATAATTTCCTTATAAAACCCAATTAATCAATCCACCTTAACCGAAACTTAACTCATACAAAACCTATCTTCAAACCATAAAATAGGTAGAAGTTAAACTAATCATCCAAATGGTGCATAAGTTTTCCAAGAATGACATTGAACTTACCTTACTTTAGGTATCCACCTTAGCCGAATTTTCTTCCCCAAAGGCTTTTCTTCCTCTTCTTTCTCTAGTTACGGCAATGGAGGAGAAAACATAGGCTAACTTTGGTTTCTCCTCCCACTAACTTGTATTTTATTAACCTTATTCATTATTTCATTTTGTAACATAAACTATTAGCATAAAATAGTTATAATATTATTTAATCCATAACATGGCCGGCCACCATATTTAACTTGGGTAATTTGACATGCAAAACCACTCCTTTCAATGCATGTACTATTAGACCATTGTAAATTAGCCTCTCACTTTCCAACAAAGTTTCATATAAGTCCATATAACAAAATTCACATAAAGATGATCAAATTAATGCATGAAACTTTCACACATGCATTTACTCACATTATAAACACAGAATATAGCTTTTAATTATTTATAAGACTCGGTTTAGCAGTCCCGAAACCACTTCCCGACTAGGGTCAGTTTTGGGCTGTCACAGATAATGACTTAGAGTTCTATTCTGATGAGTTTAATAAACTGTGCAAGTCAAAAGGGATCGTGATACACTTGACATTTTGTTATACTCCACAGTAAAACGGTGTTGTAGAACGAATGAACAGAACGATCATGGAGAAGGTTCGATGTATGTTGTCAAATGCCAACTTAACAAAGTTGTTTTAGGCTGAAGCAGCCTCTACTGCATGTTTTTTGATCAACCGATCTTCATTCGTTGCCATTGAGAAAAAAAGATTCTACAAGAGGTATGGTCTGGTAATCGTGTTGACTATTCTAATTTAAAGATCTTTGAGTCTCCTGCGTATGCTCATGTTGGTAACGGAAAATTGGAACTGAGATCCATTAAATGTGTTTTTCTTGGTTATAAAGCTGGTGTAAAAGGGCATAAGTTATAGTGTCCTAAAAATAGAAAAGTTGTGATTAGCAAAGATGTTTTTGATGAATCTGCTATGTTACCTAACTTATCTCTTAAAGACTCTTGCAATAAAGAAAATCAAAAGTAAGTGAAGCATCAAATTAATCCAGAATCTACAACAAAGTCGACTACTCAAGCCAGTACAAACATTCAGAATGGAATTGCTTCTTCACCACAATATTCTATCGCCAAAAATAGAACAAGAAGAGAAATTAAACCTCCAAAGAAGTATGCCAAGACTGATCTAGTTGCTTATGCTTTAAATGTGACTGAAGATATAGATGCAAACCAAAATCCATCTAATTATTCTGAGGCGGTTAACTATAAAAACTTAGAAAAGTGGATGTTTGTTATGTAAAAGGAGATGAAATCACTCCAAGAAAATAGAACATGGGATCTTGTAAAACTTCCTAAAGGTAAAATAGTTGTTCGTTGTAAATGGGTGTTTAAAAAGAAAGAAGGGACTCAAGGAGTTGAAGAACCCAGATATAAAGCAAAGCTTGTTGCAAAGGGTTACATTCAAATTCCAAGAGTGGACTTCACAAATGTATTCTCTCCAGTTGTGAAGCATAGTTCGATTTGAGTTTTGCTTGGTATTGTGGTCATGCATGATTTGGAGCTTGAGCAGTTAGATGTAAAAACTGCATGTTTGCATAGAGAACTTGAGAAGAATATTTACATGTAACAACCGGAGAGTTTTATAGTCTCAGAAAAAAAGGACTATGTTTGCTTGCTGAAAATGTCCTTTTACGGTTTGAAACAGTCACCAAGACAGTGGTACAAGAAGTTTGATTCTTTCATGACTTCTCATGATTTCAAAAGAAGTACTTTTGACTGTTGTATTTACTTTAAGAAAAATAATAATGGTTCTTTTGTGTATCTACTCCTTTATGTTGATGACATGTTGATAGCAGTAAAAGATAAATGAGAGATAAGAAATGTTAAAGCTCAACTAAGTGAAGAATTTGAAATGAAAGATTTGGGACCAGCAAAGAAGATACTTGGTATGGAGATTCTAAGAGATAGAAAAGCAAGTAAATTGTACCTAAGTCAGAAGGGGTACATTGAGAAAGTTCTTTGCAGGTTCAATATGCAGAGTGCTAAGCTTGTTAGTACTCTTTTTAGCAGCCCATTTCAGACTTTCATCGGCTTTGTCTCCATAATCAGATGATGAGATTGAGTACATGTAACATGTTCCATACTCTAGTGCAGTAGGATCTCTCATGTATGTTATGGTTTGTTCACGTCCAGATTTATCATATGCAATCAATGCAGTTAGTAGATACATGGCGAATCCCGATAAAGAACATTGGAAAGCAATTCATTGGATTTTAAGATACTTACGAGGTATTATTGATGTTTGCTTACAGTTTGGAAGAATTAGAGATAGAGTCATTGGGTATGTTGGTACTGATTTTGCTGGAGACCTTAATAGAAGAAGATCTCTCACAGGTTATGTCTTTACAATTGAAGGTTGTGCAATCAGTTGGAAAGCCACTTTACAAAATACAGTCACTTTGTCTACCACTGAAGCTGAGTACGTGGCGATTACTGAGGCTTATAAAGAAGCTATTTGGTTGAAGGGACTCTTTAGTGAACTCAAAGAAGACCTTCAAATCAATACAGTATTTTGTGACAGTCAGAGTTTCATCTTCCTTACAAAAGATCAAATGTTTCATGAGAGAACAAAACGCATTTTGTTCGTGATATTATTGCTCGTGGTGATATTGTTGTGAGCAAAATTAGTACTCATGAAAATCCCGCAGATATGATGACTAAGTCACTTCCTATAACCAAGTTTGAGCATTGCTTAGACTTGGTTGGTGTACATTGCTGAAGTTAAACCCTTAAGGGGTTTTATGGAAGAGGTGGAGAACTTGTTCATTGAGAGTTCGCGATGAAGAACTTGTTCATTGAGAATTCGTGTCAAGGTGAAGATTATTAGAATTGAATGACCAGAATCCTTATTTAAATAAAGTACAATGGTAAAATAAAATAAAAGTAAAATCCATATAGAACTACATTTCTTTTATTTTATTCTAGAATAAGGTTTTTTAAATTTTATTAAACTCCATCTATTTGATATTTATTAGAACAAGGTATTTCAATCTTACTACACTCCTATTAGAATAGGGTCTTACAAGCCTATAAATAGATGTAGTCTACTCCTCTTGTAATTATTCTAATTCGACATAGTGAATTTTCTTCTCCTCTGCCAATGGTTTTTTTTTCGAAAGGGTTTCCACGTAAAAATCTGTGTACTCTTTATTTTTATTTCTCTTTTCTTTGCGATATATTTTCATTACCAACATTCTATTTTTCACAAATTGGTTTTTGGGTATAACTTGTATATGAATATAATCTACTATTCTATATTATGTTTATGTGAATTAAACTTGGTTTTTGGTGTGGGTTTGGCGTACTAACTGCATGATGTTGCTATGCTGTGGTAAACGAATAGGAAGAGTAGTTTTACTTTTTCTTTTCTTTTCAATTTTACTGTGAATATTGCATTTAATTTTTAATTTATTAATTTATCGCATATAAATTGTTTAACTGATAATTTTACTAATTTCTTGCTACAAATAATTAAATTGTTGATTTAACGATAAGATTTAAAAATATTATCCAATTGAATTTTTGAGACTCTAATTCTGATCAATAAAAGTATATGTAGTAATTTCTCTCTCTTTTCTTTTTTTATAAACTAGAAAATGAAATTAATTAGGTTTAAATGAAAGTTAGGCACCAAGTTATAGCAATTACCTAACTTAATTAAGTATTTCTTTACAACTTTTAGTACAAAGCTTGTTGAATTTTTTTGCTGCCATGTTTTCACTCTCCCTAAGCATGTCAAAAGATTAGGGTTAGGGTATTAAAAGAACACACACAATGAAACTAGAAGGGAAGCCCATATTTTCATCATCTAATTCTTGCAGCATAAACTTAAAAGAAAGCTTTATATATAGTGTTTAAGAGTAGCCTTCGAAAGGATCTCTTAACTAGGTTTGGAAAAGGAGAAGAAGAAAAGAAAAAAAGAGAGGGTAATGTCAACAATACAAATGCTTTTCTCTCGTCTTCTTGCTCCAATTACAGTGTATTTTCATTCTATGAATTTGGTACTAAAAGGAATAGTGGGGAAAGTAGTGAGAGTTTGTATGGGAAGTGTTAGAATTTTATGACTTCCTTTTCATAGATTTGGTGGTGGAATTTGGAAGTAGTTGATGTAGAGATGGGTCATTGCCTGTTAGTGTTGGTGGGTTAAAGACCTTGAGAGTTCTTAATTTAGGGTTTTATAGCATTAGTGGAGAGATACCAACCAAGTTTGAAACAAAAGGTGATGTTGGATTTAAGTGGTCATCTCATGAATTTTTGTTTCTTAAAAGAGCTGAAGGACGCTTTTCACTTCTCCAATAGGCGAAGCCCATGAATTTTATGATTAAATGATCGTGTTTTATTTTAAAATGTAATCATCAAAATAATTATAACTTAGTTTTGATGGTCAAGAGTGTTCATCACCTCAAGTGTGACCTGAGTTCAGGTCACGCTTATTGTTCAGATTTTGCCCACGACCAATCCCCGGTAGAAAAGAAGGTTCCATTGGAACTATTAATTATTTCAGGGTGTATTGTCTCTCTTTTATTTACTTAAAAGAGGGAGAGAGAGAGAGAGAGAGAGAGAGAGAAGAAGTTCGGGGGAGAAATGAGAGATATTTTCTTCCACCACCGAGAATTATTTGACTTTTGCATTTCAAACAATTTATATGATACAGCAGGATGCTTTTTTATAGGTATAAAATTTAATGATTCTTTAGATAACTTGTTGTGGTCATTTGAGTTGTTAATTTGTTAATAGTAATACTAAAATTGAAAGCAAAATCAATGAGATGAAGCTCTAACCAAAAGTAAAATTTTAATTTGATTCATAAGTTTAATCATTGATACAAAGATAATTTCTGTGTTCTTTAACGAATTAGTTATAGTTGTTAAAAATGAAAAAGACCAATAAGGCATTACAAACCATATGAATTTTCTTTCAGATTTATTATGGAATCAAGTCGTACGTACGCTTTATCTTAAATATAATTTGATTTCAATTTAATTGTACTTTGTACTAATTATTGGTAAAATTAAGATTTGATCCCTTTAAAATTTGTATATAATTTAATATAATAGTATAAATTTAACTTAACTCCTTAAACATCTATAATTCAATTATCACATTTCTAAATCCTGATTCATGTATCATATCAATTTTGTTAAGATGATTTTGAGAGGATATTTTTAGATAAATTATTAATGAAAATATTTACTTTGATTATCCTATTCCAAAAATAAAGGGGCACGAAACGTAACAAAAAAAAACAAAATGGGATAGTTTAGTTGAGAATATGATTTAACACAAACATAAACTTGAAGATAATATTCAATCGATTAATAACTTTTTTTTTAGAAGCGTAGGGTGATGGAAGAGAGAAGAGGTGGGTTTCAGATCACGGTGTTTGTGTACAACATTCCAGCGTCTATGCATTGGAAGGGTTTATGGGCTCTTTTCAGTTTTCATGGAAAGGTGGTGGATGCGTTCATACCGGAGAAGAGAAGTAGAAGTGGTAAAAGATTCAGTTTTGTGCATTTTTCAAACCTTACAGATGCGCAACGGGCAATTTCAAGACTCAATGGTTTTGTGATTATCGGGAGTAAAATCTGGGTGAAGCTGGCTAGGTTCAAAGAAAGGAGATATATATGGAGAAAAGTTTCACCTCAGATGAGAACGAAGGCTATCAATAATCCAAATAAGGAGGGTTGGGAAGGCGAGAATAACATGAAGGAATGCGTAGAGGATGTTTCTTGGAAAAATAAGACTTAATGACAGGAGAAATGTTGAAGTGAGTTTAAGGAAGGAGAATCAATCAAAAGTAATACAGGGTCATATTGAGGATGAACATCTCTGGAAGCTTCAGAAATGTCTAGTAGGGGAAGTGGCTTCCCTATGCGAAACAAGTATTTTAGAGGATAGAGTTGCAAGAATGGGGTTAGGTGAAATCTGTGTGAAAAGAATTCAAGGTTACTATTTTCTGTTAGAGATTCTAGATGATGATTTATTAGATATCTTAAAGCAGAGTGAATGGTCATACTTAAAGGATTTCTTCATCAACATTACTCCGTGGTCTGAAAAGTTAGTGTTCTCGGAGAGGGTTACTTGGCTTGAAATATCGGGAGTACCTCTGCACTATTGGAACTACGAAACATTTAAAAGGGTGGCTGGTTTATGGGGTAATGTGGTTTCAATGGGAGAAAACTTCACAAAAACATCCAACTTTGAAAAGCTGGAAATGTTGGTCTTAATTCATCAAACGATGAAAATAGAATAAGTAATTGTTGATAAGTCAAATTAAAAAGGGGTTGAAAAGTCAAAAATGGGAGGTGCAAGTGGCACCGAAAGAAAAAAAGTGATAGGCAAGTTGTTTAAAGTTGAATGGGATAATTGCAATTTTGGTCCCTAATTTTTTAGGCCATTCGCAAGTTAGTCCCTGAACCTCAACTATAAATAGGCCTAACCATTTCTCATTTCAACCATCCCAACCAATCTTTCTCTCTTAGTTTTCTCTCTTCTCCCATTTGAGAATTCTTAAGGAATTCTATTTGTTTGTAATACTTTGAAGATAGTAAAGTTATCATCTGGTGTTAGTGCCCGAGGACGTAGGTATAATTTACCGAACCTCGTTAAAACTCTTGTGTTCTTTCTTGTCCTATTTTTCTTTCAATATTTGAGGGTATAATAGTAGTATTTAATTGTGCTATTAAATTACTATAGAAGGGATATCCTGTCTAAGGAAAGACTTGGTATTTAAGAGATCCTTGTGATCCACCTCTCTTCCCTGGGAATTGAACTTTGTGTGATTTTTTAGTACAATAATTTACACGCTTCCGACCCTATTGGAACAACAAGTGGTATCAGAGCCGAAGGTTAATCGTAGTATGCTCTGTGGTTGCAGTTTAAACTGATCTTCCACATCAGAAAAGATTTCCTTAGGTATATTGAAAAATTATGGAGAAAACAATCGGTGTAGGAGCTTCAACATCGTCCATGTGGACAAGACCGACAATTGCAAATGCAAGATTGGCCGTGGAGATCTTTGATGGCACGGGCCATTTTGGTATGTGGCAAAGTGAGGTTCTAGATGCCCTTTTTCAGCAGGGTCTAGACATTGCCATTGATGAAGAGAAACCAGATGATGTACAGGAGAAAGATTGGAAGGCGATCAATCGGTTGGCATGTGGCACAATTCGATCATGCCTTTCTCGAGAGCAGAGGTATGCTTTTTCAAAGGAGACTTCTGCAAATAAGTTGTGGGTGGCACTTGAAGAAAAATTTTTGAAGAAAAACAGTCAAAATAAGCTCCACTTGAAGAAAAGACTGTTTCGCTTCACATATGTCCCAAGTACCACAATGAATGATCACATCACCAAATTTAATCAGTTAGTCACTGATTTGCTGAATATGGATGAGACATTCAAAGATGAAGATTTGGCTTTGATGCTGTTGGGGTCACTTCCTGAGGAGTTTGAGTTCCTAGAAACTACTCTACTTCATGGCAGGAGTGATATATCTCTGAGCGAAGTCTGTGCGGCCTTATACAGTTATGAACAGAGAAAGAAGGACAAACAGAAAAACTCAATCAGAGATACAGAAGCTTTAGTAGTCCGAGGTCGTTCATACACTCGGAAGAAAACTCAAAAGGGGAGATCAAAGTCAAAGTCCAGACTCGGGAAAGATGAATGTGCCTTTTGTCATGAGAAAGGCCACTGGAAGAAAAATTGTCCAAAGCTGAAGAATAAGGGAAAAGCTGCTGTAGATGCTTGTGTTGCAAAGCATGATACTAGTGACTCTGAACTATCACTGGTTGCATCATCATCGTCGTTCCATTCAGATGAGTGGATATTGGATTCGGGTTGTACCTTTCATATGTCCCCTAACCGGGAGTGGTTCTCTGATTTAGTAGAACTAAATGGAGGAGTTGTTTATATGGGCAATGACAATGCCTGTAAAACTGTTGGGATAGGTTCAATCCAATTAAAGAATAAAGATGGATCAACCAGAGTTCTAACTGATGTTCGGTACGTGCCCAGTTTGAAGAAAAATCTCATCTTATTGGGAGCCTTGGAATCCAATGGTTCAGTTGTTACTATGAGAGATGGGGTTTTGAAAGTGACATCTGGCGTACTTGTGATATTGAAGGGCATCAGGAAAAATAACTTGTATTACTACCAAGGTAGTAGAGTTATTGGAGCAGTCGCTGCAGCTTCCGGTAACAAAGACTTGAACTCAATGCAGTTGTGGCATATGAAGTTAGGACATGCCAGCAAAAAATCCTTGCAAATTCTGGCAAAGCAAGGATTGTTGAAAGGTGCAAAGGCTTGCAAATTAAAATTTTGTGAGCATTGTGTTCTGGGAAAGCAAAAGAGAGTGAAATTCGGCACTGCTATCCATAATACAAAAGGTATTTTGGAATATATTCACTCAGATGTGTGGGGGCCTTCCAAAACACCTTCGTTGGGAGGAAAACACTACTTTGTTACTTTTGTTGATGACTTTTCCAGAAGAGTTTGGGTGTATACCATGAAAACTAAAGATGAAGTGCTTGGAGTTTTTCTTAAATGGAAAACTATGATCGAAAACTAGACTGGCAAGAAAATCAAGCGGCTTAGGACGGACAATGGAGGGGAATATAAAAGTGATCCGTTCTTCGATGTGTGCCAAGAGTATGATATTGTTCGACACTTCACAGTTAGGGATACACCACAACAGAATGGAGTGGCAGAGCGTATGAATCGAACATTGCTGGAGAAAGTTCGATGTATGTTGTCCAATGCTGGGTTGGGCAAGTAATTTTGGGCTGAGGCTGTGACATATGCTGGCCATCTTGTTAATCGTTTGCCATCATCTGCATTAGAAAGAAAAACTCCTATGGAGGTATGGTCTGGAAAACCGGCTACAGATTATGATTCCTTACATGTGTTTGGATCCACTGCATATTACCATGTGAAGGAGTCAAAGTTAGATCCGAGGGCAAAGAAAGCTCTCTTTATGGGAATCACTTCTGGAGTGAAGGGATTTCGTCTTTGGTGCTTAAGCACAAAGAAAATGATCTGTAGTAGAGATGTTACCTTTGATGAATCTGCCACATTGAAAAAGGTAGCAGATAAAGATATTCAGACGAGCAATACTCCACAGCAGGTGGAGTGTACTCCAAAACAGGTGGAGTTTGAGCAGATGGGGATTTGCCCAGTTAATAAGTCTAATTCTCCAGCCACAATGGAGGAATTAGAGGTTGAAGAGGTTCTGACCCAAGAACCACTAAGTACACCAGAACCAGTTGCAGTTGCAAGGCCACGTAGAGAAATTCGTAAACCTGCTCGATTTACTGATATGGTGGCCTATGCCCTTCCCGTTGTTGATGATATTCCTATCACTTATCAAGAAGCAATGCAAAGCTTAGAAAGTGATAAATGGAAAAGCGCCATGGATGAAGAAATGCAGTCTCTCCGGAAGAACAATACTTGGGAGTTGGCGCAATTACCGAAAGGTAAAAGGGCAATCGGATGCAAGTGGATATTCGCAAAGAAAGATGGATCTCCTAGCAAGAAGGATATTCGCTGCAAGGCAAGATTGGTAGCTAAAGGCTACGCTCAGAAGGAGGGAATTGACTACAATGATGTATTTTCCCCTGTTGTGAAGCATTCCTCCATTAGAATTTTGTTGGCCTTGGTAGCACAATTGAATTTGGAGCTAGCTCAACTTGATGTTAAGACGGCTTTCTTGCATGGTGAGTTAGAAGAGGAGATCTATATGACTCAGCCCGAAGGATACACAGATGCTGGTGGTAGAAATTGGGTTTGTAAGCTGAACAAATCGCTATATGGATTGAAGCAATCCCCGAGGCAGTGGTACAAGCGATTTGATAGCTTTATGAGAAGGCAGAAGTACACAAGAAGCAAATATGACAATTGTGTATATTTGCAGAAGCTGCATGACGGATCTTTCATTTATCTACTCTTGTATGTTGATGATATGTTAATCGCTTCGAAAAGCCAAAATGAGATAGATAAGCTGAAGGCTCAGTTGAATCAAGAGTTCGAGATGAAAGATCTAGGTGAGGCCAAGAAGATTCTCGGCATGGAGATAAGTAGAGATAGACCGAGAGGCAAGCTCTGTTTAAATTAGAAGCAATATCTGAAAAAGGTATTACAATGTTTTGGTGTAAATGAAAACACAAAACATGTAAGTACCCCACTTGCTTCTCATTTGAAACTTAGTGCTCAATTATCTCCGAAGACTGAAGATGAAAGAGAATATATGGCGAAAGTCCCATATGCTAATGCAGTTGGGAGTTTGATGTATGCGATGGTGTGTACGAGGCCTGACATTTCACAAGCTGTTGGAGTTGTGAGCAGGTATATGCATGATCCTGGAAAAGGACATTGGCAAGCTGTGAAATGGATTCTACGGTATCTTCGAAAAACCGTAGATGTTGGTTTAATTTTTGAACAGGATAAAGCACTTGGTCAGTTTGTAGTTGGATATGTTGATTCCGACTTTGCTGGTGATTTAGATAAACGCCGTTCAACTACGGGGTATCTGTTTACTCTTGCGAAAGCCCCAGTGAGTTGGAAGTCTACCTTACAGT
This sequence comes from Gossypium hirsutum, assembly GCF_007990345.1. Taxonomy (NCBI): domain Eukaryota; kingdom Viridiplantae; phylum Streptophyta; class Magnoliopsida; order Malvales; family Malvaceae; genus Gossypium; species Gossypium hirsutum. Next base: position 8,785,218 of record NC_053431.1, on the reverse strand, counting down.
CTACAGTAGCTGTGTCTACTACAGAGGCAGAATATATGGCAGTTACAGAAGCTGTTAAGGAGGCTATTTGGCTTAATGGATTGTTGAAAGACTTAGGAGTTGTTCAAAGTCACATAAGTTTATATTGTGACAGTCAGAGCGCTATTCATTTAGCGAAAAATCAAGTCTATCATTCAAGAACCAAGCATATCGACGTAAGATATCACTTTGTGCGGGAAGTCTTTGAAAAAGGAAAAATTCTACTTCAGAAGATTCCAACAGCAAATAATCCCGCAGATATGATGACCAAGGTGGTAACAACAATCAAGTTTAATCATTGTTTGAACTTGATTAACATCCTGAGAATTTGAGCACCTTTAGGTGTATGGCGCTCGAGAGCGCATTTGGAGGCACTACAAAAGATAGCTTTATCGAATTTGGGGAGTTGAAGGAAGTGTGTGAAGATGTGATTATCCTAATCAAATCTTCAAGGTGGAGATTGTTGATAAGTCAAATTAAAAAGGGGTTGAAAAGTCAAAAATGGGAGGTGCAAGTGGCACCGAAAGAAAAAAAGTGATAGGCAAGTTGTTTAAAGTTGAATGGGATAATTGCAATTTTGGTCCCTAATTTTTTAGGCCATTTGCAAGTTAGTCCCTGAACCTCAACTATAAATAGGCCTAACCATTTCTCATTTCAACCATCCCAACCAATCTTTCTCTCTTAGTTTTCTCTCTTCTCCCATTTGAGAATTCTTAAGGAATTCTATTTGTTTGTAATACTTTGAAGATAGTAAAGTTATCATCTGGTGTTAGTGCCCGAGGACGTAGGTATAATTTACCGAACCTCGTTAAAACTCTTGTGTTCTTTCTTGTCCTATTTTTCTTTCAATATTTGAGGGTATAATAGTAGTATTTAATTGTGCTATTAAATTACTATAGAAGGGATATTCTATCTAAGGAAAGACTTGGTATTTAAGAGATCCTTGTGATCCACCTCTCTTCCCTGGAAATTGAACTTTGTGTGATTTTTTAGTACAATAATTTACACGCTTCCGACCCTATTGGAACAACAGTAATATGGCTAGAGATAGGAGAAAAAAGCTACCCGATCAGTGTTAGTGAAAAGTGTTGGTCAGAAAATACAAAGATAAACTTGTCGAATAGGGAGAGGCATCAAAATGAGGTTGAAGAAAGCGTATCAGAATCTAGATCGGCGGTAGGCTTGATTCCTGAAGATTTTCCAGAGGGTAACCGAAACGTTTTGAAAGAGGTCATTATGGAACATGGTATTGAAAATGAAAATTTTGATTATGACTGTCAGATATTGTCGGGGGATTTAATTGAGGGGGGTAAAGTAGCAGAAAGTAAAGGTTTTGAAGGGGAAGGAGATGCTGGTTGCAATAATTTTGTAAAAACAGTGGATCGGGCTAGCGAAAATATTGTTAATATGGGCCTAGCAATGGTTTTAGGGCCTGGTGAGGTGTCTTTCGGGGATGGGAACATGGATGAGGAAGTGGGTTTTAATAATATTGGGCAGAGCGAGTGTAATATCTCAAATCTAATAGAAGTACAGGGCCATCAAACAAATCAGAAGAACAAGTTAGTGGGGGTCGGGTTTCTTTCCAGGAGATTGAAGATGCCCTTCTCAACTCGATTCGTTACAGAAAGAAGAAAAAACAGTTCAATAAAAAAATTAGTTCAATGAAGGAGATTCAAGACAAGGTGCTGACTTCTAAAGAAAAGCATAAGAGGGATAGAAGCAGGAGAAAAGAGAAGGTTAAGGTAGTCTCTGACTGCGATGGGAAAATTGTGAATTTTTCATTGTCAGATTCAGATATCAGCAATAGAAGAAAGGTAATTCTCAGAGAGGCGAAGCAAACTTGGGAAGTGGGAAAGAAATTGGGGCTTAGAGCAGGAGGTGATGAAAGAGAAGTCTTAGAGGATATTATGAGCCTTGAGGAACAGAAGAGAAGGAAGTGATGCATTCAAACTCCCAAACTTCAATAAGATGAGTTTTGATTATTTAGTGCTGTTGAGTTTCTGGGTGATATTGATTGGGTGAACATGAAGATAGTTTCTTGGAATATAAGGGGTATGGGTACAGATTTAAAAATTACTTTGGTCAATAGATTAGTGAGTAAGTATAGAGTAGATATGTGTTTTTTACAGGAGTCAAAACTGGAAGTTGTTACTGGAGATTTAATTAGTAGAATTTGGGGTGATGATAACTTCGATTTTAGATATGCAGCTGCTTTAGGAAGGTCGGGGGGATTAATCACAATTTGGGATAAATCGGTATTTCTGTTGAAATCAGAATACTGTGGTAATCGATATATTTTGTTAGAAAGGAAATGGTTGCTTGAAGAGTGGGAGGGAGTTTGAATTAACGTATATGCGCCAAATGTATTGTCTAAACAGAGGAGATTTTGGGACGAGATGGCGGTGTTCAGAAACCAGTTCCATAATTATTGGATTGTAGTAGGAGATTTTAATGCGATCAGGAACAGTAAGGAAAGGAGTAATTGTGTGGGGTTATTGAAGGGTGCAAGAGATTTTAGGGGGTTTATTAATAAATGCAAATTGGTTGATGGGGTTTGATTCCTTTTGATGGGAGATTGGAAAGGGGGATAAGTTTATGTTTCGGGAGGACATTTGGCGTGGAAATCGTCCTTTGAGAGTGGAATATCCAAGGTTATTTCGATTAGCAAAAATTAAGAACGAGGTGGTAAAAGATTATTCACTCTTAAATGGTTTTAAGGAGGTTAATTGGTTGGATTTTTTTACTAGACCACTATTGGATAGGGAGTTGGTTTCGCTTATTGGGTTAAAGGAAAAAGTTGGCATGAAGGTGTTGGTGTCGGATGTGGAGGACAGATTGATTTGGGTCCACGATAGTAAGGGGGTGTTCTCGGTGAAGAAATTATCAAAACTATTATTGGAGGTGGGAGTGGAAGACTTGAGTTTTAATTTTGATAAGATTTGGAAGTTGAAGGTGCCGCCTAGGGTGAGAAGTTTTCTTTGGATGATCTCAATTGATAAACTCCCTACTAAAGAGTTTCTGAGTAGAAGAGGTCTGCATTTTAACAATTTGGAGAGGAGTTGTCCTTGGTGTAATGGAGATTCAGAGAAATTGGAACATCTATTTTTTGGTTGCAAGTTCATTAAAGCGTTTTGGAAAAGAATTTTCAAATGGTGGAACATTAAGTGGTTTCCTGTGGAAGGATTTTTTTAGTTTTTCTCCTTATGTAATAAAGTTAATTTTTCTGGTATAGTTAAAAGTCTATGGTTGATCTCTGTGACTGCGACATGTTGGTCTACTTGGCTGGCAAGGAATGAACTGGTGTTTGATTACAAATATACTTCAATGAATGATTTAGTGTTTCAATCCAAATTACGGGCTTTGATGTGGGTGAGGACTGTCAACGAGGATCTTAGAGTGGAGGAGAGACTTTGGTGGATTTGCCCGATTATATGTTGGAATGAGGCCATAAGAACTGGAATGAGTGGCAGGTGATGTTTCCCTCTGAGAAAGGGTAGGGTAAGATTTTATGCTTGGATTGGTGGGATTTTAAGAGATGAGGATGGGGTGGCAAGGGCAGTTCTTTCAGGTTCTGTAGCTACTAAAGACTCATGTGCGGCTGAAGTGGAAGCAATTATTATTGCCTTGGATATGTTTACAGCGATGGAGTGGTTGAGTAAAAGCTCTTTATCTATTGAACTTGGTTCTAAGGAGGTTTTTTGCTGGATAGAGAACCAAGGGTTGCAACCGTGGCAGCTGTACCCTTGTTTAAAGGATATCGATTCTAGGTTGGTTAGATTAGGCAATGTCAGTTTTGCGACTGCTGATTAGAAGAGTATCGAGTTGGCGTTTACTTTGGCGGTTGCAGGTATTAGAAGACCTGGTTTGTTCAAGGCTTGGTGGTAAGTTCTCATTGTGGTTCTTGGATGCAGATCTTGTCTTTGCCGTTTTCAGAATTGCTGGGTTATGGAGCTGGTATGGTTTGTCTTTGCTAGTTTTTGTTTTTTGGCTCTTTTTTGGGAGATACTGTTTTGGGTGGGAGTGACAGTATTTGTTGTTTTATACTGTATTTTGATTTTGAGCATGGTTTTTGTATTGGGCGTGAGCACTTCGTGGAGGTGGTATGTCTTCCATTGTTTGTTTCTTTCTTAGTTTTTTGGTACTTTGTATTATCTTGATTGAGCAGAAAAAAAAAATTCAATTTTGTTAAAATAGATTTAAAAGTAAGAACTCAATCAATAAATGGATCTATTGAGTAAAAAAGAATAATAATTTATATTAATAATTTCGTTCGTAATAGCGAATTATATTTGTAACTTTAAAAATAATGCATTCTTTGTATATAAATTAAGGTGTAATGATTAATTTACTCCCTAATATTTACTTACTTTCCCACTTTGGCCCTCAAAAAATTTTTTTTTGGATTATTTTGGCCCTTATCCTTCAACTTTAATCAAATTGTTTTCTTTTAGACGAAAAGTTGACTAAAATATTAAAATTTTAACTGCACCAACATGGCTATTTGTGACACTCCACATATAATTCATAAAAATTCAAATAAAATAATAATATTTTGAAACTAAACAAATTTTAAAAATGTTCATAAAATTTTAGAAAAATTATTCATGGTGAAATATAAATAAATTGTCATACAAATTATCACATTAATGTTATTAAAATTTAATAGTTCGGTCAATTTTTTTATTTAAAAGAATATAATTTATCTAAAATTTGAAGGGAATGTGATAAAAAAATAAGTGCTAAAATGAGAGGAAAAGAAAAGTAAACACAAGGACTTTATACCATAAATTTATAACAGTGAATGATGTCAACTGTCAACAAATTTTAATGAGGTGAAAGACTATAATTTTATATATTCTTAAACTAAAATTTCAAATTTTATATATATTTAAAAGGAAAAGGATTGTATGAAATAAAAATGCTATATCATTATGTATTTCTTATTAATTTTTTATGTCATTTCAGTATTTTTTTATGTAATTGACACATCATTTTGATACCTAGACATTAAAACCCTAAACTTTATATCTTGAAATCGTAAACCCTGAACCTTGAACCATAGACCTTAAACTTTGGACATTAGACCCTAGACCAAGGTTTAAGGTTTGGGGAGCTAGGGTTTAGGGCCTAAAGTCTAAGATTTAAGGTCTAGGATTCGAGTTTAAGGTTTAAGGTTTAAGGTCTATAGTTTAAGGTTTAGGGTTTAGAGGTTCAAAATCTATTGTCTAAAGTTTAGTGTTTAGGGTTTTAGGTCTAGGACCCATTGTCCAAGGTCTATGGTGTAGGGTTCAAGATTTACGATTTAAGGTTTAGGGTTTATTGTTAGAGGTTCAGGGTCTAAATTTAAAAAATTATCAAAATGATGTGTCAATTATATGGAAAAAGATGTTGAAATGACATTAAATCATTAATAAGTGATAAAGAATGATATGACGTTTATATTACATACAATCTTTTATCTATATTTAAAAATATTCAAACTGTTTTACATGATAAATGTTTAAATATGAAATTTATTTTTACTTTCGTATCAAAATAACTAAGATTTGATTACAAGGAACCACACAAAAACTATTTATTTAAGATTCTAAAAACAATCAAACGCTAATTTCTTATGCCTTGACAACACAGTGAAACTGGATGTATCAAATTGAATTGATTTTTTTATTAGAAAAAATAAATAAATAAAAACTATATGTTTTAAGTTAATGTTTGAGGTTTCCATGAATTCAAGCATCCAACGTGTGGTGACCACCCAAAACTCCTAGTTATATTACGAGCAGCCTTGGGATACTTAGTCAGAGCCGCCTTGAACCTCTTCCAATCACGGAGGACGGCCGTCAAGTCCCTAACCTTTGCATTTATGTGGCGGCAACAATTCGCATGGACCGTCGTTACAGCACCAACATCTTTACTGTCTTCGCAAAAGCCACTGAAATGTCTCGTCTCCAAGAACCTTACTCGAAGATCCAATTCGGTGACGACCCCATGTCTTAGTAGGTCTAACAACACGTCTTGCTCTTTTTTCCTGGTGGAATTGTCCTTGAGTGAATACCATTTGTCGAACAAAGAGATGGTCTTGTTGTTCGACCTGATGTAATAGAAGCCGGTGTTGATCAAATTATGCTCGGGTCGTCGGCTGCCAAAGTATTTATCAACACTAATCTGGAGATCATCGGTTTTATTCAGGCTTAACTTTGTAAACGGATTCCGTAGCCACACTACATCTGTGTCCTGAGAAAATTTTATTAACATTTAACTTTCTACAAATAGCATATAACCTGATTTTGATGTCACTTTCAACTTTCACTTCAAAGTTAAAGAAAAGAAAAAGCATATAACCAACTTGCTAGAAAGTAACTTAATCAAAAGTATAGGGGTGGTTCAACTAATATAATTACAAGGTTTAATTGATTGATTGGGATATAGGGTTACATTTTTCATGGTTAGTGACCAACATAAAACCATACCTTTATACCCCTAGCATATAGTTGATAAATAAAATATTAATAATGTTAATTATTGGATTAAAATTTTAAATAAAAAATAAAAAATTATATGAAGCAGAGAAAATCACTAAAATAGGGTAAACTATAAAAATAGTCACTTATGTTTGCCTCAGATTATATTTTAATCACTTATGTTTGAAATGTTACATTTTAGTCACTTACGTTATCGTTTTGTTACGAAGTGGTCGCCCTACTGTTAAGCTCCATTACCTCCCTAACGGTATCCTACGTGACAGTCCAAATGGGTTTTAAATGCCAACTTAGATGTTTTACGTGGCAGTCCAAATTAAATTTATTTAATTAAAAATATATTTTTATTCTAGTAATTAAACATCTAAGTTGACATTTAAAATCTATTTAAACTATCACATAAGACTACCATTAGGGAGGTAACGGAGTTTAACAGTGAAATGATCACTTCGTAACATAACGATAACGTAAGTGACTAAAACATAATATTTCAAATATAAATAATTAAAATATGATATGAGACTATTCCTATAAACTATTAAAATAGTGTCGGCAGCTGTAGCAATCGTACAATAGAAATATTAAAGTACACATACATGATTGTTATTTGTTAAAATGTGCTTTATTAATAAATTACAAAATGATGACAGGTTAGTTAAATAAGACCTATTCAATAGATAAAATTCTGTAAAATATTTTATATTTTATTTTCAAAAGATGATTATTTCATCCTCACACGATGTAGGTGAATCAATCCTATATACCCTTTTCATGTGATTCAGGGAGTAGCTTGCCTAAACTTTGGGGCGCACCCATTGCTCAATGACCTTCCACCACGTACCATCAATGCCATTCAATCGTAGAATGCCACATGCTACCTTGACGTAGCTGTCTTTCACGTTGTATTGAACTTCATTTCATATTAAAAGTCAAAACCAAATTTCTAATATCTCCTTAATTAAACATTTTTTTATATATATATTCTCCCGATTGGACCACCTACACTACAACCCCATGGCCATGGACATATATTCCCACAATTCCATAAATTTCGAAGCAATGCATGTTGAAAATCTATCATAAGTGGTGAAAATAAATCCGAGTTTGAGAAAATTATTCATATAAAACATAAAATTCTTGGTTTGGCGGCATATTAAGAATTGAATTATAACTTTCAAAGATTATAAGCTCTTTTTCTTTGTTATTAATTAGAATTTATATTTCGCCTAATTTTTTATCATTTTTTTATATATACTTTAATTTTTAATATAATTTGACACTTAAATATCTTATTTTAATTAAAATATTTTAGTAAAAATGAATTATTCAAAAAAATTTAAATCAATTTTAATCTTTAAGTTTTTATTTTATATTTCAATATATTTTATTTTATAATCGAAGAATTATTCAAGAAAATGAAAGAACTATTAGAGAAGGTCAAAGAAAGAAGCATACCGTGAAAATGAAACTGTAGCCACGCCTCAACACTTCCGTAAGGAAAAAAGTTCTTCTCCACATCATCTTGATAAAATCCCGGGACATGAATACCTTCTCCTCCCCGAAATCTACACCCTCCGTCACCAATCTGTAACAGTGCAATCGCTTGAACATGCACCGATCGTAAGCCGTCTGATCCACCGCAACCAGGAGCAGGTGGTCCAGCAATGGCCTCGTATCTTCACCCAGCCAAAAGCTCTCCAAGAAAAGGTCCAGCATTGTGGTCTCCGCATTAACGCTTTGCTCGACGTAAGCCCTGTTGACAACCGCTATTATGACGGTCTTATTCCGCATCGAAGCTTCCTCTAACGCCAAATCAAGCTCGTCTTTCACAGCAAACTCTACAGCAGTCTTTATAAAAAAAACTGATATTACAGTCTGCACACACGTGTATATATATATATACATGAGAAGTTAATATTAATAAATACTTACAAAATTTTTGGGAGAACCGTTGGGTTGATCGAAGGGGAGTAACGGGTTTGAAGGAGACCATACACATATGTAGAGAAAGCCAGCGAAAAGGAGAAAAACAATGGCGGAAGTTCCAGGGGAAAACTTCTTTGTATGTTCCATTGAAGGAGAGAGAGGGGTGTGTTGGGGTTTGAAGTTGCTAAGAGGACGAAGTTAAAAGGCTTTGGTTTATATTTGGTGTGTCAGGAGTACAGGAGGTGAGATGGGTCAAATGCATAATTTTGGTAGAATTGTCACACGAAGTGGCTGAGGGGCAAACCAGCGGTTGATTTGGCATGGATTTTAGATATAAGATATAATGACTCTTTTGGACTTTAGTTTTATAAAAAATTTCTTTTTAGTTTTTTTTAACTCTAAAATATGTTTGTTTGTGAAATTACTTTAAAATAGATAAAAAAGTTAATATTTATTAATTTTGAGGTGATTTAACAAACAATTCAAGTTTAAGGATTAAAAGATGTGAAAAATTAAATAAATAGTTAAAGTTATTTTTTTTTATAAAGTTGGAGGTCCAAAAAATTTCATTTTGCTTACTTATTATTATTTGTTCAAGGCATAGGTTTTACTTATAGGTTAATAACTTGTAAATGAATATATTCTACTATTATATGTTACAAATATAATTCTTACGCTTTGCATTGGATTGATTATTTATTTGTATTAAATTATTGAGTAAAAATTTAAAAGTTAAAATATGTTTATTTAAAAGTTAAAATATGTTTTGAGTCTCTATATGTTTTGTACATTTAAAATTAGTCCATAATTTTATTTTCATGAATTTAATCTTTTTACTTTTTAAAATTTAAAATTCATGTCTAATTGTTATTACTATTAAAATTCTTCTATTAATTTTACTTGAGTGACATTTTGAAATTAAATATATATATTCAACTGGTAGCATGCAATAATAAAAATAATGTTGAAAATACTAATTAGGATTTCTTTTCTTATAAATACTCGTTCGAACTCATCATTGGAAAATATTTTTTGTTCTAGTGTTCTTAAGAAAAATTGATGTCGACATTTTATTGAAATAATTAACAATATTAACTAGTTAAACTAACTAATGACATTATAAAGTAGAGGAATCAAAATATATAAATAATTAAAACAAATGTATTAAATCTTAAGTTTTAGCATAGTATAGGAGTCAAAGTTGAAATTTGACCATTATTTTATAATGTTTAAAAAACAAATTATTAGTTTCTAAGTCTTTTATGTCATTCAAATTATATATAATCATGTAATATTTTAACAAAAAAGTTAATAATATTAATTATTTGAGCTAATTAATAATATTATAAAAAAATATAGAGGTAAAATTACATTAGAAATTAAATTAATTTATGATAAATCCCTTCAAAAATAATGAGATAATAAATTAATATATGATAAAATTAGACGAAAAATATTACTTTTGCAAAACACGTATTCTGTCACCTGGCCATTAAAATTAATCTTGATTAAGACTTGTCATTCAACCAATTAATGAACATTTTAAGAGAAGAAAACCCAAGTTTTGTTTGAGGGTCATAATCATAAAAATTTATATATTAAACAAGAATGAGTGATTAGTAATGAGAGACAAATAAAATAAAGAGCAAAGAAGAAGCAAAAATCTAGGATTGGGTGGCAGGTGTTGACAAATCATACCAAATAAGATGCCATCACTTATATAATGCAATTATTAAGGGTCTCTCATGCTGTATTTAAGTAGGAGTGGTTTTAATATATTATGGATTTTAAATTTTGTATTGGTGGCTAAGGACATGATTTTATTTTAATTTAATCACATTATTATTGCTTAATGAAAAACTGACCCACACCTTCTCATTTTTTCCAATAAATAAATTTATAAATGTTTCTGCCATTCATATTATTATTTAGACAGGTTGAATTAGAATGTGATAATGTATTATTAGTTAATATTTTGTAGAATGGACTTGCAGCAATAAGTAGTATTATCGAAATTAAGTTGATACATGAATGGTACTCTAAGGATTAACAAATTAAGTTTCATCACATTTGGCGGGATAGTAATAAAGTTACAGATCAACTAGCTAAGATGGACGAAGGCAGAATTAATTGCTTGGTCACGCTTGAAGATCCACCCCTCTCTGTGCGGGATTTGTTGGAAAAGGTTATCTACAATTCAAGCATGGATGAGAGTTGAAGCTGAATGTATTATTTCTACTTATAACTTAAAAAGAAAAAAGAGTAATTCCATGGGAGCTATGGTTCTTTTATGGCAGAAGGCAGTAAAAGACACCAAAGATTTTCACAGTAGGAGAGATTGCAGAACGCATTATCTTAATTTCGGATCAAAACTTATTGGAATACTTCATTAATTTAACATCAATTTTTAAATCATTTATAACCTTTCAATTTCATCTAAACTTTACTTCATTAATTAGAGATGACAAAATCCAAATCGTTTGATAGATTTTATATCAATTTATTCTGAATGGAGTAGATGTTTTCTTTTGCAAAGTGGATGCGAGCAGGGCGAATGGATTTTTCTTTTGAATAGTTAGTATGGAATTACTTACTTCACCTTAATATAAAATCATTCTATCTTTATATAAACAACTGAAAGGGTAAAAATGTAATAACATAATATAGAAAAATTCATATATTTTATATTTAAATATTTTTGCGAAAAATTATATTTTAATATTTACTTGATCCACTACAGGAAAATAGGGTTTTAGCGGCGTTTTTAGCAGCGTTTTAACAAAAAAAAGCCGCAAAAATTGTAAAACACAGAGCAATAGCAGCGTTTTTAGAAAACGCCGCTAAAAACAGAGTAATAGCGGCGTTTTTTGTTAAAACACCGCTAAAAACAGAGCAATAGCGGTGCTTTTGGTAAAACGCCGCTAAAAGTCGGAGCAATAGCGGCGCTTTTGGTAAAACGCCGCTAAAAGTCATATAACCCCTAAAACTCTAAACCCTAAAAAATCATGAACACTAATCTATAACCCCTAAAATACTAAACCCCTAAACCCTAAAAACACTAAACACTAAACTATAACTTTTAAAACCCTAAACCCCAAAAAACATCAGATGAATGTTGATGTGTATATACATATATATTAATGTAAAAGCTGATGTTCATAATAAATTATGGAAGCAATACTTAATATTGATTAAATTTATTTTTTGGTTTACGGTTTAATATTTAAGGTTTAAGGTCTATGGTTTAGGGTTTTATGGCCATGGGTATATAGTATATTAATCTCAAGTGAATCATATTCAATAATTAAATCCTAAACCCTATAATTAATTATTGTTATCGATAATAGATATCTTGATTTTTATAAAAAAATATTTTTTATATATTAATAAGGTGTTATATTGTTTAATGGATTGAAGGGATATTTTGTGGAAAATGTTTTAAATGATAAGTTTACCTTTAAATTTTATTAATAGTTTTTTGTTTATACTATTTTAATATTTATCTATACTGATTAATCAAAATATATATTTATTTATACGAACGAAAATTCTCTGCACTCATTTGTGTCTCCATGTTTTTTAATTGTAACTCATTTTCTTTTTAAAATATATATTGTGTCTCCACGTTTTTTCATTTTCTTTTACACAATTATTGATATAACATCATTTTATATTTACATATTGCATGGATACATAAATATTTATATTTATTCAATATAAAAATATATTGATGTATTTATTTTTTTAAATGTGTATGATTAAATCAAAATTAAAGTTTCAATTATACATTTAAACCACAATTAGAATTTCACGTCTACAATTACACATTAAACCGAAATAAAAAATAAACTCAAAAATTAAAAATTTAAAAATTTAAAAATTAAAATTTAAAAATAAAAAATTAAAAATTTAAAAATAAAAAATAAAAAATAAAAAATAAAAAACTTAAAATTTAATATTTAATATTTTAGTCCATATTTCAATTAAAAAATTCAATATTCAAAATTAAAAAAAATTCCAAAAGAGAAAAATAAAAAAATATGTTAAATATAAAAAAATTTAAAATTAATCAATAGTGGCGTTTTACGTTAAAACGCCACAAAAAATTGAGTTATAATGGCATTTTTAATGAAAACGCCGCAAAAAAAATCAAAATCCCCAATTTTGAATACCCGCTCGTTAGTCCCTAAATCCCCCAAATAGCTCTCAAAATTTGCCCCCAAATTTCCCATTTCCAGCAACACCAAGTCAATACACCTACACCAATCACACTTGTTTATCCTTTTCATTGCACTGATTTCACCCACTATAGCTACTCATTTTCTCTCGATCTGTTACGGTTTCTTTTAATTCCAGGCTTTCAAGAAAGCACTGAGCCTGCTCCGAAAATGCTGTGAGAAAGAGGATCTGTTGGTTTAGGATATAACTTTTGGTTCATGAAGAAGCGACCCCTCCGCATCAAGATAGTCAATCGCTGCTCCTAGAACCGGGGGAAGACTAAATGGGCGAAAAGAAGACATTCCGGGGGCGAGTGAATCAGGCTCCGTGCCAGTGAATCTAGTTGCTGGTTGATCTCCCTTAGGGCGAGTTGCTATCGTTGCTTCCTCTTTCGTTCATATTTAATATTTAATATTTTAATATTTTAGTCCATATTTCAATTAAAAATTCAATATTCAAAATTAAAAAAATTCCAAAAGAGAAAAATAAAAAAATATGTTAAATATAAAAAAATTTAAAATTAATCAATAGTGGCGTTTTACGTTAAAACGCCACAAAAAATTGAGTTATAATGGCATTTTTAATGAAAACGCCGCAAAAAAAATCAAAATCCCCAATTTTTGAATACCCGCTCGTTAGTCCCTAAATCCCCCAAATAGCTCTCAAAATTTGCCCCCAAATTTCCCATTTCCAGCAACACCAAGTCAATACACCTACACCAATCACACTTGTTTATCCTTTTCATTGCACTGATTTCACCCACTATAGCTACTCATTTTCTCTCGATCTGTTACGGTTTCTTTTAATTCCAGGCTTTCAAGAAAGCACTGAGCCTGCTCCGAAAATGCTGTGAGAAAGAGGATCTGTTGGTTTAGGATATAACTTTTGGTTCATGAAGAAGCGACCCCTCCGCATCAAGATAGTCAATCGCTGCTCCTAGAACCGGGGGAAGACTAAATGGGCGAAAAGAAGACATTCCGGGGGCGAGTGAATCAGGCTCCGTGCCAGTGAATCTAGTTGCTGGTTGATCTCCCTTAGGGCGAGTTGCTATCGTTGCTTCCTCTTTCGTTCATATTTAATATTTAATATTTTAATATTTTAGTCCATATTTCAATTAAAAAATTCAATATTCAAAATTAAAAAAAATTCCAAAAGAGAAAAATAAAAAATATGTTAAATATAAAAAAATTTAAAATTAATCAATAGTGGCGTTTTACGTTAAAACGCCACAAAAAATTGAGTTATAATGGCATTTTTAATGAAAACGCCGCAAAAAAATCAAAATCCCCAATTTTTGAATACCCGCTCGTTAGTCCCTAAATCCCCCAAATAGCTCTCAAAATTTGCCCCCAAATTTCCCATTTCCAGCAACACCAAGTCAATACACCTACACCAATCACACTTGTTTATCCTTTTCATTGCACTGATTTCACCCACTATAGCTACTCATTTTCTCTCGATCTGTTACGGTTTCTTTTAATTCCAGGCTTTCAAGAAAGCACTGAGCCTGCTCCGAAAATGCTGTGAGAAAGAGGATCTGTTGGTTTAGGATATAACTTTTGGTTCATGAAGAAGCGACCCCTCCGCATCAAGATAGTCAATCGCTGCTCCTAGAACCGGGGGAAGACTAAATGGGCGAAAAGAAGACATTCCGGGGGCGAGTGAATCAGGCTCCGTGCCAGTGAATCTAGTTGCTGGTTGATCTCCCTTAGGGCGAGTTGCTATCGTTGCTTCCTCTTTCGTTCATATTTAATATTTAATATTTTAATATTTTAGTCCATATTTCAATTAAAAAATTCAATATTCAAAATTAAAAAAAATTCCAAAAGAGAAAAATAAAAAAATATGTTAAATATAAAAAAATTTAAAATTAATCAATAGTGGCGTTTTACGTTAAAACGCCACAAAAAATTGAGTTATAATGGCATTTTTAATGAAAACGCCGCAAAAAAAATCAAAATCCCCAATTTTTGAATACCCGCTCGTTAGTCCCTAAATCCCCCAAATAGCTCTCAAAATTTGCCCCCAAATTTCCCATTTCCAGCAACACCAAGTCAATACACCTACACCAATCACACTTGTTTATCCTTTTCATTGCACTGATTTCACCCACTATAGCTACTCATTTTCTCTCGATCTGTTACGGTTTCTTTTAATTCCAGGCTTTCAAGAAAGCACTGAGCCTGCTCCGAAAATGCTGTGAGAAAGAGGATCTGTTGGTTTAGGATATAACTTTTGGTTCATGAAGAAGCGACCCCTCCGCATCAAGATAGTCAATCGCTGCTCCTAGAACCGGGGGAAGACTAAATGGGCGAAAAGAAGACATTCCGGGGGCGAGTGAATCAGGCTCCGTGCCAGTGAATCTAGTTGCTGGTTGATCTCCCTTAGGGCGAGTTGCTATCGTTGCTTCCTCTTTCGTTCATATTTAATATTTAATATTTTAATATTTTAGTCCATATTTCAATTAAAAAATTCAATATTCAAAATTAAAAAAAATTCCAAAAGAGAAAAATAAAAAAATATGTTAAATATAAAAAAATTTAAAATTAATCAATAGTGGCGTTTTACGTTAAAACGCCACAAAAAATTGAGTTATAATGGCATTTTTAATGAAAACGCCGCAAAAAAAATCAAAATCCCCAATTTTTGAATACCCGCTCGTTAGTCCCTAAATCCCCCAAATAGCTCTCAAAATTTGCCCCCAAATTTCCCATTTCCAGCAACACCAAGTCAATACACCTACACCAATCACACTTGTTTATCCTTTTCATTGCACTGATTTCACCCACTATAGCTACTCATTTTCTCTCGATCTGTTACGGTTTCTTTTAATTCCAGGCTTTCAAGAAAGCACTGAGCCTGCTCCGAAAATGCTGTGAGAAAGAGGATCTGTTGGTTTAGGATATAACTTTTGGTTCATGAAGAAGCGACCCCTCCGCATCAAGATAGTCAATCGCTGCTCCTAGAACTGGGGGAAGACTAAATGGGCGAAAAGAAGACATTCCGGGGGCGAGTGAATCAGGCTCCGTGCCAGTGAATCTAGTTGCTGGTTGATCTCCCTTAGGGCGAGTTGCTATCGTTGCTTCCTCTTTCGTTCATATTTAATATTTAATATTTTAATATTTTAGTCCATATTTCAATTAAAAAATTCAATATTCAAAATTAAAAAAAATTCCAAAAGAGAAAAATAAAAAAATATGTTAAATATAAAAAAATTTAAAATTAATCAATAGTGGCGTTTTACGTTAAAACGCCACAAAAAATTGAGTTATAATGGCATTTTTAATGAAAACGCCGCAAAAAAAATCAAAATCCCCAATTTTTGAATACCCGCTCGTTAGTCCCTAAATCCCCAAATAGCTCTCAAAATTTGCCCCCAAATTTCCCATTTCCAGCAACACCAAGTCAATACACCTACACCAATCACACTTGTTTATCCTTTTCATTGCACTGATTTCACCCACTATAGCTACTCATTTTCTCTCGATCTGTTACGGTTTCTTTTAATTCCAGGCTTTCAAGAAAGCACTGAGCCTGCTCCGAAAATGCTGTGAGAAAGAGGATCTGTTGGTTTAGGATATAACTTTTGGTTCATGAAGAAGCGACCCCTCCGCATCAAGATAGTCAATCGCTGCTCCTAGAACCGGGGGAAGACTAAATGGGCGAAAAGAAGACATTCCGGGGGCGAGTGAATCAGGCTCCGTGCCAGTGAATCTAGTTGCTGGTTGATCTCCCTTAGGGCGAGTTGCTATCGTTGCTTCCTCTTTCGTTCATATTTAATATTTAATATTTTAATATTTTAGTCCATATTTCAATTAAAAATTCAATATTCAAAATTAAAAAAATTCCAAAGAGAAAAATAAAAAAATATGTTAAATATAAAAAATTTAAAATTAATCAATAGTGGCGTTTTACGTTAAAACGCCACAAAAAATTGAGTTATAATGGCATTTTTAATGAAAACGCCGCAAAAAAAAATCAAAATCCCCAATTTTGAATACCCGCTCGTTAGTCCCTAAATCCCCCAAATAGCTCTCAAAATTTGCCCCCAAATTCCCCATTTCCAGCAACACCAAGTCAATACACCTACACCAATCACACTTGTTTATCCTTTTCATTTCACTGCACTGATTTCACCCACCATAGCTACTCATTTTCTCTCGATCTGTTACGGTTTCTTTTAATTCCAGGCTTTCAAGAAAGCACTGAGCCTGCTCCGAAAATGCTGTGAGAAAGAGGATCTGTTGGTTTAGGATATAACTTTTGGTTCATGAAGAAGCGACCCCTCCGCATCAAGATAGTCAATCGCTGCTCCTAGAACCGGGGGAAGACTAAATGGGCGAAAAGAAGACATTCAGGGGGCGAGTGAATCAGGCTCCGTGCCAGTGAATCTAGTTGCTAGTTGATCTCCCTCAGGGCGAGTTGCTATCGTTGCTTCCTCTTTCGTTCAAGCGGCATGAAGCAAATTGGTCCCAAACTGTATTAAGCAAATTGGCTGGATCTAGTAAAAGGAGGGTTCATAGCAAATGTTCAGTGCGCTGAAGTCTGGTGTCAATGACAAAGGAGTTTTTCGCTGAATATTTTAAGAAAGAAAATTCCAAGAAGAAACAGGTTCAGTTATCAAAACAGTTCACCTTAATTTGTTGGTTCTTAACAAGTTTTGGTGTTAATTTTGACTGCACATATTTGGAATTCGGTCATGCTGATTTTGTTTTTTCTTTTTTAATAACACTAGTAGCCAACAATTAACCTTACTGTTCTTATACTTACACGTCTAATGGTTGCCTCTTGCATTTCAGGCACTTTATGTGATGAATCCTAATAAGTTCAGGGCATGTGAGTTTCTCATACGTTCCATGAATGAGAGCATGGTGATAAGATAAAATTTTATTAGCTTTTTATATAATTTTTACAGTTTCTTTTTTGTATAAAGTTTGGTCTTCTAAAAATCTTTCCTGTCTCAAACTCAACAGGTAGTCAATAAGCACTAAAACTGATTTTTCACAGTTTTTGTCTTCTATTTCTGGTATGTTAAGCTTCTCTTTTACCCTTTTTTTATTTTCTGTAATCTTTTGCTACTTTGGGTCTCCTGTAATATAAATTTTTTCTATCTTTATTCATTTTCTTAAACAAAAACTATTAATTTAAGCATTGAAGAGTGATTGAAATGCAAACTTTGCTTGTTGTCCCTAGTTGCATCGGCAAACCATAGGTGCCTTAATTGAGTATGCTATCAACAGTAGTTTATATCCCCACTGGTAGAGTCTTTCCAAATCAAGTAATTTGGATTAGAATTGAGACTGCAAAGTATGCATGAATTCTGTCCATTGGTTCAACTCCCATTAAAATAAATGGATGCCCATGTTCCAACTCCACTACTTTCCCATCTTAAAGCCAAGCAGAGTAAAAGCTTGGACCACTAGCATTGTGATGTCAAGAAGCAGTTGTAATACTTTGGTTAAATGGAGTTGCCTCCCATAGGTTGGATCAAATTAAATACGGATGATTAATTATTATTCATGTTTGAGTGTTAATTACTTACAGTATATATTTAAATATAAATATTAAGTTGTATTAGCTTTTTTTTTTCCAATTGTATGTGTATGTTATTTTTTTAATTAAAATTTTGATGATATTTTAGATTTGAAATTTCTGCATCAAGCATTGTCGTCTTGCTAATGTGTTGTTTGTTTAATGTTGTGGATGATGCAAAGGTTTGTGAGAAGAAAATAAGCTTTTCACTAACATTTCAACTTGATTTTTAATCCTTTTTCTCATTTATTTTTCTAAATTTGTAAAATAATATTCTGATTTGAATATTATAGTTATTGTATTTTAGGTGAAATTATGTGTTTGAATTGGATTACTTATCAGCTTGGGAGCGTAATTTTATTAGGCAAAAACTATGAGTGAAAGATAATTACCTTAGCTGATTTGTAGACTTGTGGATTATTACCTCTTTGAATGTTGGTGCAAATTTGTTTCTAGTGCTAATATTTAATTTAATTTGAGTGTGAATTTAGTGATTATCGAGTTAATTACTTAAATTTAGTGAGGAGTGGAAATTTAGAATCTCTGATTGTGTATTTGATTGGTGGTTAAATAGGTGATGTGTCGGTCATGCATGATGTATCTGTTGATCTTGTCACTAATGCTGTAGAAGGTTCCTAATTCCTTTTCTTATGTTGATTTTTTTTAAAAAACTTTTGGCATTGCGTTAAACATATTTCTGCAACAGGTGTTTCTAGCCCACGGACTACAGCTTGAGAAAATAAACAAAGCTTTAATATTTGATTGTAAATTGTCTTGCAACGTTTAGATGTTTTGTTGTTTTTATTAATTAACACTAGCAATGATCTTGATTTTCAAATTTCAACATCCTAATAACATGGTTTATCAAATTTAGGTAAGATCAATCCTTGGTGGTTTAATCTTGCTATTTCGGGTTGGAAGAACTGTATAAAAGAAATCAGCTAAATTGCTGCTATTAATGATGTCCGGAAGTGAGTAAGTTGATGTTTGAAATATCTTTGTATGGTGGAGTGAATGTTGCTGTATATTGTTGCTCATTACCGAATTAATGTTGAAACTAAGCTAATTAAATGGTGGATATATAATTTGCTGTCGATTATGATGGAAATGACTATTAAATGTTTAAAATTCCTCTTATTTAATTGATGGCTGCTATTGTTTAAATGCTACAAATTGAAGTGTTTAAATGCTGTAAATTAAAGTGTTTAAATGTTGTAAATTGAAGTGTTTAAGTACTGCAAATTGAAGTGTTTAACTACTGCAAATTGAAGTGTTTAGTTGCTGGAAATTGAGATGTTTTATCGCTGTAATTGAGTTGTATAAATGTTGTTAATTGAGATGTTAAAGTGCTGCAAATTGAAGTGTTTAAATGCTGTAAATTGAAGTGCTTAAATGTTGTAAAATGAAGTGTTTTATGTACTGCAAATTGAAGTGTTTAGTTGCTGGAAATTGAGATGTTTTATCGCTGCAAATTGAAGTGTTTAGTTGCTGGAAAAGAGATCTCTTTTCCTGTATTTTGTAGTTAACGGATTTAGGTTTCACGTTACATTATTTTGTATGTTGTAGGTACATATTATGCACAGCCTTTTCAATGACCTCTGCATTAACAAACTGGAGTAGTGTACAAAAATCTTTTACACACTTTCAGACTATACAAATCTATAATATTTTTCCCCCCTGTTTGTAGGTTCATTGGCATCTTGTCCTGATGAGAGTGTAGTTTATGAAGCTTTAAACTTTACATTGTCCTCCGGGGTATTAGAATTCCTAGTTCAAAACTTAGCAATTTGTCTTTTATAAAAGACCTTTCAATTTTCAATGTTGTTTAGGTTTGCAAACAAGATGTTGTATTTGGACTTGCTGTTAGTTTTGATTCTATATTTTTATTTTAATATTTAATAACTTGAGTTCTAACTTTTGAATTTTAATTGTGTTATTAATTTATTATTTTAAATTCTAAATTTGAATTCATCAAATTTTATATTTAATTTTAAAGTTAAAATTTTCATAGAAAATTTAATTTGATAATGAATTTTAATAGAAAATTTTTATATTTATATCATGGATATTATTCTCCTCAATATTTTGATAATGAATTTTAATTTTTCATGACCTTTATAATATTTTATAATATACTTTTTTTTAAATTTCATGACCTTTAGCGGCGTTTGTGGAAAAAGCGCTGCTAAAGGTCACGACTTTTTAGCGGCGTTTGTGGGAAAAGCGCTACTACAGGTCGCGACTTTTAGCGGCGTTTGTGGGAAAAGCGCCGCTAAAGACCATAACCTTTAGCGGCGTTTGTGGGAAAAGTGCCACTAAAGGCCATGACCTTTAGCGGGTTTTTTAAAATAAATGCCGCAAACTTTTGTGGCGCCATCTATAGCGACGTTTTTTGTGGCACTTGTAAAAGTGCCGCTAAAGGCCTAAAAAACGCCGCTAAAAGTCAGTTTTGTTGTAGTGTGACTTTTAAAAGATTGAAGATATAAAAAATAAGTAACAATATTTAAATTGAAGCAGAACAAGGTGGAACAGGGATGAATATATCTAACATTTATAGAGATGATAGTGATTTTCAATATTATACATCCACAATAAAAAAGGATAGATGGTGGAGCATATTGTACAAACTATATAGCGATAATAAATTTAGTAATATTTGTTTCTCCACATTCCATTGTCATCCTTACTATTAAGTATATTTTTTAATAGAAAATTGGCTAACATGCATCCGTGACTAACATGTTTCCCTTGGAAAATATATGATGTATGTTGAGGCAACTAATTTTACATTAAAACTATTCAATGAAATTAGTATAATTTACTTATTTGTTAATAATAAAAGTGCAATGATACAATTTGATGAAATTTAAAAGAATAAGGTATTTATACCATTATAAAATTTTTAGTTGATTTAGTACTATCAGTTAATTGCACACAATCACAAGTAATAAAAACTGAAAATTTTAATTTATTAAAAAATAATAAATATTGTTATAAAAATATTTTTATATACTTACTAGAAATAGACTATCATGTGATTCGAATGTATGATAGTGGATTTTTAGGGTGAACAATCAAAATATAATTACAAAAAGTTAGGTTTACTTTTATAATCGATAAATATATAATATTTGATATACTAACAATTTACTTTTTTATTTAACTGGCAGCCTTAAAAAGTTACTATATATTCCTTTTTTTAATATTTTATTTTATTCTTATAGGGCGTTCGTCAACCCCATGACCTTACGTGTAAAATCTAAATGCACCATATATTCTCATTGAAAAATATCACATCCTTTTAAATTTTACCATTTATTTAAGGATTAATAATTAATACATTGACAAATTTTTTTTTTCACAAGTAACCTTTAAAATTTCTAAAACCTGGAATAGGGAGCTGGTTCATTATTTAGTTGATGAAGATACAGCAGCTTGAATCTTTTCTATTCCGATTTCTAGGTGTAGCTCGAAGGATATACTGGTTTAGAAACACGAAGGTTCTGGGGAGTGCACTGTTAAGAGTGGCTATCGAGTCCTGACTACAGCTCTTTTACAATACAATACACACATTTCCTCTACTATTAATGATTACAAAGAATTTTACAAAGCCCTATGGTCACTGAATATTCCACAAAAAAATAAAATTCATGTCTGGATGCTGTTTAATGATTTGTTAACATGGCCCAAGTTGAGGTAAAAAAATACCAATTAGAGCCCATGCCATATGTCTTCAACTATAACCAAAAATGGAAAGCAAAGAAAAAAAAAAACAGGATAAGAATGCCCTCAAATCATTCCAATAAGCAGCCAATTTACAGAACCCAAAACATCCATTGAGTTCTTGAAGGTGATAAATAAATGGGGTTGTACTGATCTAATCGACCGAATCAATACAAAGGAAAAATGTAACAAGTAAGAACAAGACAAGAATATGGAGAGAATTATAAGAGGAGAACCATCATCGTCAACTTGACACTGTCGTCCCAAAAGGGAGTTTATTTTAAAGAACACGGCATACACTTGGTCTTTTCTTTTGCTTCTTGTGCTTTGGAGGCTGGACAACCACCTTGATTGCACCATCAAATACAGCTTTCACATTCTGCAATTTTCAAACACTAATGAATGCTATTATCCACTAATTTCTCCAATATCCTGTTTGTTTAGTTAGTGTTAAGATTTCACTTGGGAAGGACCAAAAAAAAAAGACATAAAGATTCCGGTTGGTGTATGTAACAGCCACTTTAGGTTAACAGATGCAAGATGAAACCTGTTGTGTCTTGGAGCTGCACTCTATGTAAGCCAGTGCTCCTATTTGTCTCTTTAGTTCAAGACCCTGCCCAAAAAAGATAGTAAAAAAAAAGTTGAAACATCTAATATTACAATACAATACAACAAATTTGACATCTGTGGTTACCTGTTCTGTAGAAATAGTTGATGCCCCTGGATAGTCCAAGCGGAACTGTCTATCTTCTCTTAAATCTGCATCCCCATTTAAATTTATTAACATAACAAAGCCATGCATGTCTAGACATGGCATGTTCATATGCTGTAGTTTATGTACACATTTCGAATGCTTATGAACCATGCACCTAGGATTATCTTATAATGATAACTTGTTTAGAAAGGAAAAAGAATGATTGTTTTAGAAAGGGAAAAGAATGATTGTAAGTGTAAGAAGTGGATAAAAAAGAACCAAGGACATGCTCAATTATTGAGAGCATCTTGAATCTTGATTCATAAGCAAAGGCATGGTTCTTGAAACATTCATTTAACTTGCACAAAGAATACACGAAGAAGAACAAAAAAAAAAAGAAGAAGGCATTTTCATCACCTAGTTTTGTTCCCACAAGAACAATGGGCACTGCTGGGGCATAATGTTTCAGCTCTGGGAGCCACTTCACCAGCACAAGGACCATAATGAAAAAAGAACAAAACACGTAAAGGAATCAGAAAAGTTGTAATAGTATATGGTATATTAGCATAAGGCATAAGCAAAAGAGAGAAACATACTTTTTTTGTTACATTCTCATAGCTAGGCCTACTAAGGAGGGAGAAAGCAAGAATAAACACATCAGCTCCTCTGTAACTTAGAGGCCTCAACCTGTTATAGTCTTCCTGACCTGAACAACTCTTACTATCAACATTATGGAAAATTCTGTTTCGTTTTATAATCGAATCGATGGACGTTAACTCAAGAAACTAGTATTCATTTTATGATATATGCAAAAGAACTTGAATAAGATCAATGTATATGGAAGAATAAAGTAGAGGAGCATAATACCAGCAGTATCCCAGAGACCCAAATTCACAGTCTGCCCATCAACCATAACATTGGCACTAAAGTTATCAAAAACAGTAGGAACATAATCCTGTAAATACCCAGAAAGCAACTCAAAATTGAAAAAATAAAATGAAACATGAAATGTAAGAAGATAGTAGAGAAAGAAGAAGAAAAGTTGATACAGTTGGAAAAGTGTTGGTAGTGTAAGAGATAAGGAGACAAGTCTTCCCAACAGCTCCATCTCCTACTGTAACACATTTTATGAATCTTGTTTGGGCTGTAGATGTGGCTGCTGCTGCTACTGCTGTTGTTGCACTTGCAGTACTCATTGTATGCTAATGCCCGTCTGTTTGAACTCTCCTCAAACCTGAGAAGTTTCTGAGTTAAAAACCAAACATTTTTATGAACTTGGTGAGGAAACAAACTTAAATGGAGGGATTCATCATTTAATTTGAGCTGTCAGAGAGCCAAAAGGAGAAAGAAAAAGGAATACTTACTCCCTTTGTGAATTTTATTTTAATAGCAAGCCCTTAAGGAGCATGTGAACAACCGGCTCCATTGAAATGATTGAGTACTTTGCTCTCTTGAATTTTGACTTTTGGCTCCACTTTTTACACCTTTTATGAGCACTTAATCAAGGTTTCCAATGAATTTGTTGAGTCAATAAAGATGGACATGTTACTCAGGTTTGAATACTGTCCCCAGTTTTTTCTTTTTCCGTCATACCGTGTAGGAAGGTTGACGAGACGACTGATTTTCAATGCATGACATAACCAAGACTTTAATGTTTCCATGATATTGAACATTGTGCAAAAGATAAAACAAAGTCTTATATTTCTCAGAGAATTAGTGGCCGGAGATAAGGAGATAGTGACATTTGAACTAAGGAAAATTAATGTCACCCTATCATTTTGGTGACACCTCAAGTGTTTTTGTCACCATCTTGGAATGGAATGGACCGAGGTTTTACTAGATGAACGTTGGACTTCAAATTTGAAATTAAGTTTTTCAGTCTTGTAAAAGTAAGATTAGTTAATGGCAATCCGATTAATCACTCTAATATCTATGAAAAATAGCATGATTTGGTATGGTGTGGGTAATTTATCTGATTTGAATTAACCTCGTTTTATGAGATATGTTTGCTAGAATTAAATCTCTTTAAATTTTTATATTATTAATAAATTGAATCTTATGTGCTTCACTTTAAGAATCTTTGTTGATGAAGGAAATAATTTCAACAAGTTTTTTTTTTGTTATCGATATAATAAAGAGAGATTTATTGCTAAACACAACATCGATAACTATTAATAATTTTATTAAAAGGTATTGGTTCTCTTTGCTTTGAGAAGTTGTGTTTTTTTTAGTACTTGAAAATGTTTGTAATAGGAATTAATGTATATTTTTTTATACAAAATTTAAAATTACCATAATTTCTCCCCAAACTTTTAAATAGGAGGATAAACTTGTTTGAGCACATTCGAACCTACATCCTCTTGTATTGACAAGAATATCAATATTAATACCAATCAAATTAAGACTCCATAAAATTGATGTATTCTCTTGTTGCAAGGAAAAGGAAAAAATATAAAATGAGTAGTGGAAAGTATAGATGAGTGACAAGAGATAGGAAGAAACTAAATTTCGCCCATTGCCATGGAAAAATGGTAAAGCTAAAATTATTAAATTTGTAATTCGTTAAATATTTTTAATATAATTCAAATAAGAGAGGCGTTCGAACCAGAATTGGAAATGGTAATGAAAGCATGAGTTTTCGGTAACAATCACTTTTCCTAAATGCCATTAATATAAGGTGAAAGTGGAGCAAAGACAGCTTCATTAGAAAGAAACAGAATCATTGCGCACAAGTCGAGCAAGATCAGCAGGTGGAAACAAAACCCAATCAAAAGGGCATGCTAAAGTTCGAGTCATTTTTGCAACCCATGATTTAGAGATAAAATTGACAACATAATTAACAGAGGCTAATAAAGATTTTATATCAGCTTCAATAGCCTTTGATCCCCAACAGTTGTCGAGATCCGCTTCAAGTGAGGTCATAAGTTCTTTGTTATCCGATTCCAAAGCAACATTTGACCATTGTCGGTGAACGGCCAACACAGCTCCCGAACGTACCGCCAACGCTTCAGCAACCCGAACAGAGGACACTTGAACACAAGCATTCAGGCCTTGCATGATTTTCCCAAAACTGTCTCTAGCAACTGTTGCGATTCCCGCTGTTTGGTTTGAGGGGTTCCAAGATGAGTCACAGTTGATTTTAACTGAATTTGGAGTAGGGGCTGACCCTCGTTGGTTAAATTCCATAGCTTCCCTCATGGCTTTCATCCAAATGAAGACAGGATCTTCATTTTTGTTTTCGAAGATAAATCGGTTCCTAGAATTCCAGAGATTCCAACAAATGTAACCAAGAAGTCCCACTTGATCTTTGGCTCCAACAGAATCAAGCCATAGACTTGTATCATTCCACCAATTGAACATCCCCTTGAAACCTTCCCTCTTACAACAATAGCTAAAGGCAAAAATCTTCCGAGCAGCTTCAATAAAGGGGCAAAAAGATAAAATGTGTTCGATGGGTGTACAATCTACCAAAAATAATATTCCTACCCATGAACATACATAAATAACAGTATAGGGAGTAGGATCTATCCTACACGGATTTGGATATTTAAAATTATTGTTTGATTTAACAAGGCTGCGTGGTCAAGTAACTATCATGCTCACGATAGGTGACGATTTGTGTAATAATAAAAGGGAAATTTAAATATGATAAAACTAAAAATATAATAGAGATAATTGAAATTGAAATAATAGTAAAAATAAATTGAAAACGAAATTAAATTGAATAAACCAATATGATGAAATTCTAGTTTCGGGCTCGATTTTTGCTTCAACTTCTAACCAGTCCTTGATAGCAAGTCTTCTTCTTCAACCAATAAGTCGGTTATAGTGATAGAGGACACCTCAAACCATCAACTCTTCTGTGTGTAAATTAATTATTCAGCTCTCTGATAGCCTTGCGAACTAGAAGAATCAACTCGAACCAACAACCTCAACCACGCAAGTCATTAAATCTGATTGCTATTTTCCTTGACAGATCCAACTAACTACAGAATTGGACACAACAATGTGTTCTTCAATAGATCGAATACGGCAACCAATCATATTAGTTCTTCTTCCAACTATAAGTCTCTCAACATCAAATCAATGTACTCTTTTCGACTTGATGTCAATATGACTTTATGATACGACAATGTCTATCTCTTTAACCAGAGAAATAACAAATACTAGAATGGAAGTTTTTACATATGACTTGAAGTCTCACAATTTCAAAACCTGGATAAAATATTTTACCTAAAACAAGAACAAACCAATTCATAAAATTAAAAACCAATAAAAACAAATATGAAAAAGGGAAATTTTATTCAAGAAAAGAAAAAGATAAACAACAATAATTTTGTTTCTGGGCAAATATTGGCCGTCCTCTCTTTTCCCTCTATCCAATATATATAAAATAAATTAAACTTGAAAGAGAGAGTGTCGTGCGCACCCCTCTTCCTAAAACTAATAATAATATTAGTATATATATAATAATTAAAAGAGAGAGGCAGTGTTGGACCAATTGAAAGAAAAATTTTTGAATTAAGCGAGTTGACGAGTCTTATTTTAGAGAGGATGTAAAGATAATATTGATTAACAGAAGTTTTCGGTAAATCTTAAGAGAAAAGAAAATTCGAATGAAGAAATCGAGAATATAACAAGTCTAAGAAATTGATTGTAATTAAAGAAATGTGATGTACTAATAATGATAAATTAAAGAAATGTGATGTACTAATAATGATAAATTAAGATAAATAGTGTCTTTGCTAAAACACAATGAAGTTCATGATCGGGAAAAACCAAGAAAATTTCGAGGACAATTTATTTTAGTGGGGAAAAATGTAACATCCCTAAAATCAATATATTATAATAGTATTAAATTGAATAGTGTATAATTGATTTTTTTTTCGATAAAGTGAGAAAAAGATATAAAGATGATAAAAGAAAGGTTGAGTAATACCAAGGAAAAATTTGAAATAAGAAGTATGTTGTGAAATGTTAATTTGAGTTAGAGACTAAATTGTAAAGATATGAAAAGTTTTATGGTTCAAGTGTAAATATTGAAAATGTGTGGTGTTAAAGTGTAAATATGAAAAAGTTAAAGAGTCAATAGTACAAATATCTTAAGGGTGGAAGAATTTAGAAAATAAGGAAAATGGATGAACAAGGACTAAATTGAATAAATGGAGAATTTGAGGGACTGAATCATAATTTTACAAAATTAAGTGATTATTAAGGATGAAATTTTTAAGGATTATAAAGGGCAAAATGGTCAATTAGCATGAGAAAGAATTCTAGAGTGTAATGATGACATGTGAGATATTTTAAATTAAATAATTAGATAAATATTATAATATTGATATTTTAATTAGATTTTTGTTAATATTTTATTATGAAAATGATTAGTATAAAAAGAGGTGAAAGATGAAAAGAAATCATCATCTTTTCACGTTCCAATGTGAGAGATAGTTAGAGAAGAGAAAGTTGTGTGTTTTTTTTTTTTAGAATTTAGTCCTTTACCATGAAAACCCATATTTTCACCAAAAATTCACGAAAATTTCCTTAAACACCAAAGAGAAAAGATGAAGTAGAGATTTTAGAGAATATGTTTATCAATTTGGAAGCAAGAAAATAAAAGGTGAAAGAGAAGAAAAGGGAAAGAAAGTAGTTAAGATGAGAAAGGAAGGGAAATGAAGAATAAAAGAAGAAATTCTTGACAAAAGGGGGTAAGTTTCATACTAACCTTACTTGTATCTCAATAGATTGAGTTAAATATATTGTAAATGAGATGTATGAAACATGTATTTTAATCTAACTAGAAATAGAATGTAGCACCCCAAACCCGGCCCAGACGTTATGGTCGGATCCGACATGCCACATCGAAGCGTTCAAAACATTTTATATTGTTGATCCAGAAAAACCTACTTAGTGTTTTAAAAGATAATTTCATTATAGGTTAAAGTGAATGGAAGCTGTGCACCAGGTAGGAAACCGAAAAAGAGGAGGTGAGTCTATCGGACTACTTAAGTACCAAGCTCCCTTCGGATCCAATCCTAGACATGCACACCGCCATTGCCACACCTTAACGTCATGTATATTTCTAGGAAACCGATTTGATTGAGTCATTTTTAGGAAAAGTGATTAATTTTGGAAAATACTTTCATTGCGGAAGCTTTGCTTGTTGTCGTGTTATTTTGAAATCAATTGTTGTTTTTTTTTGAAAACGCGCCCTAAAGCTATCCAATTTCAACAGTTAAAATAAGTAATACCTATCTTAGTAATACATATTAAAACCATCAAAAATAATTAAGCAGCCTTATTACATTTAAAAAACCCAAAACTTCAAACGTAAATAAAAGGATGTCCAGTTCACCAGAAGAAAACCAAACGGGTGGCCACTCCGAATTCCCTCACAGCTCCAAGCCCACTATGGTTGGGGATTTCCTGCGTGGATGAAAATAAAAGGGGTGAGTTTGGGGAAACTCAGTGTGTAAAGAAAACCCATTCAAAGCCCAAGTCAGCTCAAGCCTATTGGGCCTAAGCCCATTCAGGTAACAGTGGTACTGGACCAGAGCCCTTTTCAGATTACAATAAACTAGGCCTTAGCCCCTTATTCAGATAACAGTATGACCCATAGGCCCATTTCAAAATACATGCAACATCAATAACATATGCAAGCCCATTTGGGGAGACTACTCAACCCACCAACCACTACACTCCACCTGTACCAGCCCTACACTCCATGTGGGGAATAGCTCAACCCACCCAGCCCAACACTCCACAGTTGCAGCCTTGCTGCTCAGTTAACAGTAAATTGAGGCAAAGCCTCCAGTACGTGGACAAGCCACTTTCAGTACTTCCTCCGTCAATATCCCAATCCCATGCATCAGATAATAACAACATGGCATGCAGTAAATAAAAATAGTCAAACATGCATTTAGGTCAATTTAACCCTAGGGGTATTTCGGTAATTTATCTACTAGGGGTAAAACTGTAAATTTTCCACTTTTAAAGGTATTTCAGTAATTTATCTATTTTAGGGTTTTTCATGCATATTCCTACTTTTTACGTACTAACAGAATCACATACCGAGAGTTCTTACCGAATTGGGCCTGTTGGCTCATCATTCCAATTTTGGCCCATTAAGCCCAAAAATATCGAGGGTACAGAAATCATGCACTTTGCAGTCCAAATTTTGCAGCTTACCAAAAACATTAATCGATTTACCTCACGAGCATTCGCACACTCGCAAATCTACAAAATACCGATTTTCGGCATTTCAGCTTTTCGACTTTTTCCGATCCAGACTAAGAAAGAGGGTGTTAGTTACACACCTGTTTGCGACGATATGCTGACGAGATCCACACACGAACTGCCTACAATTGGATTACTAACATGTTAATCTAACTATTCAAATATGAACTACGTATTAACCCCTTACAATATTCGGCTAACCACACCTACAGATCATAGTAAGCTTATAAGAAAACAATAAGCAACTCATTAACAAATTTTTGTCAATGTTTACCACATAATCATAATTTCACTGCAAGCTGTCTTCCTGAGCAGCAGTCACTAAATCATTTATAATTGGAGATACGAAACTCCAAATCAAGTTCCGTTAATTTTCCTTGAAAATAGACTCATATATCTTCTATCCATAAAATTTTAAGAATTTTTGGTTTAGCCAATTAATACCAGATTTTTCTCAAAGTTTCCCATGTTTCACTGTTTGACTAATCTGACCACTCTTCATTACGAATCAAATTTCTCATTGTACAGAATTCAAAATATGTTCTAGTTTATTCCATTTGAAACTAGACTCATTAAGCTTTAATTACATAATTTATTCAGCTTCTAACTCATCTCCCACAATTTATGGTGATTTTCCAAATTCACGTTACTACTGCTGTCCCAAGCAGATTTATTACCAAATCACTCTTTCACACCTAACTTGCATGCTTGTTATTTAAACATGTATATCACCAATCAATCATCACATATCTATGATTTTACTTAAGTATAATCTCCATTTCATCATTTTAAAGCACAACATGTTAGCCGATTTTTCCCTTTAGCATCTAAGGCACATGCATGCTCATTTGTTTGGCTCAACTTCACCTATATTCCATTTTTCATCAAAAGAACATGAAACAACAACCATTTCCTTCATTTTAATTCATGACTAAATGCTCACAACACAACTAAAAACCAAAATATGCTTCAAGAGTTAAGGTAGAATCAAGAAGAACTCATGAACCTCAAAATAGAAGCAGACTACCATGAATTTACCTTCAATTTTCTTTCTCAAGTGTCCGAACATTCAAGAGCTTTCTCCTCTCCTTTCTCTTTTCTAACTTTAGGCTATGATGAACAAAGATGGACAAAACTTTGTTCTTTTCACCCCTTTTTCTTTTAATAAAATTTCATATTTCATCCATTTAATTCTTTAATACAAAAGACATGAAATGCCCATCATGGAACATTTACCTAAACCATTATCATGGAACATTTACCTAACCCATTATCATGGAATATTTACCTAATCCATTATCATGGAACATTTACCTAACCCATTATCAATTTGTACCATGAATTATGGATATCAAGTGCTCATATTGTCTACAACAACATGATGGCTGGCCACTTCATGTAAAATGGGAGGTTTGTCATGCAAATCCTCCTATTTTGCACTCCTATTTATTTGGCCACTTCAATTTAGCCTATAGCATTTTCAAACATTTTCATATAGGTTTTATTTCATAATTTCACCCCCTTTTTCTTATGGAACAAAAATTAACCAAAATTGCCGGGTTCTAACTTAAGCTTGGGCCTTCTAGAGGCCCACTAACATAATTAAACCTATGCCAACATTCACAGAATTCCTGAAAATTAGGGCGTTACATAGAAAGTATTTGATGAAGTATAGATATTTAAAACACTAAATTAGTAAGTAAGAGAAATTGTGATTTGTATTGTTAAAAGTACTTAGATTAAGAAATGAATATGTAGTCTACACGTAAACATAAGCGATTAAATTGAATATTAATCAAATATGGCGATTATGTATGATTGAATAAGAGATAGTGTGTAACGCTCCTTACCCGTATTCAACACCGGAACAGGGCACGAGGCATTACCAGACTTAAACACAATTAAACATACACAAATCTGGATCATAAAAGTCATTCTAAATTAAATATTATTCAAACACATGCTTAAAGTTCCTTATACGGGCCTATAAGGCCTAAAACACACGTTGGAGATAATTCAGGACCAAACCAAGAACTTTCAGAGTTTTGAGAAAACTTAAGAATGTTTTATCATGAAACAAGGCCACACGCCCGTGTGGATAGGGACACGTCTGTGTCCCAAGCCCGTGGAGCTTTCTTACTTGCATTCAAGAAGAAACTTGAGTCACACGGCCTAAGCACACGCCTGTGTTGCTAGGCCGTGTGATAATTAAATTTCACATTTTAGATACAGACTTCATACGGCCGTATCACACGGTCATGTTAAAGCCCGTATGCATCACACGACCAAGCCACACGCCCTTATGCTAGGCTATGTGCCTAAACTTAGACATTTTGTTTCTTATTTTTAAATTGCAGGGGACATACAGCCTTATCACATGCCCATATGGTAGGCCATGTGGCCTAGACACATGCCCGTGTACCTACCTATATGGACAAAAATAGGCTCTTTAAGACCACTTTTCTCACGCTCATACTAACTTCCTACACAAAAACACATTTATATACCAATAAAATCTAACCAATCAACCAATTCAAGCCAAAACATGTATATTTCATTATTTTTTATAACTAACACATTCAAACTACATTGCATACTTAATCGTTCATCCTATTACATTATCAAATCAACCCCTTTACATGACATATAAATCAAAAAGTTGTTTAACAAAATCTACCGAAGTAAATCTGGATAATGTGATCCTCGATGTAGATCTGATCCTCCAAATGTATATACGTTAATCTACAAGACATATAAACATACACAAGTAAGCTTATAGAAACTTAGTAAACTCATAGGCATAGAAAATAAATCTTACCGAATAATAATAATCATATATTATACAATTCACTAATTCCTCTTGTCAATCACAAAATCAATGATAAGTTCATTTATTTAGATTCAATGTCACATAATAACAAAATTTTTTTATCCTATTGGGCCCATTTATCACTTACCTTTCTTATCCAATTTAGGGAACAATTACGGAATTGAGTACTTCGTTATCACAATGCCATAGTAAAACTATGGTCTTGCACATAGTCACATGTCACACACCGAAGCCATAGCCCAGCAATGGTCTTACAAGGATCACAAATCACACTGATGCCATATCCTAGATGTGGTCTTACACAGAAGCACATAATCAAATCTCACTGATGCCATAGCCCAACTATGGTCTTATACAAAAGCACATATCTCAACACACCGATGCCATAGTCTAGCTATAGTCTTATATAGAAGCACATATCTCATCACACCGATGCCATAGTCTAGCTATGGTCTTATATAGGAGCACATGTCACATGTTTCCATGCTCTAACCATGGTCTTTTCCATCAATTCATCTTGAACACAGAACGAAAGTACCCAATTCCATCGTCCCACTTAATTTGCACTTTTACTCAAATAATATTTCACAATTATCATGGTTTAATGACATTCATATACCATAATATACTATGACATGTATGAAATTTACCTACCAAAACATTGAATTTAGCCATATGAACTTACTTGGGCTAATTTGCAAAAGTTGTAGAAATTCAGGGACTATTCTTGTAATTTCTCCTTTCCATGATTCACTTCATTTTCTTGATCTATAATTATAAAATTATTCCTTCATTAGCATCTATTTCAATTCTATTCTACTTCACAATTTATGCCTTTTTAATTTTCAAAATTACACTATTACCCCAAACTTTTCAATTTTTTCAATTTAGTCATTGCTCAATTTATTCGTCAATAAAGCTAATTCCTCTAAAATAACACTTTATCAAGACATTATAAACTACTTCAAAGCCTTTAACATTCAAATTTTCAACACAAAACCCTAATTCCATCAATTTTCACAATTAGATCCTAAAAATCAATTCCTATAAAAATCTCTTCATAAAATCATCATATAATAAAATTAAAACTCAATTCCATGATAAATAATCATAAAATTTCAGCACTTATTCATGGAAACTTTCAAAATTACTCATGAAATCAGAAACTAATGAATTAAACAAGTAAACCTAATTGTAAAAGTTTCAAAAATATAAAAATTACAAGAAATAATCAAAAATTGAGCTTACATGTTGTAAAAATATGAGAGACTAGCTTAAAAGAACCTTTTAATGGTATTTTTGCTGGGGAGGATGAAGAAAATGAAGAAAACTCTAGATTTCCTAATTTATCCAATTTTTTACTATTCAATTTCAACTAAATTACCAATTTACCCTTAGTTCACATCATTTCTCAGCTAATATTTACCTAACCGTCCAGCCCATTTTATTTTGGGTCAAATTGCTCTTTAAGTCCCTCTTATTTATTATTTAAGCTATTTAATCACTTCTCACAGTTTTACATATTATTCAATTTAGTCATTTTTATTCAATTGTCTACTGAAATGTTAAAATTTCTTAACAAAACTTTAATAATAACTTAGTAACATTCCATAAATATTTCTAAAAATATTTATGGTTCGGTTTAGGAATTAGAGGTCTTGATACCTCGTTTTTATCTCATTTTTTCTAAAAATTTCCTTTAATTCACAATTTCACTAATTCAAAAACATTTCTAAAATCACACTTAACTTTTACTTACTAATATCTAAACTCACATGTCGGATTTAGTGATCTCACATCACTATTCCGACACCACTGAAATTTGGGCTGTTACATAGTGCAAAAAATCATGAAAAAGAAAATATTTTCATTAAAATAATTTGGATAACAGTAATGGCTTAACTTTGATAATTCACAAAAAATCATAAAAATTTAGTTAGAGATTAAATTAAATATGGAATTAAATTTTACTGAGTATAGTTTCATATGGAAGAAATGGTGTAAGCAATGGAATTGTAGATTTTGAGATATATTAGTTTTTTGGGACAATGTAAGAAATGGTGTAAGTAATGAAATTGTAGACTTTAGAAAATCATAAAAAAAATTGTACAAAAATTATTAAGGGATGAAATTTATATGTTTAAATTATTAATGAGTCTATTTTCAAGAGAATCTAAAGTAAGCATCATTTGAGCCCCGTATTAAGGGACAATTAATTTTTAGTAAAGAAAGGTTAAAGTTGTCAAGCAACAGAACAGGGGATATTTTGAAGAATTTACTGTACTGATTTGCTAAAGTAGAAATTCTAAAAAATTTATGGTAAAAATATATTTGAGCCTAGTTTCAAAAGCATCAAGTGAATCTTAATTTCAAATTCTATAGTTCAAGATATAAATAATTTAGTAACTATGACACAAGTGGACAACTTTGATATGAACACATCAGTAAATAGTGGAATTATAGTTAATGTTACGTATATGCATGTCATACTAAAAGCTAAAGATTCTAATATGTATATACATAAAGGGTGTGGAATGGAAAGGAGGAGGAAAAAATAGTAGATGAATTTGAAATGTTATGAAATGGTTATAAGTGATGGAATGATTAGTACTTATGAGAATGTTTAAACGAATTGATAGAATAATAAGTGAGTAATTGTTAATTGATCTGATTTTGGAATCTTGGCTAAAATTTTATGAATAATTAAATTAATTGACAGAATTTAGAAATAAATATGAAGTATACATAAAGTGGGTAAACTACTTTAGAAAGTGTAAGTCCTTCAATGAACTTATTTGTAAAACTTTAAATTTTGTTAATTTTATAAACTTTATTATCTTTGATTGAAACCATGTTTTAATGAGCTCATTCAACCCATAAATAGTTCTTTCATAAATTCAATTATTACTAAAATGAGTAAAATGGTATGCAATAATTTAATAATATGATAAATCAATCTGAAATATTTGTAGTTGCTTCAATAAAGAATGTGACATCCTGGTACCTTGACCTGACGATTGAGTTGAGTATGGGGTGTTGAATTTAGTGGTATCAAAACTCGGGTTTACTAATCCTAGGATCATGAATGAGTCTAGAAAAACAATATATATAAGAAAATATAATATAAAATAATGAAATGTGAATCTGAAATTTGAGAAGATAGTGAAAAAAGTTTTAAATTATTCTTGACTAGATAATAATCTTAATATGATTCATGACAATAGGTATGAAATATAAATATATGAGAAAGAATTAAGGTTGAACTTGAGAAAATAATGAAGAAAATAATGTTATAAATAGATATGGCATGAGATGATAAAGAGATGATTAAATTGAGAAATGTGCAAAACTTGATAAGTGAAATTAAGTGCTATGAAATGAAGTGCGGAGGAAATATAATAAGTGTTAGGAAAAGAAATAGTAAAATTTTAAGTATAAGAGATTGAATGACGATAAGGACTAAATAGAAAATTTGTGAAATTTGAAATATTTTTACTTGATCTCAGAGGAGGATGTGTTAAATATGTTAACTCGATTTAGAAAATTGATGAACTTATAATTGCGAGCTATTTGGGTGGATAATAATAATAAAATAATATGAATGTTTAGAGGATAGTATGGACGGAAATGAGATACAAACCATGCCATCTTCATCGGTTGCAACATAATGGCCAAAAATCGAGCCTATTACGCGGACAAGACTAGATCACATGGTCACAACGCTCGAATTAAGTACAAGGATTTTGCGAACAACCTTCTGCATTCATTTGGAGGATAATCATTTGGTGGAAAGGCCTTGGGCGGACATATTCTGGCGAACCACCTTGGCGTGCTTCATTTAAAACTATAAATGTAATACCCCTAACCCGTCCGTTGCTGAAATAGGGTACGAGGCATTACTGATCAACCACAACATAAATCATACATTTATGCAATCATCATTAAAAACCCATTCATCTCAATCACTTTTTCCCTTATAAGGTCTTACGAGACCTTAAAACTTTCTTAGAAGTGGTTCAGGATTAAACCGATAACATTCACAAACTTTGAGGAACTTATAAAATTTTCAAACTTTTAAAGGTCATATGCCCTTGTGAACAGGCCATGTGCCTCACACGGTTACCAGACATGCCCATGTTACAGGCCGTGTGAAAACAGGACATACATATTGACTTGTACCACACGACCGGAGACACGCCCGTGTGCCATGGCCGTGGAAAAACTGAAGGGGTTATTGACTTGGGTCACACGGCCGACCACACGCCTATATGCCAGTCCGTGTGTTACACACGGCCAGTAGGCACGCCCGTGTGTCTAGGCCGTGTTAAAACTGTAGGGTATATCGTTTAATTCGAAAGGGTATCCTAGGGGACAAACGGCCTGATGGTCGTGAAACTAACTAAAAATTCGACTAAGGCAAGCGCACATATCGAACAGTAGTATAGTTATGGTGAGACCAGAAATATTGTATCCATGAGGACTAAAAGTACTAGTAATTACTATCTTTTTATTATCTAGCCTGAGAACCGAAAAGATGTTTTAATAACTAAAATTAACTATCTAATTAACTAAGACTACGACAGAGATAAAAGTTGGAAAATACTTTAGGAAAACCGATGGAGAAGACAATACCTAAGGAAGAATCCACCTAGACTTCACTTATCACTTCTGAATTAGACGATTTATTCACTTGACTTAATCTATAGAAATCCCTGATTTATGTTAGTATCTCTCTCAAGACTAAAAACAACTGGCTCTAGGTTGATTAATCAAAATCTCTTTCTAATTAAAACCCCTATCATCGCATTAACTCGATCTATGGATCCCTTTATTAGATTTGACTTTAATCCGGCAGATTTATGTCATCCTATCTCTAGGATTGCATGTAACTCCACTTAATTCTGGGTGATCTACTCTTAAACAGGGAATTTTCCTCCTCTAAATAAGCACATCAAAAACCTGAATTACTATCCTGGAATATTAAAGCAAGGGTTAAATTCACAATTAAGAATAAGAACAAGTATTTATCATATAATTCAAATAGTAATAAGATTCGTCTTAGGTTTCATCTCCCTTAGGTATTTAGGAAATTTAGTCCATAACAATACAGGGAAACATCTCAAAATTGGGAAAACAACAAAACATAAAGAAACCCAAAAACTTCGGTAGAAATTGAATGGAGATCTTCAGTCTTGAAGGAGATCCTGCTTCTGGGATGATTCTGATGGCAGACCTTGTGTCTTTTATGCGTTCTGCTCTGCCTCTGCCCTTTAATCCTCTTCTAGAGTCTTTAAATAGACTTTGGAATGCCCAAATTAGCCCAAAATTGGCCTTTTCCGAGTAGAATTAGACTTAGGCTCGACAGGGACAAGGCCGTGTGCAATTCTGGCTTGGTTTAGCGTCGACACGGCCATGACACACGGGTGTGTGGTATACTCGTGTGTTACACACGGGCGTGTGGATCATCCGTGTGGAAGTGCCTAGGTCGTGTGCCACGCTGAATTAGGCCCATTTTGCCCTTTTTTGGCCCGTTTCTTGCTCTTTCCACCTCCCTGTGCTCACCTAAGTATAAAACATGCATTTAAAGGTTTTAGGAGCATCGAATTCAATGAATCTTATGATAAATTGTCCAAAAATATGCCAAGCATGAGGTAAAAATATGTATATATTATGGTTTATCTAATATCCCCACACTTAAGCATTTGTTTGTCCCCAAACAAAATCCTCAACTCACAATTAAAATAAATTCTTCTCAACTTATAATTCTCATTAATAATGTTCGAAATAATCCACACGTAATCATACATTAAGAGCTTAACTAAAAGAACATTAAAGTTTCAAACAATCCAAATTGAGCATTTCAATCATAAAATCATAGGTATCCCCCTTTATCTAGGTAATCACCTTTAATTCCAATTTAACAAGGTTGACATCCTCACTAATGATTCACTCAAATCACTCAAAGTGTTTAAGGTTCAAAAATTACGCACTCAATAGTCAAACATGAAAAGTTATTACCGTAGGCTTGCATGAAAATCAAATCTCCACAACTATAATGAAATGATACACAAATCAAAAGGTCTTTAACAGGGTTGTAATGGGGCTTGGGTTAAAGGTATGGATAAAGGCTGCCAAAGAGGGTTAGAATCGAGATTAATTTAATAGATTACCAAATTTGGACAAACGAAGCTAATTGCTGAATTACAAAAAAAAAGTGCCAGAATTCAAACTATCCGAAACTAATGATGTGAGTTTTTTCTCAATAAAACAACTTTAGCTTATCCAAGCTCTTTAAAACAATATGTAATTTGAATGAATATCAATATATATATTTTTAAAATAAGAACAAGTATTTAAATGGAAAGCACATAATAAGAGATAATTCAGCAACTGGAATGAATGAACATAGTTAGGTAACTAATCAAATCAAATATCGATAAAAAGGAGTCAATGAGAAGGGGGAGATTCTTAATGAATCAAAAAGGGTTAAGTTGTGGGTCAGTATTAAGGGGAAAATCAAGAAATAATAGTTAAGGCTCAAAGGGGTTTTATTAGGGGTCAATTATGTGGGTAGGCTCTTTATGGGGTAAATGGGTTAAAACCTAAGTGCCTTTATCATTTTAGTATATCAAATCAAAAGTATGGTCTCGACATGTATAATCGATACAAGTTCTAGAATAACAAATCAATGTTGACACACTCATAACCAATAAATTTAGTGAGCAAGAAAGTTATATGCTCTAAAGGGCTCAAAATCTCACGAAAATTATGGGCATTTGATGTCAATCTTGTAAATTCAAAACATCAAAATACTAATTCAATTCAAGGAGACAACCTAACAAATTTAATTCTCAAAAAATTTCAATTTTTCATGCTTGATCCCCTAATGTCTTAAAGTTTAAACAATCAATGCATGGTTACCTATGATTTAATTCAAAACATATCAGTCAAAATTATAATCAATCCGAATTCACTCTAATAATGACAAGAGAAAATTATTTGAGAACAAGATAAAAATTTAGGGATTTTCTGATAATCACATAAATAATCTCCCCACACTTAAGATGTACATTGTCCCCAATGTATAAAGATAGATAATAGTAATATAATCATAATATCAGAAGAGTGGGAGAGAAGCGAAACTGCCCTAGATTTGTAGATGTAATCCTTGAAAGAGCGGAAACGGGTTTAGAGACATTGAAAGTGATGTGTATGTGACATGTAGACAGAGGTGAAGGTGGTGGTAGAGGTTGGGTTCCACAATCACAGTGCCCAGCGAAGAGGTTATCGTGGTGGTCGGTGTCGTGGTGGCTATGGTCATGGTGAGCAGGACATAGCAATCGTGAAGGATTGATTGTTTATTCCTGAATAGCACCCATCGACTGAACCTTGTAAAACTGTGATGCCATGAGTAATTTTTAGGGGATTTATATCGATAGGGTTGTTACTATTAGTAATAATGAAATAACTAGATAAGAGAAAATTCAAATTATACTAATAAAAGAATTTTTAAAAAATGATAAATAAAGACAAAAAGAAATGCTAAAATAAAAATGAAAAGAAAAGAAAAGAAAAACAAATTGAAAATTAAATGGACTCAAAAGTCCACGTTGACAGCTAGATCGTGAGGTGGTGGTGCTGGAGGCAATATGTGAAAATGTTGGAAAATTTGTTGTAAAGTCGTCTCGATGCTATCAAATTACTGAGTGTGATATTGCTCAAAGTGATGAAGGTGGTCAGAAACTTTAGATAATGAAGCAGCCGCATGAACTATCTGGTGACTCGGTGGTGGTCGAGAAGGTGGGCCCTCTTGAAATGCAGGGATATCATCAAGAATATCCTCGGTGTCATCCTCATCGATAGCTCTTGCAAGTAAGTACTGAGGAGGGTCGAACCCACGACGACACTCAATCATTGGCATATGGAGCATACTTTGGATGCCTTGTGGAGATATCTGGCCGATGAATGTTAGCGATAAGGATTGTGTCGATGTGTTTAGGAGCCCAAAGTGCCAGCTAGTCGAGTCAAATACGAGTCGATGCTAATGACTCCCTTTCAACGTCACTCGGTTTGATGGCGGAAGGCAAGGACGATGAAGTATGCGAGATAAAAAATATGCCCCTGCCTCATGCTCTACAGGAAGTATACGTCGTGAGTGTTGACGACACCAGTGCTCTCTCGCCTCTCTATTAATGTGTGTGCCAAAAGGGCGTGGAGATAGCGCAGAGCTGGAGCTAGAGCCGATGCCTTTGAACGGCTAGGATCATAAATGCCTACAGCAGGCATGAGGTCTATCCAACACGATGAAAGTGAACGATGGATGTAGCAGTGGAGGTGGGAAAAATTGTCGGCCTCCATGAACTCGTCCGTATAAAGTCCCAAGTCTGGGACACTCAGCTATCGTACTAGACCGCCAAGGCAAAATTAGATTGTTCCTGGGTCATCATACTCTGGCATCACTGTCTATAACTGGAAATCAAGCCGAGTTCAAAGGTGAACTCCAAATATGTCGGCTCGATGATATCAAAGAAGTGGTCCCATAGAGCGGGGGCAAGGAGTGTTCGAACCGAATCAGCTAGGTGGACCTGCTCTAGTGCGGCCTAATCAATACAACGCCCTACACCAATGGGTTGGGCACGTAGGATCTGAAATAATTCCTCCTGAGGCCCTGGTGGAAATTGGAGGAATGGATGTCATATTTCAGTGGTGGGATCCGTGGAGGATGCCGGTCCTTTTTGCTTTTTAGAGGCGGGGACGACAGCTTTCTTGCCTCTTATGTTCGTCATAGTTTCCTACGAAAGTAATTGCATGACTTGAATCAACATAGTACTCAAACGAATAAAAAAAATATCCAAATGCAACTTAATCGGGTGGACAAGATAAATAGAATCATAATATCTAAAACAAACTTAACTAATTCAGGACTACATATATATAAGCAACTATGACTTTACGTAACAAAACAAATGGCCTAAAATCTATGTAGCGAATGTTCAAAGTGTATGGAATCAAAAACTAAAGAAGAATCACAAAAGCAGCAAAGCAATAATAATACTCTTAAATTAGTCGAATAAGACAAAAAATAGAATAACGATAAAGATCTATAAACAATAATAGTAATATTTAACATAATAGAGATAAGTAAAATAGTAAAAAAAATTAGAGATGCAAAAAAGGAAACCGAGAGTGGTGGTTGGCGATGGGGCACGGTGGCATGCGGCGGCACGTGGTGGTCGGAGGGGAAGGAGAAAAGAGAATGGAAGAATAGGAGAAGGAGAATTAGGAGAAAAAAATAAAGAAGAATAAGTAGGAAGAAGAGAAAGGGAGAAGAAATGGGAAAGGAAAATGGAGAAGAAGGAAGGGTTGGATGAAGAAGATGAGGGAATAATGAAGGGTGAATAGTGAGGTTTTATATGAATGGGGGGAAGTTAGGGTTAGGGAAGGGAATAAAAAGGGGGCCGCGGTTGTATAAGATCCATTCTGGGCCACATGGTCGTATCCCACGCCCGTGTGGTGTGCTCCTAGCCCGTGTTTTTCGTGAAATCTTCGTTAGTGTTGCACACGGTCCCTCCGACACGCCCGTGTCCCCAGGCCGTGTGGTGCGCATGGCCAAGTCGAACAGCCGTGTGCACATTTATTCGTTTCTCCCACGCCTGTGTTCGTTACGCCACGCCCATGTTCATGACTTGTGCTTATGGTCTGTTGATTGAAGTTAGTATCACACACAGCCTTTGGACATGCCCGTGGGAATAGGCCGTGTGACTCCCACGGTTGCTTCACACGGCCGTGGTAATTTAACTCAGGCCGTGTTTCTGCTGATTTTTTTGGGAAATTAGGGTGCAGTTATACCACAATCTGGGACACGCCCATGTCCCTTAACCGTGTGGTGCACACTGCCATGTCGCACAGCCGTTATTTATCGTAGCCCGTGCATCATCCTGTCTTGGAAAAAATATTTGTCCTGTTTTAGCACGGCCATGACCACGCCCGTGTCTCCTGACCGTGAGGAGCCCACGGCCTAAATCATGCCTGTGTGCTAGGCCGTGTGTGCCGAAAATACCTGTAGATAGATTATAAAAAAATCAAAAACAAAAACAAACTAAATTTATTTAGTGAGGCTAGTACTCGGGTTGCCTCCAATGTAATACCCCGAATTTGGGCCTAATCGGAGTAGTGATTTTGGGACCACAAATTTGAGATAGAAATAATTATTTTATTATCATTTTAAGGTCTATGGCATGATTTCATGATTGTGTGAAAATTTTGTTTAGAAATTTTATCGATAAAGGGTCCAATTTTATATTTAAGACTAAATTGCAAAAGTTGTAAAATGTGTGTTCTAGTTCACAAAGGTACTAAGTACTTGTGAGTAATGGGTTTTTAAAGTGGAGGTCCTTGGATAGTAATTAGACCATTATACTAGTTTGGACAAAAATACCTAAAGGAAGATAAAACACCATAGTTTTTAATTAAGGGCATTTTGGTCATTTAGTTATTAAAATGAATTAAAAACAAAATTGAAAGCCAATTTTTGTCCATCTTCAACCCTTTGGCCGAATTTCACATGAGGAAGACATAGCTAGGGTTTTTCAAGCTTCCAAGCTCGATTGTAAGTCCATTTTAGCCCCATTTTTAATGTTCTTTACGTTTTTGGAGTCTTGGTAACTTGATTAAGCTTGTTCTAGCAATAATTTAACCTAGGGTTTATAGTTAGAAAAATACCCATAGGTGAAATGTGTTTATTTTGATGTTTTATGGTAGAATATGAAGCTTGAAATTGTGTTAAACAACTTTTGCTAAGCAATTTTACGTGAAAACAAGTAAAACGACATAATCGGTAAAAATACCTAATGTTCATAAGTACATGTTAGAGTGAGAATTTGATGTTTCTATAGAAGGGAAAAATGATCAGAATGTCATAAAACATAGGAAAATAGAATGAAGTTTAATTTTCGAGCCTTGCGAAAAAAGTGTAAATATGTAAAAGTTTAAGGGCAAAAATGTAATTTTGTCAAAGTTTGAGTCAAGGACTGTTTTAATAAATGTGAGTATTAAATAAGCTAAATTTGTTATTTTAGATCAAGAGAAACAAGATTCGAGTCGTGATCGAGGGAAAAATTAAGTTTACGAGGAATAGGCTTGATTTTTAACATTTTGTACCGAGGTAAGTTCAGGAGTAAATGTAGTAACATAATT
This sequence comes from Gossypium hirsutum, assembly GCF_007990345.1. Classification (NCBI taxonomy): domain Eukaryota; kingdom Viridiplantae; phylum Streptophyta; class Magnoliopsida; order Malvales; family Malvaceae; genus Gossypium; species Gossypium hirsutum. Next base: position 8,741,369 of record NC_053431.1, on the reverse strand, counting down.
GTCATTTTAAGTAATTTAATGTTATTTATATGATATGATGATTATTATCATGAAATATTATGCTTTGTGGATTATTATTTAGTAATACGCAAATTATGTGAGCTACTTGATAAATATGAAATGCTATCAAGTATCGGTTCCGACATTCCATGGAAGATAGCAAAGATGTGTGATTGAGGAAAATCCCGTTTGAACCTTGGGAATAGATTAGGATACAAGTGACATGTCACCAGGATATTTGAGTACCGAGCTCGTTGAGTTGAGTTCGAGTTCATGGGATATAACTAGATATCTGAACTCGTTGAGTTGAGTCCAAGTTCACTTATGAATGCGAACGCCCGAGCTCGTTGAGTTGAGTCCGAGTTCGCTTATGGGCAGGTTACATGGTAGCTTGGCTACATAATTTCCTCAAGCTATTGAGTTTGTCTAGCTGCAAGTATGGCACTTATGTGCATGCAATCCGTGTATCCAAATTATATTCCGATATGTTCAACGGGTGGATCTTAAGTGAATAAGGAGAATCCTTAAGAAGAAGGTGACATGTTGGTAAGTGTGGTGAATGAGAAAATTTGGACAGGTATGCACTTAAACCCTTAGGTTGAGAACTTGGTATGATGAAATCGTGGTAAGATAGAAAATGCAAATGTAACATGAATGTCTTGGTGATATTTATACAAATGATGTTTTGTGTTGGATTGCATGATTATATTATTTGATATTTACATGTGAACTTACTAAGCATTTATGCTTACTCCCTCCTTTCTATTCTTTGTAGTTTTGACAAGCCAACTCAGAAATTGGGAACGGTCGGAGGCTCGCTCACACTATCCGAGGACCATTTTGGTATAATGGCTTGTATATTTTGAGTATGGCATGTATAGCATTATAATCATTTTGTGTATATGATCTTATGATATGCCTATTGGGTGGTAAGGAATTTTTTGGTAATGATTAGCCATTGGAATGGCTAATCAAGATCATATTTGGTGTTATGTATGCTTAATGTGCTGTCTAATCCATGGAAATTCATAAAAAGGTGAAATTTGCTATAAAACAGTATCATACAGCAGCAATGATGTGAGTTTGAAAAATCACTAAAAATAGAAAAGACAGAATTAGATGATGAATAAAATGTTAAATTGAATCTTATTGAGTCCATTCTCATATGAAAGAAATAAAAAAGGTAAATGAGTTGTATTTTATGAGAAATTTGAGTTTTGGTGGAACAGGGTTAGAGTGATTTCTGAATCCCCTGTTTTGACTTTAGAAATTCACTAAAAATTTTAAAAAAATAATTAGGAGTAATAATTTATATTTATAGATTCCTTATTGAGTCTAATTGTAATATAAATAAACTTCATAGTCATTTGAATTTTGTACAAAGAGAAAAGTGATTCATAGTGAACAGAGGTTAGAGCAGTCAAACACTAAAACAGGGGAAAATTTAACTAATAAACTGTACTAATTGGCTTGACCAAAAATTCTAGATAATATTAGTAAATATATATATGAGTTTAGTTTTAGGTAAAATTTACGGATTTTAATTTTGAGTTTCGTAACTCAAGATATGATTTTTTTAGATACTGTGACGCAGATGGGCAGTTTATTACGAAAGGTGAAATAAATTGTTTAAAATTGTTTTAAGTGATAATTTAAGTCTGTTAACGCCTCATGAACGACTCCAACGATGGTCTCAGGTAAGGGGTGTTACATTTGGTGGTATCAAAGTTACGATTTAGTCGGTTCTCGGACTAACGTGGTGTATGTACGGGTTTTGCTATACATGCCATATATATATTGTGATAGTGTGACTACTCCTGATCATTAAAATGATTTTTTTATAGTAAATGGATCCTGATCTAGCTGTGGCCAATGATGTAGAGAGCAATACACCAACTCCTGCTGAAGGGGCGGTGCCGACTAAAAGCTGACCTCCTACTGTTAGTCAAGGAGGAGGAGAAGGGGCTCGGGAAGCCTTTCTCCAGATGATGAATGCATGGTACACCAAGTTCGTTTGTACGACCCCGAATGCTCAACAACCTCCCTCACCTCCCCCGATTCCTCAACCTATACCCTCGATGCCTTAAGGTATGGATCTGATGAAATTTCATAGAACCCCAGTTGACAGAATTCGCAAACAAGGGGCTGAAGAACTAATTAAAGAAAAGAAAAAGGCTAAGGCTGAGAATAGAAATTTGAAGAAAAGACCGATGAGCAGTGCATTCCCACCCCAATCTAGAAAATCCAGAGATATGTATTCTCGTTCTCATATTTCGGTCGGACATTCGTATGGGAATCGTAAGAAGTAAAATGCGGGTTTTAAATCTCAAACTACTTCTGTGGCTAGTGTAGGAAATTCGAGATTTGTTCGACCCGAGTGCCAACGATGTGGTAGAAGTCACCTTGGTCCATGTAGAACTAACGAATGTTACTAGTGTAGTTCTCTAGATCATTTTATTAGAGACTATCTCGAGAGAATTCAGAAGGAAAAATTTCCGAGTGTAAAACCTAGTGGTGCAATTTCGAGAGGAAGATCTTCGAGAAATGCTGGGAATGAGGCAAGTGGCAAGAATGTAGTCAGAGATTCAGCGTTTAAATCTGAAGCTAGAGCTCCGGCTAGAGCTTTTGCCATAAAGGCGCGTGAAGATGCTTCATCTCCCGATGTGATCACTGGTATTTTCTCTCTTTATGATGTTAACGTTATTGCTTTGATTGACCCCAGTTCTACTCATTCCTATGTGTGCATGAAATTGGTGTTTAATATGAGTATACCTGTTAAGTCTATGGAATTTATGATTAAAGTGTCAAACCTGTTAGGCAAATATGTTATAGTTGATAAAGTATGCAAGAAATGTCATTTGATGATTAGAGGTTATTATTTTCCAGCCGACTTGATGTTGTTACCGTTTGATGAATTTGATGTTATTTTGGGTATGGATTGGTTGACATTGTATGATGCTATAGTAAATTGTAAACAAAAGGTTATTGAATTAAAATGTGAAAATGGTAAAATTCTGCAGGTTGAATCAGACGAATCAGAGGCATTGCCTAGTGTGATTTCTTTGATGTCGGCTCAGAGATATTTGGGAAAGGGTTATGAAGCTTATTTGGCGTATGTGTTGAATACAAAGGAATTTGAGAAGAAAATTGAATCAGTGCCGATTGTATGTGAATTCGCAGATGTATTTCTAGAAGAGTTTCCGGGTTTGCCTCCTGTCAGAGAAGTAGAATTTGGTATTGAGTTGATACCGGGAACAACTCCGATCTCAATTGCTCCATATAGAATGGCACCAACAAAGTTGAAGGAATTAATGTCGCAGTTGCAAGAGTTGACTAACAAAGGCTTTGTGAGACCGAGTTTTTCACCTTGGGGTGCTCCCGTATTATTTGTGAAAAAGAAGAATGGGTCTATGAGATTGTGTGTAGACTATCGACAGTTAAATAAGGTAACAATCAAGAACAAATATCCATTATTGACAATTTTTTTGATCAGTTGAAAGGTGCAATACGGTTTTCAAAGATTGACTTAAGGTCTAGATATTACCAGCTGCGAGTAAAAGAGTCAGTTGTGCCTAAAACTGCTTTTAGAACAAGGTACGGCCATTATGAATTTTTAGTTATGCCATTCGGTTTGACAAATGCTCCTGCTGTGTTTATGGTTTTAATGAATCCCATATTTCAGCCATACTTGGACAAGTTTGTTATGGTATTTATTGATGTTATCTTAATTTATTCGAAAGATGAGATAGAGCATGCTAAGCACTTGAGGATAGTTTTACAAACTTTGAGAGATAAGCATTGTATGCCAAATTTAGTAAGAGTGAATTTTGGCTTCGAGAAGTTGGATTTTTGGGTCATATTGTTTCAGGTGATGGTATACGGGTTGATCCTAGTAACATTCCGGCTATTATTGATTGGAAACCGCCAAAGAATGTAACTGAGGTTAGAAGTTTCTTGGGTCTAGCTGGTTATTATCTACGATTTGTAAATGGATTTTCTATAATTGCTACTCCTATGACCAGACTGCTCCAAAAGAATGTTAAATTTGAATGGACGGAAGAATGTCAACAAAGCTTTGAGAAATTGAAAAAGTTACTGACTGAGGCACCAGTATTAGTACAACCCGAGCCAGGTAAAGAATTTGTGGTGTATAGTAATGCTTCTCTAAATGGCTTGGGATGTGTACTTATACAAGAAGGAAAAGTGGTGGCTTATGCTTCGAGGCAGTTGAAACCTCACGAAAGGAATTATCCGACTCATAATTTGGAACTGGCTACTATAGTGTTTGCTTTGAAGATTTGGCAACATTATTTGTATGGTGAAAAGTGCCGAGTATATACCGACCACAAAAGTCTCAAGTACTTAATGTCACAAAAAGACTTGAATTTGAGACAACGGAGATGGTTAGAATTATTGAAAGATTACGAGCTTGTGATTGACTACCATCCGGGGAAAGCGAATGTGGTTGCCGATGCTTTGAGTAGAAAGTCGTTGTTTGCTTTGAGAGCTATGTATACTCAGTTGAAGGTGTCTGACGATGGTTCGATTCTTGCAGATTTGAGAACAAGACCGATGTTTTTACAAGAGATTTGTGAAGCTCAGGAAAGTGACAAAGATTTGCAAGCTAAGAGGAAGCAATGTGAGGCTGATACAGGATCAGATTTCAGAATCGGTTCTGATGGTTGCTTGATGTTTAAAGATTGGATTTGCGTATCAAAAAATGATGAGTGGATTCAAAAGATCGTGTATGAAGCACATAGTGGTTGTTTGTCAATTCACCCGGGTAGTACAAAAATGTTTAATGACTTGAAGAAAATGTATTGGTGGAACGAAATAAAAAGAGATATCTCGGAGTTCGTATCGAAATGTTTAATTTGTCAACAAGTGAAAGCTGAACACCAAGTGCCTTCGGGACTACTTCAGCCTATCATGGTTCTCGAGTGGAAGTGGGATCGAATTACTATGGATTATGTATCAGGTTGCCATTAACTCCGAGGAAGAAAGATGCCATATGGGTAATAGTCGACAGATTGACTAAATTGGCTCATTTTATTTCGGTATGTACTGATTATTCTCTTAATAAGTTGGCTGAATTGTATATCAATGAGATTGTTAGACTTTACGGAGTACCTTTTTCGATCATTTTGGATAGAGATCCGAGATTTACATCACGGTTTTGGCAAAAGATGCAAGAGGCATTAGGTACGAAGTTAAATTTCAGCACTGCCTTCCATCCACAGACTGATGGACAATCAAAGAGAGTAATTCAGATTCTTAAAGACATGCTCAGATGTTGTGTATTGGAATTCCAAGGTAGTTGGGAAAGATACTTACCGTTGGTAGAATTTGCCTACAATAATAGTTATCAGACGAGTTTGAAGATGGTATCTTATGAAGCATTGTACGGTCGTAAGTGCCGGACGCCATTGTATTGGACTGAACTCAAAGAAAATCAGATTTACAGTGTTGATCTAATTAAAGAAACCGAAGAAAAAGTGAAAGTGATTCGAGATTGTTTGAAAGCTGCTTCAGATAGACAGAAATCCTACGCGAATTTGAAACAAAAATAAATCGAGTTTCAAGTCGGTGATAAGATATTTTTAAAAGTGTCTTCATGGAAGAAAGTTCTTAGATTTGGCCGGAAAGGCAAGTTGAGTTCGCGTTTTATCGGACCGTATGAGATAATTGAAAGAGTTGGACCGGTAGCATATCGGTTAGCATTACCACCTGAATTAGAGAAGATTCATGATGTGTTCCACGTATCTATGTTACGCCGGTATCGTTCGGATCCTTCACATGTAAATTCACCGACGGAAATTGAGCTACAACCAGATACGACTTACAATGAAGAACCAATTAAGATTTTAGCTCGGGAGGTCAAGCAACTAAGAAATAAAAGTATCACTCTCGTGAAAGTATTGTGGAAAAAGAACGGGGTGGAAGAGGCTACATGGGAGCCCGATGAAACTATGAGGAATCAATACGCACACCTGTTTACTGGTAAGATTTTCGGGGGACGAAAATCCCTAAAGGGGGGAGAGTTGTAATATCCCGAATTAGGGCCTAATCGGAATAGTGGTTTTGGGACCACAAATATGAGATAGAAATAATTATTTTATTATCATTTTAAGGTCTATTGCGTGATTTCATGATTGTGTGAAAATTTCGTTTAGAAATTTTATCGATAGAGAGTCCAATTTTATATTTAAGACTAAATTGCAAAAGTTGTAAAATGTGTGTTCTAGTTCACAAAGGTACTAAGTACTTGTGAGTAATGGGTTTCTAAAGTGGAGGTCCTTGGATAGTAATTATAACATTATACTAGTTTGGACAAAAATACCTAAAGGAAGATAAAACACCATAGTTTTTAATTAATGGCATTTTGGTCATTTAGTTATTAAAATGAATTAAAAACAAAATTAAAAGCCAATTTTTGTCCATCTTCAACCCCTTGGCTGAATTTCACATGAGGAAGACATATCTAGGGTTTTTCAAGCTTCCAAGCTCTATTGAAAGTCCATTTTAGCACCGTTTTTAATGTTCTTTATGTTTTTGGAGTCTCGGTAACTTGATTAAGCTTATTCTAGCAGTAATTTAACCTAGGGTTTATATTTGGAAAAATACCCATAGGTGAAATGTGTTTATTTTGATGTTTTATGGTAGAATATGAAGCTTGAAATTGTGTTAAACAAATTTTGCTAAGCAATTTTACGTAAAAACAAGTAAAACGACATAATTGGTAAAAATACCTAATGTTCATAAGTACATGTTAGAGTGAGAATTTGATGTTTCCATAGAAGGGAAAAATGATCAGAATGTCATAAAACATAAGAAAATAGGATGAAGTTTAATTTTCGAGCCTTGCGAAAAAAGTGTAAATATGTAAAAGTTTAAGGGAAAAAATGTAATTTTGTCAAAGTTTGAGTCAAGGACTGTTTTAATAAATGTGAGTATTAAATAAGCTAAATTTGTTATTTTAGATCAAGAGAAACATGATTCGAGTCGTGATCGAGGGAAAAATAAAGTTTACGAGGAATAGGCTTGATTTCTAACATTTTGTACCAAGGTAAGTTCAAGAGTAAATATAGTAACATTATTGTCATTTTAAGTAATTTAATGTTATTTATATGATATGATGATTATTATCATGAAATATTATGCTTTGTGGATTATTATTTAGTAATACGCAAATTATGTGAGCTACTTGATAAATATGAAATGCTATCAAGTATCGGTTCCGACATTCCGTGGAAGATAGCAAAGATGTGTGATTGAGGAAAATCCCGTTTGAACCTTGGGAATAGATTAGGATACAAGTGACATGTCACTAGGATATTTGAGTACCGAGCTCGTTGAGTTGAGTTCGAGTTCGTGAGATATAACTAGATATCCGAACTCGTTGAGTTGAGTCCAAGTTCACTTATGAATGCGAACGCCCGAGCTCGTTGAGTTGTGTCCGAGTTCGCTTATGGGCGGGTTACATGGTAGCTTGGCTACATAATTTCCTCAGGCTATTGAGTTTGTCTAGCTGCGGGTATAACACTTATGTGCATGCAATCCATGTATCTAAATTATATCCCGATGTATTCAACGGGTGAATCTTAAGTGAATAAGGAGAATCTTTAAGACGAAGGTGACATGTTGGTAAGTGTGGTTGATAAACGCCAAATTATACATATTTTTACCCCAAATATTTAGCATATTTATGTATGTTTATTACTAGATTTGTGGATTTTGGTGCTTTTAATCCAGTTATTTCATGTTTTGTACTCAGGAGAGCACCAAGAGTCAAAAGGAGCCAAAAACGAGCAAAAAAATGACAAAACGGACCAAATCGAGAAGATGACACGGCCTAAGGCTTGCAACACGGGTAGCTTACACGCCCGTGTCTTTCGAGGGTGTCGACCAAGGCTTTCACGATTCACACGGCCTGGCCATTGACCCACACGGCCGTGTGCAATTTAACGGATCGAACACGGCCTAGCAATCACGTCACACGGCCGTGGCACACGGGCGTGTCCCTTTTTCAAGAAGCTGTATTTTACACAGAAAATGATACTTATGGAGGAAGAAAGCCAATCCAAAGCCTATATAAACACCCTAAGTATGACTTAGAAAGGGTGCCTCCCTCCAGAACTTTTTTGGAGTACAAAACCACACGCCGGGAATTACTTGAAGGAAGCTAGACGATCTATCCTAAAAGCCGGAGCTAATCCAAGACTGAAGATCTCTCTCAGAATTCCTGCAGGGGTTTTAGAGTTTTCTTTATATTTTGTTATTTTCATACTTTTGAGATGTACTCTTATTTTATTAAGAACTAAACCCCTTAAATACCAAAAGGGGTTGAAACCTATGATGGATCTTGTTATTATTATCTGAATTGTATGATAAATACTTGATTTGTTCTTAATTATGTGTTCTTAATGCTTGAGTTAATATTCCGGGTATTAATTCATGATTTGATGTGCTTATGCAGGGGAGCAAAAGTACCTGTCTAAGAGTAGATTTGGCATAATTAAGCGGAGTTGATCGAACGCCTAGAAATAGGGTTACGAGATTTTTCTGAATTAGGGTGAAACCTAATATGGGAGTACATAGATCGATTTACTGCTTCCCTAGGGGTTTTAATTAAGAAAGAGATTTCAATTAATTCAACTGAGAGTTAGACGTTATTAGTCTCAAAAGAGATAATAATATAGGTTAGGGAGTCTCACGGATCAAGTTAAGTGAATTAATCGTCTGGTTCAGAGTCAGATAACAAATGAAATCTAGGTGGATTCCTCCTTGGGTGTCATCTTTATCAATTACTTTTCTTCAAGTCTTTTTCTAAATTTTCTCTTTGCTTTAGTTTAATTAGTTAATTAGTTTAATAAACAACCCCTCTTTATTTCTAGGTTAAATAATAAAAAGATAGTTATTACTAGTACTTTTGGTTCCCTTGGGTACGATATCCCGGTCTTTATAATGGCCTAAATTCAAGGTTATCGGATAGTGGTTTCGTAACCACAAATCTGATTTAAAGAGAAATTTATTTCAATATTTTTGCATGAAAATTAATATGATAGGAAAATCGTATGAAAATATTGATAGAAAAAATTTTACCGATTTAGTGGTTAGTTAGAAAAAGAAATTATTGAAGAAATTTGGTAAAAACAAGGTATCGGGACCTTTATATCATAAAACTGATTCGAAAATAATTTTATAAATATTTATGAAATGTTAGTAATGTCGTATTAAAATTTCATTAGGAAATTTTAATGTTTGGGTAGTCAATTAAATGAAAAGGACTAAATTGTAATAGGTGTAAAAGTTGCTAGAATGATTAAATAGCTTAAGAGTCTAATGAGAAAGGATTTAAAAGGAAATTAGACCCAAAATTTATTTGGGCTGGACGGCAAGGGCATGAAATCAGCAGGAAAATTGATAAATTAAGGGAAAATTGGAATATTGCAAAATTAACTAAATAAAACAAGGACTAAATAGGAAATATCTAGATTTCTCTTCATTTCTCTTCAATTCCAGCAGCTAAAAACGCCATAGGAGGGTTCTCTAAGCTGGTATTTCATAATTTTTGCACCAAGTGAGTTAATCCTTGCCTTTTTCATGTAATTTTTGTGTTTCTAAGACTTTTACAACTAGTCCTACTATTAAATTCCTTAGTTTTTGATTTCATGGATGAAATTGAAATTCACCATGGTTGAGTGCTGTAAGTTTATGATGAAATAGAATGAAATTAAAGCTTTAATTTGTTTATGAGATGATTTTATTAGGTAATTTCAATAGAAATTAATTTTTAGGACCTAATTGTGAAAATGCTTGGAATTAAAGTCTATTGCTGAAATTCTGATTCCTAAAGGTAGTAAACTAGTTTAAGGTGATAGAATAAAATGTTAATTGAGAAAAATTAGCTCAATTGAGAGGCTAATTGAGTAGGGACGAAATTATCATTTATTCAAAGCTTAGGGGAAAAATGGTAATAAACAGCTTGCACAAAAACAGTTTGGACAGTAGCAGTAGACTAACTTTGAAAACTCACCATAAATTGTACATGAACAAAATATGATTAAAGCTTATTAAGTCTAGTTTCTCATAGAAGAAATAGTGTAAGCAATGGATTTGTAAATTTTGAGATATAAAAAATTTTGTGAGACAAGGTCAGAATGAATTTGGGTTCCCCTATTCTGACTTTGAAAAATCATAAAAAATTGAATAAAAATAATTAGGGGCTTAAATTTATATGTCTAAAATCCTGAATGAGTCTATTTTTAAGAGAAACAAACAAAAACATCATTTGAATCCTGTATGAAGAGATAATTAATTTTAGTAAAGAAGGGTCAAAACTGTCAGACAGCAGAATTGGGGTGACTTTAAAGAATAAACTGTACTTATTGGCTAAGCAAAAAATTCTGAAAATTTTATGGTAAGAAGATATATGAGTCTAGTTTCAGGTAAAATTAACAGATCTTAATTTGGAGTTCCGTAGCTCGAGTTATAAATAATTTAGTGACTATGACTCAAATAGACAACTTTGAATAAACTATAAATAATAATAGTTGAATTATAGAGAATGTTGCATATGAACATGAAATGTATTAAATTGATAATTAAATTTATTTATTTAGATCCAGAAGATTCAAATACGAAGCTAGATCGAGGAAAGGAAAAAGTTCAGGCTTAGTAGATTTTTTTTTTGTTTACAAACAAGTATCAAGGTAAGTTCGTGTAACTTGAATTATATTCTTAAATGCTTGAGATTGTATGTTATTGATGTGAATATGATTTGAATGTTCATTGTATGAAAATTAATGAAACATTGATATATTTGATAAAATGGGAAGAAATCCCGGTTGAATGAAAGGAAAATTCGATGGATCTTTAAAAAGGAATTGACGATAAAAAGGATCTAGCCCGGACGTGTGATCCTATCCTGATATAGCCCTCCCGAAGAATATGTGGAAAATGGATTTAGCCCGGACGGGTAATCCGAATTAGGGTCTGAATTTAGCCAGGACTGGTAATTCAGATCCAAGCTCATTAGAGTAATTGTCGTTGCAGGGGATTTAGCCTGGACTGGTAATGTAATATCTCGAATTAGGGCCTAATCGGAATAGTGGTTTCGTGACCATAAATCCAAGATAGAAATAATTATTTTATAATTATTTTTAGGTTTATGATATGATTGCATGATTGTGTGAAAATTTCGTGATGAAATTCTATGCCTAAAATGCTTAAATTGAAAGTAGGGACTAAATCGAATAAGTTGCAAAACTTGCATTCTAGAAGTTTTTAGTATGAAATTGTTTTGGAATATTAATGAGAGGTCTTAAATAGCAATTTGACCAATTTTAAGTTCATCGACAAAATTAGGACATGGAAGGAATTTTTGGAAAGTTTAGTAGTAAGGGTATTTTGGTCATTTAGTTATTAAAATGAATTAAAAACAAAATTAAAAGCCAATTTTTGTCCATCTTCTTCATTAGGCCGAAATTTCAAGGGTTCTCCATAGCTAGGGTTTGTTTCAAGCTTCCAAGCTCCATAGTAAGTGATTCCAAGCCCCGTTTTTAATGATTTTTACGATTTTGAGATCCCGGTAACTCGATAAAGCTTATGTTAGCAATAATTTAACCTAGGGTTTATATTTGGAAAAATACCCATAGGTGAAATTTGTGTATTTTGATGTTTTATGATAGAATATGAAGTTTTAAATTATGTTAGACAACTTGTACTACTCGATTTTAAGCAAAAACGAGTAAAAGGGCTTAATCGGTAAAAATACCTAATAGTCACAAGTACATGTTAGAGTGAGAATTTGATGTTGCCATAGAAGAGAAAAGTGATCAGCATGTTGTAAAACATAAGAATAAGGAATAAATTTTAATCCCGAACCTAGGGGCAAAAATGTAAATATGCAAAAGTTTAGGGGTAAAATTGTAATTTTGCCAAAATTTGAGTTAAGGATTAATTTGGTAATGTGAGTATTAAATAAGCTAAATGTGTTATTTTAGATCAAGAAAGACGTGGAATCGACCTCAATCGAGGAAAAGAAAAGATTGTGGACTAAATTGCAAAATCTTTGTATTTTGGTACCAGGGTAAGTTCATGTGTAAATAATGTATCATAATGGTTATTTTTAAGTTATTGATGTTAATTATATGTTATGCTGAATTTTATTATGAAATGTATGCTTTGTGGTTAATTTCAAATAATATGTAAATTATGTGAACTACTTGTTAAATATAATTGTTACCGAGTATTGATTTCGGCATTCTACGGAAGATGGCAAGGATAACTGTTCGAGGAAAATCCCATTTGAACCTTAGGAATAGATTAGGATACAAGTGACATGTCACTAGGATGATTGAGCATCCGAACTCGTTGAGTTGAGTCCGAGTTCACTTATGGATGCGAATGTCCAAACTCGTTGAGTTGAGTCCGAGTTCGTGAGATGTAACTAGGCATCCGAACTCGTTGAGTTGAGTCCGAGTTCACTTATGGATGCGAACGCCTGAGCTCGTTGAGTTGAGTCCGAGTTCGCTTATGGGCGGGTTACATGATTGCTTGATTGCATATATGGCACTTATGTGCAAGTTATCCATGTATCCGAATTATATTCCGATGTGTTCAACGGGTAAAGTTCTACTCAATGGAGGAATATTCGAGATGTAAAGAGAAGTATTGGTGAGTGATGTGAAATGGTTATTTTGGACAGGTATGTATTTAACCCTCGGGTTGAGTATTGATACAACCACGATAAGGTAATAAGATGATGAAAAATGATTAAAAATGTGATATGTGTTTTAGTGATACATGCTAATGTTGATTGGTATGACTGTTTGTTATGTTACTTATTATTTGCATATGAACTTACTAAGCATTTATGCTTACTCCCTCCTTCTTACTCATTGTAGTTTTGGACAAGCCAGCTCAGGAGTCGGGATAGGTCGAAGGCTCAGTCACACTATCCGGAAGACTTTTGGTAATAGCTTGTAAATTTAAGTATGGCATGTATAGCAATATACTTTTTTTTTGTGTAAATGATCTTATGGTATGGTGATGGAATGGTTGAGGAAATGCTTGATAATGATAAATTATGAAAATATTTAGTTTAGATTATATTTGATGTTAAGGAAAATTATTAAGATACTTAGTGCATAAAAACTCATAAAAGGGATGAAATTTGCCATAAACAGAATACTGCAGCAACACTGACGCGAGTTTAAAAATTTACTAAAAATCATAGAAATTTAACTTGGTGATGGAATACATATCAAATTGAATCTTATTATGTCTAGTTTCACATGAAACAAATGAAACAGGTAAAGGAATTATATGTTACAAGATATTTGAATTTTAGTGAAACAGGGTCATAGCAGTTTCTAAATCCCCTGTTCCAACTTTAGAAATTCACCATAAATTTTAAAGATATAATTAGGTAGTTTGTTTTATATTCTCAGAATCCTTATTGAGTCTAGGTTCATTAGAAACAAACCTCATAGTCATATGGATTTTTTACAGAGAGAAATGTGGTTCATAGTAAACAGAGGTCAGACTAGTCAAGTCCTGAAACAGGGGTAACTTTAACTAATAAACTGTACTAATTGGCCCAACCAAAAATTCTAGAAAAAAATTAGTAGATATGTATATGAGTCTAAATTTAGGGAAAATTTACGGATCTTAATTTTAAGTTTTTTAACTCGAGATATAATTTTTCTTGTGACTGTTATGCAAGTAGCTTAAAAGCTGTGAATGTAGAAATAAATAATCCAAAGTTCTAAATATGTTAAATTAAGCTTAGTAACACCTCATACTCGACTCCGGCGACGGTCTCGGGCGTGGGGGTGTTATAGGTAATCCCATTGCAAGGTTGAGGTTCGCGGAAGTGTGCTCTCTGAAATGGAAATGTGCGCACATGAATATGAATTGACGGACCCGGAATTGTACACTAAAAGTGTACCTCTGAAAATCTATCGAAATTCCGATAAATTCAACGGGATAAATATGGAAAAATAATAAGGAAATGGAAATTATGATATTGATGAGCTCATCAATCATGGTATATATTATTGGTACATGGAAATTATTGTACTAACTTGAATGTTGAGTTTGTGCATATTAGGGTAATAATGAATTGAATGGATATATGAATGTTTATTGTATTGTATTGAAAATATTAGGTAAGTATAATTCTTGTTGCATGAGCTTACTAAGCACGAAGTGCTTACCCCGTTTCCTTTTCCCCTGTTTTGTAGTGTTAAGAGCTCGGAGGTCGGATTTGGTCGGAGACACATCACACTATCAACCTCAGGATTTCGGTATATAAAGAAACTTTATTTTGGAAATCAATGGCATGTATAAGCTAATAAAGTAAATGTTAATGTGAAATGAATATAAAGTTAGCTATTAGTATGGTTAACAAACCTGGTTTTGGGTATGTGATGACGTTATCTTATAAATATGCATGAATTTATCTTTAAAATATGTTGAATTGGTTTGGTTGAAGTGGATTAGTCTCGATTTAATATTGCAGGGAAGGTTAGATATTTATAAAGGGGCTATATTGAATATAAAAAAAAATCGTAAACTCCAGTAATACCTCGTACCCTATTCCAGCAATGAATACGGGTAGGGGGTATTACAGTCTTGCCATTACTATACTATTGTTCGATAGGTGCGCTTGCCTTTTCGTCGTGATAATAGTTAGTTTAGGTTTGATCTTCATTATAAATATTTATTACTTGTTACGAATCACGCGATCAAGTTTTTGGCGTCGTTGCCAGGGAACTAAAATATTAGGAATACTTAATTTTTATTGCTTTAGCCATTTATTTTTTCTTGCAATTTAATTATTACTAATTAATTTACTTTTTCTTTCTCTTGGAAGGTTTTCCTAGTTTATGACTAGAAGAAACCCGTCAAGACCATTACTTTTTGACGAAGAAATCGATCGCACAATTCGTAGAAGCCAAAGAGAAATAACGTGAAGCTTAAGATACATAGAGAATGAGCAAGAAGACGATACTCAACCTCCAACCGACGAGATGGTTGAAAACCAAGGCAATCAGCTACCTCCTATAATTGCAGCTAATCAAAATCCTACTCCACGTACTATGTATGACTATGTTAAATCTTCTTTAACAGGAACTGAATCTAGTATAGGTAGACCTGCTATTGTTGCAAATAATTTCGAACTGAAACCTAGCACAATTCAGATGATACAGCAGTTTGTTCAGTTTGATGGTTTGCAGGATGAGGATCCCAACACTCACTTGGCGAATTTTCTTGAGTTTTGCGACACTTTCAAAATTGATGGCGTTTCTGATGATGTCATTCGCCTTCGGTTTTTCCCTTTCTCACTGAGAAACAAAGCTAAACAGTGGTTGAACTCGTTACCACGAGGGTTCATCACTACTTGGGAACAAATGACAAAAACATTGCTATTAAAATATTTTCCGCCGGCTAAAATGGCTAAGTTACATAATGATATTTCTTTTTTTGTGCAGATGGACTTAGAAACACTTTACAATGTATGGGAGAGATACAAGGATCTATTGTGAATGTGCCCTCACCATGGGTTACCCCTATGGCTGCAAGTTCAAACGTTTTACAATGGGGTGAATCCCTCAACAAGACAGATGATTGACACAGCTGCTGGAGGAACCATCAACAACAAAACACCTGAAGAGGCTTATGAATTCATTGAAGAAATGTCACTGAATAATTATCAGTGGCAAGTCATGAGGACTAAGCCAACAAAAATGGCCGGCGTTTATAACGTCGACTCAGTTATTATGCTGTCAAATCAGGTAGAACTTCTCAATAGAAAGATTAATGGTTTACTTGTTTCTACGCAGGTACATCCAGTAATGAGGTGTGACTCAAGTGGAGGAGGTGTGCATACAGAATATCAATCCTTCAATCCTACAACCGAAGAGGAACAAGTCAACTATATGGGTAACAATAACTTTAGATCTCAAAATAACCCATACAATAATACTTAAAATGTAGGTTAGAGGAACCACCCAAATTTCTCCTGAGGTGGTCAAGGGAATCAAAAGCCACAAAATCCTGAGGGTTTTCAACAGCCACTGTATCAACAAGAGAAGAAACCGAACCTTGAAGAGATGCTCTCTAAATTCATCTCGATATCAGAAAATTGTTTCAAAAATATCGAGACAGCACTTAAAAATCAACAAGCATCGATCCAAGGACTCGAAACTCAGATAGGCCAGCTGTCCAAACTAATCTCCGAACGACCACAAGGTGGCTTACCAAGTAAACGAAACCTAACCCAAGGGAACACCTCAACGCAATTAGTACTCAAGATAAGGAAGGATTCATTGCGCCTGAGCCAGAATTGATGCAAGAAACTGTGGTGAGCGAAGGTAAAAGTGAGGTAAGTTGTAACAAAACGGTGAATGAAGAATATAAACCTCATGTCCCATATCTTAACGTGATAAGGAAAGACCGCTCAGACGAACAATTCGGTAAATTCTTTAAACTTTTGAAAAAATTACATATTAACTTACCGTTTATTGAAGCTCTGTCGCAAATACTGAATGCAATGAAATTTTTAAAAAAGCTTTTAGTAAATAAGCGAAAGTTGGACGAAGCGTCGCATGTGGAGCTAAACGCAGTCTGCTCAGCTATTCTACAGAATAAGCTACCCCACAAATTGAAAGATCCAGAGAGTTTTACAATTCCTTGCTTAATTGGTAGTTTAGATATAAGTCATGCATTAACTGATTTAGGGGCTAGTATTAACGTCATGCCTTACAAAATGTTTAAGCAACTAGGTCTTGGGAAACCTAAACAAACTAGGATGAGCATTCAATTGGCAGATAAAACTATAAGATTTCCTAGGGGTATTATTGAAGATGTACTAGTAAAAGTAGATAAGTTCATATTTCCCGTTGATTTCGTTGTTCTAGACATAGAAGAGGATAATAACACCCCTTTGATTTTAGGGAGGCCCTTTTTAGCAACTGCTAAAACAGTTATTAATGTTGGCACAGGTGAGCTTACATTTCGTGTGGGAGACAAAACGATCACCCTTCAAGCTCGTACTTTTGGCATCACATCGAACAGTGAAGGTAATGTTCCGCACCAGTCTACTAAAACTGACAATATGACACAACCTACTTTGCAGAAATTGAGTTTCAAAGAAGTTCACGAGCCATGTTCTAGCAATGATAGAGGACACACTCATGAAGAACGAAGGCTATGGATAGAGGAGCTAGACGAATGGCGAGCACATTAACCGACAACACATGATAAACTGAAACTACGCCAAAATGAGCCCGATACCTCTCCAAATCAACTTAAGGATGATGATAAAGCCTTACTTGTAACACCCCCTACCCGTATCCATTGCCGGAATAGGTACGAGGCATTACCGGAGTTTACTAAATATTTTTAGATAATTCTGAGTCATTTATTATTCATATTTTGAAAATAATCATAGCGTCTCTCTATTGGGCCCTCGAAGCCCCAAACATACATTAAAAACTAACCAGAATTAAATCGGGATCATAAAAAAAATTCGCAAAATCTTAAATTTTATTTTCATCTAAGTACTTACCATTTCAATACTTCTTATAATTAAACATGTTACCATTCAATCAATAGCTTGACACTTGTCTAAGCGTCAAACAACATCATTGCTAGTATACTTGCATATATTTCATATAAATTCAACATTTATATACTTATTTTCTCGACATGTTACACTTGAGTTTAATAATTGTCTTTACTTACATAATTTCCTTGTATTAACATATCAAAGATAATCATATATGTACATGTCATGAAACATATCATTCTCTTATCGTTTCTTCATAAGTATATATCAATCATTTCATTATATCAATATTTCATGCACCATCATTTCCATATATTTTATGTATATTTATTCCGGTAAAGTTTATATCAAACTTAACATAAATTATATTCCATGTACTTATTCTTATTTTGTTTATCTATCTTCATAATTATTTCATACAACTATTTTGTACATATATTTCTATATGACCAGTTCTTGTAAACATTTCACACAATTATTTCATATAACCATTCGTCATCTGATACATATTACCTGAATATCAATTGTTCAAAAGATGTCATTGCGTCTCCCATCCACGGTCTTATTTATCTTTGACATGATGCCATGGTGTCTTTCAACTATGGTCTTACTCATTTTCTATCATGTTGCCATGGTATCTTTCAACCATGGTCTTACTCATTTCATGTCACGCTGCCATGGTAACTTTCAACCATGGTCTTATTCATCTCCCGTCATGTTGTCATGGTATCTTTCAACCATGATCTTATTCATTTCATATCAGGTTGCCATGGTATCTTTCAACCATGGTCTTACACATTTCATATCAGGTTGCCATGGTATCTTTCAACCATGGTCTTACACATTTCATATTAGAGAGCACACTCCCGCGAACCTCATCCTTACAGTGGCATTACCAGTCCAGGCTAAATCCCCTGTAATATAAACTCATAGAGTATTGTCGGGATTACCAGTCCAGGCCAAATCCCCTACAACGACAATTAATCTAATGAGCTTGGATCTGAATTACCAATCTAGGCTAAATTCAGACCCTAATTTGGATTACCCGTCCAGGCTAAATCCATTTACACGTATTCTTCGGGAGGGCTATATCAGGATAGGATCACCCGTCCGGGCTAGATCCTTTTTACCGTCAATTCCTTTTCAGAGATCCATCGAAATTTCCTTTTATTCAACCGGGAATTCTTCCCCTTTTTATCAAATATATCAATGTTCCATCAATTTTCATACAATGAACATTCAAATTATTTTCACATCAATAACATACATTTCAAGCATTTAACAATATAATTCAAGTTACACGAACTTACCTCATTGCTTGTTTGTGTTTATAATTTCATTAATCCGATATCTTTTCTTTTCTATGATCAAGTCTCATATTTGAGTCGTCCGGATCCTTATAAATAAATTTGATCATCATTTTCATTCATTTCATATTCTAATGCATTTAATTAATTTTTGCCCCTAAACTTTTAATTAATGACGATTTCATCCTTAGGGTCAGGGAAAATAAAATTCTTGCAATTTAATCCTTATTTCCAGCTATTATTCTCACATGTATTGATGACAGTTCATGAATTCTATAAAATATCAGAATTTTCCATAATTTCAACACTTTTCAATTTAATCCCTAAAACATGTTTTTCCCCGATCTTGAACTAAATTAATAATTTCATTCAATTTTGTAATTTAAATAATAAAATAATCCATTTCATGAAATTTGGCCATTTCTTAAATTTTTACAAAATTGCCCATAAAGTTTTACTTTTATTCAATTTAGTCCCTAAGCCTAAAATATACAAATTAGCCATGCTAGATGAATATTCATACATATTTTTCCTCCTCCTCCTCTCCATTCCACATCCTTAATGTAGATAACACACTTGTAAGTAACATTATCCATAATTTTTATTATTTACTTTTATGAATATTCAAGCTGTCTATCTGCATCATAGTCACTAAATTATTTATATCTGGATCTATAGAACTCCAAATTAATATATTATAATTTTATATGAAACTAGAATCATATATCTTCTTACCATAAAATTTTCAGAATTTTTGGTTTAGCCAATAAGTACAGTTTATTCTTTAAAGTTACCCTGTTCTGTTGTCTGACAGTTCTGACGCTTCTTTACTAAAAATTAATTATCTCCTCGTACAAAATTCGAATGATGTTCTCGTTTGTTTCTATTGAAAATAGACTCATTAAGGATTCTAAAAATATAAATTTAATCCCATAATTATTTCTATCCAATTTTGTATAATTTTATAAAGTTAGAACAAGGGAACCCAAAATCATTCTAACCTTGTCTCAAAAAATTCATCATATCTCATGATTTACAATTCCATTGCTTACGTAATTTCTTCTATAAAAAACTAGACTTAATAAGATTTAATTTAATTTTTTATTCATCCTATAATTAGATTTATACAATTTTTGATGATTTTTCAAAGTTAGACTACTGCTGCTGTCCAAAACTGTTTTAGTACAAGATATTAATTACAATGTTATAACACCCTTATTTTCTTTTTCCACACCATTTCTCATCACTTTCTCTTATTTTCTCTTCACTAACATATCAAGAATATAGGACCTTATGTAAGAAAACTCTACTATAACATTATTTCCATGCTTTGTCAATAATAACAAACTTAAAAACATATTGAAATCTTGATATACTTACCTTGTTCTATTGATACTAATCTTTAACTTGATTTTCTCTCTCCTCCAGCTTCTATTTCTTGAATCCAACTTGATATTCTAACTTCCCATGGTCTCCTTAACATTTTTCTCTCTTAGTAGCTATGGAAATTCTTTTGATTTCTAGGTGAAAATGGTGAATTTTTGGTGGAAGGACCCAATTGTAAAGAAAACAAAATTTCTTTCTTTTCCTTCTCTTCTAACGTTGGTTGCATGGGAAAGGAAATGTGATGTTAATTCTTCATCTTTCTTTCCTTTTATACTAAATAAATAATAATATAATAATAAACATATCATAAAAATATTAATAAAATAATATTTATCTAATTAATTAATTTAAAATATCATCAACATAATCATTACATTCTAGAATTCTCTCTCTTACTAATTGACCATTTTGCCCTTCATGATCTTTTAGAATTCCATCCTTGAGTCATCACTTAATTTGGTAAATTGCATAATTTTTCACCTATTCAATTTGGTCCTAATTCATCAATTTTTCTTGGTTTCTACATCATTCCACCCTTAACATATTTGCACCATTAGTCCTTCAACTTTTTTATATTTACACTTTAACCCCTTAAATTTTGAGTATTTACTCTTGTGCAACAAGACTTTTCTCATCTTTGTAATTTAGTCCTTTCTTGAATTAATATATCATAATATACTTCCCAATATTGACATAACTCAAAAATTCCCTTTTGTCACTTTATTTCCTTATTTTACTATATCACGGATAATATTTTACCGTAAAAATTTTTGGGGTATTACATTACTGGATGCCGCAGATCCCCACATTGTCAGTACCACACCGAATGAGGAAATCCCTCTTACGGTACTCAGTATTTTTCCATACGGTACTCAGTATTTTTCCATTCAGTACAGTAGAGGTGAGTCATCCCAAGTTCGGCTCTTTTAAGGTAAACAACACCCGATTAAAACCTTATTTTGTCAGGACTGATAACAGGAACGAGGAGTACGAACTCCTTGAACCATCATGATTTTTCAACCGGAGAGGTAAGTCGAGCTTAGACTATAAATAAGTGCTTCTTGGGAGGCAACCCGAGCACTAACATATTTTGATTTCTTTATTTTAAATTTCTAACACTTTAAATCATTAACTTTATCTTTGAATTGCAAATTTTTTCAGCACACACAGCCAGGCACACAGGCGTACCTAAAGCCATGGCCAAACAGGGGAAGAGACACGGCCGTGCGATACGGCCATGTGGAAGCAGGACATGATTTCCCCAAAACACGGGATGCGATAAATCCCCACTACCGTGCGGCATGGCAGTGGGTGAGCTTGATAGGTGAACACGGGCATGCCAAGGGCAAGGCTTGATTCTGTTTCTTCGACTCGGGCGTGAGACACGCCCATGTCGTTAAGTCGTTGACAACAATACACGGGCGTGGTACCCTAACACATGGGCATTGGAGAAGCAAATAAAGCTAAGCACGACCGTGCGACATGGCCGTGTGCCACACATGCCCAAGACACACGGGCGTGGGATAGTAGTTGGGCACGACTTAAATCGCAAAATTCAAAAAACACGGGCTCACCTTCAGAGTACACGAGTGTGGCCCTAGGCCGTGTGGCCCTCCCCTATATAAGCAATTCACTATTCATCTTCTTTCCCCTTTCAAAACCCTAGCCAAAATCTCCCCTTCTTCACCCCCTAATCCCTATTCCGGCCACCATTCCCCAGATTCTCATTTCCCCAACCGCCAAACCATCCTAAAATCCACTCCTCCTGCATTAATCCTCACTTTCCCGTCTCTTTTCCCTCCATTTTCCCTCCACACGGTTGTACCCCTACGCCACACGCCCGTGCGCCACCCTACAGCAGCTTTTGGTTCATTTTCTCACCCTTTTTTTTCCAATCTGCGTTGCTACATTGGTATTCTTTATGCCTTACACAGATATTGTTACTGTTACCAATTTGTTCTGAATAATTTAGGAATTTGCTTTAGTATTTTCTATATTTGAACTGTTAAAGCTACTAAATAGCATATACTAGTTTTAGGAGTCTTGCTTAACTGCTGATGCATCTTTGATTCCAGTAAATGTTTCTGAATAGTCATATAATTTTTTCACCTTTCACTTGATATCATTAAATGTTAACACATCTTGGAACTACTGTCATAAGATTATATCAATGCTCATACATTTTCAAATACATTATGTCATCATCGAGAGGCAAGAAGGTCGCGGTCCCATCCTCAAAAAGACGTAGGGGACCAGATTCTTCCTCGGTACGTACTACAGCCGAAGTTCGGCACCGGTTCATTGAGTTTTCGCAAGCTTCACAAGAGGAGCTATTTCAGATACTACGCGCGCGACCCCTCACTACAGGTCGTTGCATCGATTGGGCTGCAGTGGAGCAAGTCCAGCTAGCTGATGCCATCCGCGCCCTCTTGTCCATAGACCCATGGAAAGGGTTCTTCACTATTACCGAACCCACTTATTTAGAGCTAACTTTAAAATTATGTTCTACTTTTCATCTACAGGTAGTGATGAAGAACAATGATGACCCCGACACCATTCAATTCTGATTAGGCGGTCTAGTTCGCTCGATGAGTGTCCCGGAGTTTGAAGTCGCTCTGGGACTTTACACTGATGAGTTTATGGGGGAGGAGGACATGAATACACTACCACACAATATCCACATTTCTCCCTCCTTGTGCTGGAAGGCTTTGGCACCACTCTCTTCCACCTATGACCCCAGCCGCTCGAAGGCCTCAGCTCTCGCCCCTTCCCTACGCTATCTCCATGCCATATTGGCATACACCTTAACTTGAAGGAGAGAGAGCATCGAAGTCGTCAACACCCACGATGCTTACTATTTATGGTGCATGGAGAATGCACACGAGACTAACTTGGCATACTTCATCGCTTTCACCATTCGCCATCAAACCGAGTGACATCGGAAGGGAGTAATCTCTATCAACCCCTACGTGACGCGCCTCACCAAACACTTCGGCCTCCTCAACACTGTGGCCCAGTCATCAACGCTTATACTGATTGGTTATATGTCCCCACAGGGCATCACAACTATGTTACACATAAGAATGATCAAGCGCCAACGTGGGATCAATCCTCCTCAGTACCGTCTCACTCATCCCATTGACAAGGAGGATCTTGAGAACGTTCTTGATGATGTCCCCCCACAGCACGAGGAGCCTTCTATCACGCCACCTAGAGAGCGACCAATTCATGTGGCTGCTTCATTGGCACACCTTTCCGACCGACACGCTCACTTCGAGCAGTATTGCCCTACATCGTTCGAGATGATTCACGAGCGAGATCGGCGACGTGATAGACAGATAGACGACATGCATGCCATGATGCAGCAGCTGTGCTATTACTTTCACATCCCCGCTCCAGCGCCACCACCTGAGGGCCCTACTGACGAGAATCATTGAATCCTCCTATCTTTTTATTTTTATTTTTATTTTTTATTTTCATTTCAATTTTATTATTTTCTTTTGAAAGACATATCTATATTAGTAAATTTTACTTTCTTCATTTTTCTGTTATTTCTAACAAGTAATCCCACTACGATCTCATCCATACCCACTCTTAATAAAACTCTTCATGATTCTACAGACTTCCAAGCAAAACTGCTAGGAATATCTTATGGAATGAAGAAACAAATAGGGAACAATACCTCACGAGTGCCATGTTCAACGACCCAATTTCTTCATCTAACAACGAACGGTGGCATCTACCACTTTCCTCAAACACTCCAGCCTCAGAATCAAGCTCTGCATCCATAAACTAGGGAGTTTCACTGTAACGCCCCTTACCCGCATCCGTCGCCGGAACAGGGTACGAGTTATTAACAAATTATAGTATATACTATTAAACAAAACCCAACAAAAATATGGCGAGCAATTTGATCATTATAACATATGCCATTAATAATACAAACCAACTTCAAAGGCTTCGTACAAAATGATTAGTTTGATACTATAAGTAGTAATTTGAACCTAGACAATTATGACACGTAACAAAATAACTAAGTCTGCTATACATGCCATATTTCAAAATGTTGAGTTCAGATACCAAGAGTATTCATAGTGCGGGCGGATCTTCTACGATCTCTCACTCCTGTGCTAGCTGGATGACACTATAAGACAAAGGAGAGAAAAGAAAGTAAGCTTATAGTTTAGTAAGTAAGTATATAAATAACAAATAAGAAATCTAATATGTTTACAACATAACTCAATTATATCATATTTTTAATTGTTGTTTACTCCAATTTGATCAAGCTGTCCCTCCTGCGTCATGATCACTAAATAAATCATAAATCGAGTTACCAAACTCGAAATTCAAATCCGTAAAATTTCCCTGAATCTAGACTCATAAAACTTCTTATTAATTTTTTTCTAGAATTTTTGGTTCAGCCAATTAGTACATTTTATTAGTTAAAGTTTCCCCTGTTACACAGCTCAACTGATCTGACCTATGTTCATTACGAATTGAATTTCTCTCAGTACACAATTCAAATAACCATGAAACCTATTTCATTTAAAACTATACTCAATAAGGAATTTAGGAATATAAACTTTCTTAATTTTTTTGTACAATTTTAATGATTTTTCAAAGTTGAAACAGGGGATTACATAGTCATCCTGCGCAAGTCTCACACAATTGTAAATATCTCAAAATATAGAATTCATTTGCTTGCTCTATTTCTTTCATATGAAAATAGACTCATTAAGCTTTAATTTCACATCTCATTCAACCTCTAATTAAATTCCTTCTATTTTTGGTGAATTTTCAAAATCACATCACTGCTACTGTCCAAAACAGTTTTAATGCTAATTTCATTCTTTTACATATTCTTTATACTAACCTCATTTTAACTTACATATATATATCACAAATCATTTTCACCACATTTCATACATCACAAGTGTAGGTCCATGACTACAATGTCACCACAAAACCATCCCGTTGAACAATTCGGATTAATCCTCGATACTTGATGGTTTCAGCACACAGCCCCACCATCATATTTCATTTAATTCGGCTCTCTTATACACATGGTGAATACTTAGTACCACTCATGCGACCTAGCCGATTTGTCTCGTAGCTCTCTTGTCTATATGGTGTCCTTCACTTGGAATCACGCATGCGACCTAGCTACATTTATCTCTCACGTAGCTCTCTTGTCTACATGGGATACATCCCGTATCACACATGTGACCTAGCTACTATATAGTATCTCGTAGCCTTCTTGTACACATGATGTGCACTCGGCACCATACATGTGACCTAGCTACGCTCCCTCTATTTTATTCAATTTTTTCGAATGTTCAACCGGGATCTCTCTCTCTATTACTTATTTCCATTCTTTCAATAGTCAATTTATACTTCAACATCAGCTAATATATATATAATAAGCTAAAATATAAAAATGTAATTGAAATTAATGTATTACTTACATACAAACTTACCTCGGTGCAAAATATGGGAATTTTGCAATTTAGTCCAAAACTTTCTCATTTCCCCGTTCGAGGTCGATTCCACGCCTTTCTTGATCTATAACAATATATTTAGCTCATTTAACACTCAAACTATTTATTTTAATCCAAAAATCACATTATAAAAAATTACATTTTTGCCCCCTAACTTTTACAAAATTACGATTTTTCCCCAAGGCTCGGAAATTTAATTTCAGCCCTTATTCTTATGTTTTATGACCTACTGATCATTTTTCTCTTCTATGGCAACATCAAATGCTCACTCTAACACATAGTTATGAACAATAGGTATTTTTATCGATTATGTCGTTTTGCTCGTTTTCGTTAAAAATCGCTTAGAAAAGATCGTTCCCCTAACTTCAAACATTCATATTCTACCATCAAACAACAAAATACATGCCTATCACTCGTGGGTAAATTTTTAAACATAAACCCTAACTCGAACTAATGATAGAAATAAGTAAACCGAGCTACGAGGATTTCAAAAATGTGAAGAACATTAAAACGGGGCTTGAATTCACTTACTATGAAGCTTGAAAGTTGAAGAAACCCTAGCTATGGAGGAGAGCAATTTTCGGCAGCAACTAATGAAGATGATAACCAATTTTGTGTTATTTTTCCCATTTTATTTCATTTAATATACAAATGACCAAAATGTCCTTACTACTAAACTTTCAAAAAAATTCCCTCCATGTCCAACTTTTGTCCATAACTTAAGAATGGGTCAAATTGCTATTTAAGACCTCCTAGTTAATATCCCAAAGCAATTTCATACTAAAAACTTCTAAAACATGAGTTTTACAATTTATTCGATTTAGTCCCTAATCTCAACTTAAGCGCGAAATGCACAGAATTTCATCACGAAATTTCATGAAATCATAAAATCATATCATAAACCCCAAAATAATTATAAAAGGACTATTTCTATCTGGGATTTGTGGTCACGAAACCACTATTCCGATTAAGCCCTAATTCGGGTTGTCACAATTCTCCCCCTTTAGAGATTTTCGTCCCCGAAAATCTTACCGGTAAAGAGGTTCGGGTACTGTTTCCTCATAGCTTCCTCGAGTTCCCACGTAGCCTCTTCTATCCCATGTCTGTGCCACAATACTTTCACTAAGGCTATACTTTTATTTCTTAACTGTTTAATTTCTCGAGCCAAATCTTTATTGGTTCCTCCTCATAGGTCATATCCGGTCGAATCTCAATTTCTGTTGGCGAAATCACATGTGAAGGATCAGAACGATAACGTCGCAACATTGATACATGAAACACATTATGAATTCCTTCTAACTCTACCGGTAAGGCCAACCGATATGCCACTGGTCCAATCCTCTCAGTAATCTCGTACGGCCCAATAAAACGCGGACTCAACTTGCCTTTTCGGCTAAATCTCAGAATATTTTTCCATGGTGACACCTTCAAGAACACTTTATCACCCACCTGAAATTCAATCTCTTTTCTTTTTAAATCTGCATATGACTTTTGTCGATCTGAAGTAGCCTTCAAGCAATCCCGAATTACTTTTATTTTCTCTTTGGTTTCTTTAACTAGATCAACTCCGTGAATCTGTTTCTCACTAAGTTCGGTCCAATATAAAGGAGTTCGACACTTACGACCATACAAGGCTTCGTACGGTGCCATTTGTATACTTGACTGATAACTGTTATTGTAGGCAAATTCAATCAAAGATAGATATTTCTCCCAACTACCTCCAAATTCTAAGACACAGCATCTAAGCATATCCTCGAGTACCTGGATTACTCTTTCCGACTGACCATCTGTTTGTGGATGAAACGCAGTACTAAAGTTCAATTTTGTACCCAAAGCTTCTTGTGACTTTTTCCAAAATCTCGAGGTAAATCTCGGATCTCTATCTGATATTATAGACATAGGTACTCCGTGTAACCTCACAATTTTAGCAATATATAATTCGGCTAATTTATCAAGTGAGTAATCGGTATGTACTGGTATAAAGTAGGCTGACTTTGTTAATTTATCAACCACTACCCAGACAACATCCTTCTTTTTAGGAGTTAAAGGCAAACCGGTTACAAAATCCATGGTAATCGTGTCCCATTTCCACTCACGCACCATTACCGGTTGAAGTAATCCTGAAGGCACTTGATGTTCAGCTTTTACTTGTTGACAGATCAAACACTTGGTTACAAATTCAGAAATGTCCCTTTTCATACCTGGCCACCAATACAACTTCTTTAAATCATTATACATTTTTGTGCTACCAGGGTGAACTGATAAACAGCCACTATGCGCCTCATGTAATATTTTCTTAATCAATTCATCATTTTTCGGTACACATATCCTGTCTCGAAACATCAAACAGTCATCTGGTCCAACTCGAAAATCTGAGTCGTAACCTGATTCGCATTGAGTTCTCTTGGTTCGCAACTCACTCTCGTTCTTTTGAGCATCACAAATCAACTGGAGAAATAACGGTTTAGCCCTCATCTCTGCTAAGATTGACCCATCATCAGACAATGCTAACCCCGTATTCATGGCTCTCAAAGTAAAAAGAAATTTCCTGCTCAAGGCGTCAGCAACCACATTTGCTTTTCCCGGATGATAATCAATCACTAGATCATAATCCTTTAATAATTCAAGCCATCTCCTCTGTCGCAGATTCAAATCCTTTTGATTCATCAAATACTTCAAACTTTTGTGATCAGTAAAAATTCGGCATTTTTCACCATACAAATAATGTCGCCAAATCTTCAAGGCAAAGACAATAGCGGCCAATTCCAAATCATGTGTAGGATTGTTCTTCTCATGTGGTTTTAACTGTCTCGAAGCATAAGCTACCACTTTACCCTCTTGCATCAACACACATCCAAGGCCTGTCAATAATGCATCACTATAAATTACAAACTCCTTCCCTAGCTCGGGCTGCACTAAAATTGGTGCTTCAGTCAATCGTGCTTTCAACTTTTCAAAACTCTACTGACATTTATCAGTCCATTCAAACTTAACATTCTTTTGCAACAACTTAGTCATAGGAGAGGCAATCATCAAAAATCCCTCAAAAAAACGTCTATAATACCCGGCTAAGCCTAAAAAGCTTCTAACCTCGGATACATTCTTGGGCGGTTTCCAATCAACGATCGCAGAAATCTTGCTTGGATCCACCTGAATACCATCACCTGAGACTATATGTCCCAAAAATCCGACTTCACGAAGCCAGAACTCACTTTTACTGAACTTAGCAAACAGTTTCTTTTCTCTCAACATCTGTAATATGGTTCTCAAGTGTTCGGCATGTTCAGACTCATTCCGAGAACAAATTAGAATGTCATCTATAAACACTACTACAAACTTATCCAAATATGGCCGAAAGATCCGATTCATTAAGTCCATAAATATAGCTGGAGCATTTGTTAAGCCGAAAGGCATCACAAAAAACTCATAATGTCCATACCTTGTCCTAAAGGCGGTTTTTGGCACATCCGACTCCTTAACTCTCAACTGGTAGTAACCAGACCTCAAATCGATCTTTGAAAACACTGTGGCCCCCTTTAACTGATCGAATAAATCATCAATCCTCGGCAATGGGTACTTGTTCTTTATAGTCACCTTATTAAGCTGACGGTAATCAATGCAAAGTCTCATTGAACCATCCTTCTTCTTAACAAATAATACAGGAGCACCCCATGGAGAGAAACTCGGTCTCACAAATCCCTTTTCTGTTAACTCCTGCAACTGAGCCTTCAATTCTTTTAATTCAGTCAGAGCCATTCTATATGAAGCAATCGAGATCGGTGCAGTACTCGGCAACAAATCAATGGCAAACTCTATCTCTCTGTTCGGAGGCAACCCAGGCAATTCCTCTGGAAATACATCTGGAAACTCACAGACTATCAGTACTGATTCAAACTTCAGTTGAGGCAACTCAGTATTCATTACATAAGCCAGATAAGCTTCACACCCTTTCCTCATGTATTTCTGTGCAGACATGTGCGAAATCACCATAGGCAATTTATTTGATTCATCTGTTTCAACCCACAAAATTTCTCCATTTTCACATTTCAACTCTAGTGTTTTTTGTTTACAATCTACCTTGGCATCATACAATGTCAACCAGTCCATTCCCAAGATAACGTCAAACTCATCAAATGGTAACAGCATCAAATTAGCCGGAAAACAGTGACCTTGAATCATTAATGGGCAATTCTTGCAAACCTTGTCAACTAACACATATTGGCCTAAGGGGTTCGACACTTTAATCGTAAACTCAGTAAACTCAACAGGAAATTTTTTATTAGATACTAAATTCATGCAAATATAGGAATGAGTGGACCCGGGATCAATCAAAGCAATAACAATAGTATCATAAAGAGAAAATGTAACAGTAATGACATCAGGAGATGATGCATCTTCTCGGGCACGTATAGCATAAGCTCTAGCAGGTGCTCTAGCTTCTAATCTTGCCGTTGAATCTTTCATCGCAGTTTTACTGCTAGTCCCACCTCCAATATTTCTCGGTGGTCTACCTCTACTAGCGGTGGTATTCTGTCTAGCACTCTGAAATCTTTCTTCTTTAACTTTCTCCAGACAATCTCTAATAAAATGCTCGTGAGAACCACACCTGAAACAAGCTCGCTCGGTTCCCCAACACTTACCATAATGTTGCCTGCCACATTGCTGACACCGTGGCTTTCTAGGTCGCACATTACCCACACTTGCCACCGAAGTAGCTTGAGCTTTAGACCCCGAATATGCTCTACCTCGATCTCTATGTGAATCCCCAGTTGAAACTGTCATTCGAGGGTTTGTCTCGTTGGACCTCTTTGATTGAGATTGAAATGGCTTGCTTATCGGCCTTTTTCTGGCATCTCGAGCCTCAATAGCAGCTTTTCTTCTTTCTTTGTTCAATTCTTCGGCTTTAAGAGCTCGATCAACCAATACTACAAATTCTTTCAACTCCAAAATTCCTACAAGCACTTTAATGTCCTCATTTAGCCCATCTTCAAACCTTCTACACATAATGGCCTCGGTGGACACACATTCCTGGGCATACTTGCTGAGTCTCACAAATTCGCGTTCATACTCTGCCACAGACATCTTGCCCTGCTTCAATTCAAGGAACTCCTTCCGTTTTTTATGAATAAATCGCTGACTTATGTATTTCTTTCTAAATTCTTCCTGGAAGAAATCCCAAGTAACTCTTTCTTTTGGCACTACTGCTACCAAAGTCTTCCACCAGTGGTAGGCCGAATCTCTCAAAATTGATACAGCACACTTTAAGCACTCCTCGGGTGTACATGAGAGCTCATCAAATACACGGGTAGAATTTTCAAGCCAGAATTCCGCCTTCTCAGGATCATCATCGACCTTTGCTCTAAACTCTTTGGCCCCTTGTTTTCGAATCTTGTCAATCGGAGGCTTGTTCATTCTTACCAAATCTATGCCTTGAGCAGTTACAGGAATCGCCTGAGGTATAGGAGGGGGTGGAGGAGGTTGAGCATTTGGATTTGCTCGAATAAATTCAGTATACCAATTGTTCATCATTTGGAGAAAGGCATCCCGAGCCTCATCTCCCTGTCTCAATGTCTCAGGTCTACTTTCCACAGGCGCGGTCCCTTATGCGGGAGCCGGCGTATTACTAGCAGCATCATCAGCCGTAGTTCCTTCAGGATCCATTACTATATTAAAACAAAACACAGTTTAGAATAATCAGGAGTCACCACACTATCACAATATTTTTATGGCATGTATAACTAGACTTTTACACACACTTTATTAGTCCGAGAACCGACTAAACCATAGCTCTGATACCACTAAATGTAACGCCCTTACCCGTATCCGTCGCCAGAATAGGGTACGAGG
This sequence comes from Gossypium hirsutum, assembly GCF_007990345.1. Taxonomy (NCBI): domain Eukaryota; kingdom Viridiplantae; phylum Streptophyta; class Magnoliopsida; order Malvales; family Malvaceae; genus Gossypium; species Gossypium hirsutum. The sequence goes on along the minus strand of NC_053431.1, from coordinate 8,709,753 downwards.
TATTAACAAATTATAGTATAAACTATTAAACAAAACCCAACAAAAATATGGCGTGCAATTTGATCATTATAACATATACCATTAACAATACAAACCAACTTCAAAGGCTTCGTACAAAATGATTAGTTTGATACTATAAGTAGTAATTTGAACATAGACAATTATGACACGTAACAAAATAACTAAGTCTGCTATACATGCCATATTTCAAAATGTTGAGTTCAGATACCAAGAGTATTGATAGTGCGAGCAGATCTTCTACGATCTCTGACTCCTGTGCTAGCTGGATGACACTATAAGACAAAGGAGAGAAAAGAAAGTAAGCTTATAGCTTAGTAAGTAAGTATATAAATAACAAATAAGAAATCTAATATGTTTACAACATAACTCAATTATATCATATTTTTAATTGTTTTTTACTCCAATTTGATCAAGCTGTCCTTCCTGCGTCATGATCACTAAATAAATCATAACTCGAGTTACGAAACTCGAAATTCAAATCCATAAAATTTACCTGAATCTAGACTCATAAAACTTCTTACTAAGTTTTTCTAGAATTTTTGGTTCAGCCAATTAGTACATTTTATTAGTTAAAGTTTCCCCTGTTACACAGCTCAACTGATCTGACCTCTGTTCATTACGAATTGAATTTGTCTCAGTAAACAATTCAAATAACCATGAAACCTGTTTCATTTAAAACTAGACTCAATAAAGAATTTAGGAATATAAACTATATTTCTTAATTTGTTTTGTACAATTTTTAATGATTTTTCAAAGTTGAAACAGGGGATTACATAGTCATCCTGAGCAAGTCTCACACAATTGTAAATATCTTAAAATATAGAATTCCTTTGCTTTCTCTATTTCTTTTATATGAAAATAGACTCATTAAGCTTTAATTTCACATCTCATTCAACCTCTAATTAAATTCCTTCTATTTTTGGTGAATTTTCAAAATCACATCACTGCTATTGCCCAAAACAGTTTTAATGCTAATTTCATTCTTTCACACATTCTTTATACTAACCTCATTTTAACTTACATATATATATATCACAAATCATTTTCACCACATTTCATACATCACAAGTGTAGGTCCATGAGTACAATGTCACCACAAAACCATCCCGTTGAACAATTCGGATTAATCCTCGATACTTGATGGTTTCAGCACACAGCCCCACCATCATATTTCATTTAATTCGGCTCTCTTGTACACATGTTGAATACTTAGTACCACTCATGCGACCTAGCCGATTTGTCTCGTAGCTCTCTTGTCTACATGGTGTCCTTCACTTGGAATCACGCATGCGACCTAGCTACATTTATCTCTCACGTAGCTCTCTTGTCTACATGGGATACATCCCGTATCACACATGTGACCTAGCTACTATATAGTATCTCGTAGCCTTCTTGTACACAAGATGTGCACTCGGCACCATACATGTGACCTAGCTACGCTCCCTCTATTTTATTCAATTTTTTCAAATGTTCAACCGGGATCTCTCTCTCTATTACTTATTTCCATTCTTTCAATAGTCGATTTATACTTCAACATCAGCTAATATATATAATAAGATGAAATATAAAAATGTAATTGAAATTAATGTATTATTTACATACAAACTTACCTCGGTGCAAAATATGGGAATTTTGCAATTTAGTCCAAAACTTTCTCCTTTCCCCATTCGAGGTCGATTCCTCGCCTTTCTTGATCTATAACAATATATTTAGCTCATTTAACACTCAAACTATTTATTTTAATCCAAAAATCACATTATACAAAAATTACATTTTTCCCCCTAACTTTTACAAAATTACGATTTTTTTCCAAGGCTCGGAAATTTAATTTCAGCCCTTATTCTTATGTTTAATGACCTACTGATCATTTTTCTCTTCTATGGCAACATTAAATTCTCACTCTAACACATAGTTATGAACAATAGGTATTTTTATCGATTATGTCGTTTTGCTCGTTTTCGTTAAATATCGCTTAGAAAAGATCGTTCCCCTAACTTCAAACATTCATATTCTACCATCAAACAACAAAATACAAGCCTATCACTCATGGGTAAATTTTTAAACATAAACCCTAACTCGAACTAATGATAGAAATAAGTAAACCGAGCTACGAGGATTTCAAAAATGTGAAGAACATTAAAAACGGGGCTTGAATTCACTTACTATGAAGCTTGAAAGTTGAAGAAACCCTAGCTATGGAGGAGAGCAATTTTTGGCAGCAACTAATGAAGATGATAACCAATTTTGTGTTATTTTTCCCATTTTATTTCATTTAATATACAAATGACCAAAATGCCCTTACTACTAAACTTTCAAAAAAATTCCCTCCATGTCCAACTTTTGTCCATAACTTAAGAATGGGTCAAATTGCTATTTAAAACCTCCTAGTTAATATTCCAAAGCAATTTCATACTAAAAACTTCTAAAACACGAGTTTTACAATTTATTTGATTTAGTCCCTAATCTGAACTTAAGCGAGAAAAGCACAGAATTTCATCACGAAATTTTCATGAAATCATGAAATCATATCATAAACCCAAAAATAATTATAAAACGATTATTTCTATTTCAGATTTGTGGTCACGAAACCACTATTCTGATTAGGCCCTAATTCGAGTTGTCACATTCACCTCTTTCCCTCTTATGATTTTCTTTATTTTGAATATTCTATCTTTATACATTGAGGGCAATGTACATCTTAAGTATGGGGGTGAACATGAACATGCTGCCTAACTTTTTGCAAATCCCTGAATTTGGTCTTGTGCTTAAGTGATTTTCTCATAATATTGATCGAATGAATTTTGATTGATCTATAATTATTGTTGATATGTCATGAATTAGATCATGGGAATTATGTATGATTACTTGATTATAGGACATTAGAGAATCGAGCATGATAAATTGATATTTTAAGAAATAAAATTTTTAGATTATTTTCCTAAATTGAGGTATTATCTTGAAATCTTAAGTATACAGGAATGACATCACAAACCCAAATTTTTGATGAGATTTTTGAGCCTTTTGAGCATATAGCTTTCTTTCTTGCTCACTTCTTTAGTAGTTTGAGTATGTCAACATTAAACTGTTATTCTAGAACTTGCTTCGATTATACATGTCGAGATCACATGTATGATTTGATATACTGAGATGATAAAGGCACTTAGGATTTAACCCACGTACTCCATAAAAAGCCGTCCCACATAATTAAACCCTTAGTGAACCCCCCTTGAGCCTACTAACCCTTTTTATTGAGTAACCCTCATCATTAACCCATTAACCCATTATTGTTGAAATCCTCTTACTTAATTTACTTTTTTTTATCAAGATTAAATTTAATATTGTTACCTCACTATGCTCACCATTTTTTTGTTACTGAATCATGAAGTATGATTTCTATATTGTATTAACTTGATTTGTTCTTAAAAAAAACTCAGTATTCTTATTGTAGTCCTCAGCAAGCTAAAGTTGTAATAAAAAAAAGAGAGCTCATGTAATATAGTTCTAGATATTTGTTTGTGATTCAGTAATTAAGTTTTTGATAGTGGGGTAATATATTGAAATTATCTCGATTCTAACCTTTTTCTTCTCAGCTTGTATCCATACTCGTAACCCAAACCCCGTTACAACAATGCAAAGACCTTTTGATTTGTGTATCATATCATTTACAAGTGGTGGAGATTTGATTTTCATGTAAGCCTATGGTAATAACTTCTCATGTTAGACAATCGAGTGCTTAATCTTGAACCTTAAACATTTTGAGTGATTTGAGTAAATCTTTAGTGAGGATGCCATCTCTTGTATATTTAGGACTAAAGTTAATTACTTAGAGGAAGGAGATTACCTATGATTTTATTATCAAAATATTCAATTTAGATTGTTTGAGGCTTTTAATGCCTCTATAGTTGAATTCTCACTGTATGATTTTCTGTGGAATAATTTGTAACATTATCAGTAATGATTATATGATTGAAAGGAATGAATTCTAGCAGTAAATGAGAGTTTTGCTTGAGGACAAGCAAATGCTTAAGTGTGGGGTATTTGATAAACGCCAAATTATACATATTTTTACCCCAAATATTTAGCATATTTATGGATGTTTGTTACTAGATTTGTGGATTTTGGTGCTCTTAATCCAGTTATTTCATGTTTTGTACTCAGGAGAGCACCAAGAGTCAAAAGGAGCCAAAAACGAGCAAAAAAGGGACAAAACAGACCAAATCGAGAAGATGACACGGCCTAAGCCTTGCCACACGGGTAGCTCACATGCCCGTGTCTTTCAAGGGTGTCGACCAAGGCTTTCACGATTCACACGGCCTGGCCATTGACCCACAAAGCCGTGTGCAATTTAACGGATCGAACACGGCCTAGCAATCACGTCACACGGCCGTGGCACACGGGCGTGTCCCTTTTTCAAGAAGCTATATTTTATACGGAAAAGGATACTTAGAGAGGAAGAAAGTCAATCCAAAGCCTATATAAACACCCTAAGTATGACTTAGAAAGGAGGCCTCCCTTCAGAACTTTTCTGGAGTACAAAACCACACGTCGGGAATTACTTGAAGGAAGCCAGACGATCCATTCCAAAAGTCGGAGCTAATCCAAGACTGAAGATCTCTCTCAGAATTCCTTCAGGCGTTTTAGAGTTTTCTTTATGTTTTGTTATTTTCATACTTTTGAGATGTACTCTTATTTTATTATGAACTAAACCCCTTAGATACCAAAGGGGGTTGAAACCTATGATGGATCTTGTTATTATTATCTGAACTGTATGATAAATACTTGATTTGTTCTTCATTATGTGTTCTTAATGCTTGAGTTAATATTCCGGGTATTGATTCATGATTTGATGTGCTTATGTAGAGGAGCAAAAGTCCCTGTCTAAGAGTAGATTTGGCATAATTAAGCGGAGTTGATCGAACGCCTAGAAATAGGGTTACGAGATTTTGCAGGATTAGGGTAAAACTTATTATAGGAGTTCATAGATCGATTTACTGCTTTCTAGGGGTTTTAATTACGAAAGAGGTTTCAATTAATTCAACTGAGAGTTAGATGTTATTAGTCTCGAAAGAGATAATAATATAGGTTAGGGAGTCTCACGGATCAAGTCAAGTGAATTAATCGTCTGGTTCAGATTCAGATAACAAGTGAAATCTAGGTGGATTCCTCATTGGGTGTCGTCTTTATCAATTACTTTTCTTCAAGTCTTTTTCCAAATTTTCTCTTTTCTTTAGTTTAATTAGTTAATTAGTTTAGTTAATTATTTTAATAAACAACCCCTCTTTATTTCCAGGTTAAATAATAAAAAGATAGTTATTACTAGTACTTTTGGTTCCCTTCGGTACGATATCCCGGTCTTGCCATTACTATACTATTGTTCGATAGGTGCGCTTGCCTTTTCGTCGTGATAATAGTTAGTCTAGGTTTAATCTTCATTATAAATATTTATTACTTGTTACGAATTACGCGATCAATAGTGAATGAGAAAATTTGGACAGGTATGCGCTTAAACCCTCGGGTTGAGAACTTGGTATGATGAAATCGTGGTAAGATAATAAATGCAAATGTAACATGAATGTCTTGGTGATATTTATACAAATGATGTTTTGTGTTGGATTGCATGATTATATTACTTGATATTTACATGTGAACTTACTAAGCATTTATGCTTACTCCCTCCTTTCTATTTTTTGTAGTTTTGACAAGCCAACTCAGAAATTGGGAACGGTCGGAGGCTCGCTCACACTATCCGTGGACCATTTTGGTATAGTGGCTTGTATATTTTGAGTATGGCATGTATAGCATTATAATCATTTTGTGTATATGATCTTATGATATGCCTATTGGGTGGTAAAGAATTTTTTGGTAATGATTAGCCATTGGAATGGCTAATCAAGGTCATATTTGGTGTTATGTATGCTTAATGTGCTGTCTAATCCATGGAAATTCATAAAAAGGTGAAATTTGCTATAAAACAATATCATACAGCAGCAATGATGTGAGTTTGAAAAATCACTAAAAATAGTAAAGATAGAATTAGATGATGAATAAAATATTAAATTGAATCTTATTGAGTCTATTCTCATATGGAAGAAATAAAAAAGGTAAATGAGTTGTATTTTATGAGAAATTTGAGTTTTGGTGGAATAGGGTCAGAGCGATTTCTGAATCCCCTATTCTGACTTTATAAATTCACTAAAAATTGTAAAAAAAATAATTAGGAGTCATACTTTATATGTATAGATTCCTTATTGAGTCTAATTGTAATAGAACCAAACGTCATAGTCATTTGAATTCTATACAGAGAGAAAAGTGATTCATAGTGAAAAGAGGTCAGAGCAATCAAACACTAAAACAGGGGAAACTTTAACTAATAAACTTTACTAATTGGCTTGACCAAAAATTCTATAAAAATATTAGTAAATATATATATGAGCCTAGTTTTAGGAAAAATTTACAGATTTTAATTTTGAGTTTCGTAACTCAAGATATGATTTTTTTAGCGACTATGACGCAGATAGGCAGTTTATTACAAAAGGTGAAATAAATTGTTTGAAATTGTTTAAGTGATAATTTAAGTCTGTTAACGCCTCGTGCTCGACTCTAGCAACGGTCTCGGGTAAGGGGGTGTTACATCCTGAGAAGCGCTTGTTTAGAGTCTAAGCTCGACTTTACCTTGTGGGAATGTTAAGCGGGTTCACGGAGCCTTAGCTCCTCTCCATTGTCTTTAAAATCCTCATTGTTATAAAGTTTAAGACGATGTCCATTTACCTAGAAAGTGCCTTGGGTTGGGTGACTTACCTCTATTGTTCCATATGCAAAGATAGTTTGGACTACGAAAGGACCTGACCATTGTGATTTAAGCTTCCCAGAAAACAATTTGAGCCTTAAGTTGTATAACAGGACAAGATCTCCAACTTCAAATTTCTTGTGTTGCTTTAAACGAGCATCATAGAGGCGCTTCACTGCTTCCTTGTATAATCGTGAGTTCTCATAGGCATTAGCTCACCATTCATTCGTTCAACTGCATCAATCTCTTTTCACCTGCGAGTTTGGGATCAAAGTTCAGAAATTTTATAGCCCAGAATGTTTTATGTTCTAGTTCAAACGGTAAATGACAACTTTTCCCATAAACAAGTCTGTAAGGAGATGTTCCTATGGGGTCTTAAAAGCTGTTCTATAGGCCCATAAAGCATTATCTATTTTCTTTCCCCAATCCTTCCTATTTGACTCTCCAATCTTTTCTAGGATGCGTTTAAGCTCTCGGTTAGCGACTTCAACTTGTCCACTAGTTTGAGGATGGTAAGGGGTAGTTGTTTTGTGGTAAACTCCATATTTCTTAAGGGTTTTATCAAATTGAACACTACAAAAATGAGTGCCCCTATCACTGATAATTGCTCTAGGTGCTCCAAATCGAGACAAAAGTTTCTTTAGGAACTTCACCACTACTCTAGCATCATAAGTAGGTAAGGCTTCGGCTTCCACCCATTTAGATATATAATCAACAACTACTAATATGTATTTATTTCCAAACGAGCTAGGGAATGGACCAATGAAATCAATACGCCATCATCAAATATCTCACATGAAAGCATGTACGTTTGGGGCATTTCGTCACGTTTAGATAAATTACCTATTCGTTGTCATTTATCGCAAGTAGCAACATACCTGTTTGCGTCTTTGAATAGTGTGGGCCAGTAAAAACCTGATTCGTGTGTTTTATGTGTGGTCCTAGTTCCACTGTAATGTCCTCCAATCGGTCCTGAGTGGCAATGTTCCAAAATTTTAATTGCTTCTGCCTTTGTAACGCATCTTCGAATTACCTGATCTTCACATATATGAAAAAGAAAATGTTATTCCCAAAAATAGTTTTTCACATCAGTGAAGAATCGCTTCTTTTGCTGATGTGTCAACCCTTTTGGTATAACGTTAGCAGCTAAATAATTCACAATGTCTGCAAACCAAGGTTCCTTAGAGTCAAACATAGCAAAGAGTTGTTCTTCAGGGAATGAGTCATTTATCTCCTGTTCGTCAAGTCTTTTGAGATGTGGGTTTTCTAATCTAGATAAATGATCTGCTGCAAGATTTTCTGCTCCCTTCTTATCTTGAATTTTTAGATCAAATTCCTGCAACAATAAAATCCATCTTATTAGTCGAGGTTTTGCATCTGTTTTAGTAAGGAGGTATCGAAGAGCTGAATGATCAGTGTAAACGAAACTTTAGATAATATTAAATATGGTCTAAATTTATCGAATGCAAAAACCACAGCCAACAATTCTTTCTCAGTCGTCATATAATTTTCTTGTGTGGCTGTCAAAGTTTTGCTAGCATAATAGATTAGTTGAAAGTGCTTGTCTTTCCGCTGTTCAAGAACCGCACCTACTGCAAAATCACTTGCATCACACATTAGCTCAAAGGGTAAATTCCAATCAGGTGCAACCACAATTGGAGCATTAATTAATTTATTTTTAAGAGTATTAAAGGCTTCTAAACATTCCTGACTGAAATTAATTTATTTTTCGAGTAAAGTAGTTAAAGGCTTAGCTATTTTAGAAAAGCCTTTAATAAATCTTCTATAAAACTCAGCATGTCTAAAAAGCTTCAAATAGCCTTAACTGAACTAGGGGGAGGTAATTTCTCAATAGTTTCAAGTTTCGCTTTGTCAACCTCTATTCCCTTACTAGAAATTTTATGGCCTAACACAATCCCTTCACGAACCATGAAGTGACATTTTTCCCAATTCAGTACAAGGTTCGTTTCCTTACATCTTATTAAAACTCGTTTTAAATTTTTAAGGCAAAGATGGAAAGAGTTACCGAATACCGAGAAGTCATCCATAAATACCTCCATAATGTCTTCCATGAGTTCATCAAAAATGGCCAACATGCATCGTTGAAAAGTAGCAAGAGCATTACATAATCCAAAAGGCATTCATCGATAAGAAAACGTACCGTGTGGACATGTAAATGTCATTTTCTCTTGGTCCTCAGGAGCTATTAGGATTTGGAAATACCCAGAGAGTCCATATAGGAAACAATAATACATATGTCTAGATAATCTTTCCAACATTTGATCAATGAATGGTAAGGGAAAGTGATCTTTTCTTGTAGCATCATTCAATTTCCTATAGTCAATGCAAACTCTCTATCCCGTGACTATTCGCATTGGAATTAATTCGTTTTTCTCATTGGCCACAACAGTTATGACTCCTTTCTTAGGAACAACTTGCACAGTAATCACCCAAGAACTGTCAGAGATAGGATAAATAATTCCAGCATCTAGAAGTTTAATTACCTCAGCTTTTACGACTTCTTTCATGTTAGGATTCAATCATCTTTGAGCTTGCACACAGGGTTTGTATTCATCTTCCATTAAAATTTTATGTGTGCAAAAAAAAGGGTTGATCCCTCTTATGTCAGAAATCTTCCAAGCTATGGCTCTTTTGTGCTCCTTTAATATTTGAGTAACTCATCTTTTTCGGTTGGCTGTAAATCTGAAGCAATAATCACTAGTAATGTGTAATTATTTCCAAGAAATGCATATTCTAAGTGATCTGGTAGTTGTTTTAATTCCAATTTAGGCGGTTCTTCAACAGAGGGTTTTAATTTTAATTCATTGTTGACCTCAATACCCTCGTAGTTCTTCTGTCTCAGTGAAGGCTCATTGGAATTTAGTTCAGATTTTATCTTACTTATCATAGAATCATCGTCATTTACCCCCTCTCCTTAGGCAAGACATAGTTCCAACGTGTCCTTATGTATGATTTCCTCTGAATAATTTTGAGTAGTATGATCAATAGAGTCAACAAAATAACATGAGCCATCCTGTTCCCTAGAAAATCTCATGGCATTATAAATTTTAAAAATAATCTCTTCGTCACCTACCCGAAGTACAAGTTTACAATCACCCACATCAATAACAGCTCTAGCAGTGGCTAAAAATGGACGACCTAAAATTAAAGGCACCTCAACATCCTCATCCATGTCAAGCACAGCAAAATTTATAGGGAATATAAATTTATTTACTTTTACAAGTACGTCCTCTATAATACCCCTAGGATATTTTACAGATCTCGGCTAGTTGAATACTCATCCTAGTAGGTTTAGGTTCCCCGCAAATTGCTTGAACATTTTGTAGGGCATCAGATTAATGCTAGCGCCTAAATCAGCTAGTACCTTCTCAACATTTAAACTACCAATTAAGTAGGGAATAGTAAAACTTCTTAGATTTTTCAGTTTGGTTGGCAGTTTATTTTGGAGTATGACCGAGCACTCCTCGTTGAGTTTCACTGTAGATAATTCTTCAAACTTCCTTTTATTTGTTAAAAGCTTCTTCAAGAACTTTGCATATGTAGGCATCTGCGAGATAGCTTCAACAAAAGGTAAGTTAATATGTAAATTGTTTAAAAAGTTCAAGAAATTTACCGAATTTTGCATCCATGCGATCTTTTTTCAACTTTCCTGGGTATGGGATTGGTGGTTTATATTCCCTCAACACCGATTTTTTATTATTTTTGGGTTTTTCTTCTTCATCTTCTTTTCTGTCAGCTTCTGGTAGCAGCTTCTTTTCAGATTCAGCTAACATTTTCCCACTTCTTAATGTAACTACTTTCACATGCTCTTTTGGATTGGGTTCGGTGTTACTAGGTAGACTCTCTAGTTGTCTTTCTGAAATTATCTTAGTCAGTTGTCATATTTGGTTCTTGAGCCCTTGAATTGATGCTTGGTGATTTTTAAGTGCATTTTCAGTGTTCTGAAAATGAGTATCTGCTACTGAAATAAATTTTATCATCATCTCCTCAAGGTTAGGCTTTTTCTCTTGCTGGTAAGGTTGTTATTGGAAGCCTGAAAGGGGTGGTGGTCTTTGATTTCCTTGGCCTCCTCATGAGAAATTTGGGTGGTTCCTCCAACCTATATTGTAAGTGTTACTATAAGGATTATTTTGAGGTCGAGGATTATTGCCCATATAGTTCAATTGCTCGCTCTCCATGTTAGGGCCATAGGGTGGATATTCTAAATTATTTAATCCACCTCCACTTGCATCACACTGCATTACTAGATGTACCTGCGTAGAACCAAGTAAACCATCAATTTTTCTATTAAAAAGTTCTACCTAATTTGAAAGCATAGTAACCGAGTCGACGTTAAAAACACCGGATGCTTTTGTCGGCTTTTCCTCAGAACTTGCCACTGATAATTATTCAGTGACATCTCTTCTATGAACTCATAAGCCTCTTCAGGTGTCTTATTATTAATAGTGCCACCAGTAGCTGCATCAATCATTTGTCTGGTCAAGGGATTCAAACCGTTGTGAAAAGTTTGAAGTTGTAACCAAAGAGGTAACCCATGGTGAGGCACCTTCTCAATAAATCTTTGTATCTCTCCCATGCATCATAAAGTGATTCTAAATCCATCTACACAGAAGAAGAGATATCATTCCTTAATTTAGTCGTTTTTGCCGGTGGAAAATATTTAAGCAAAAATTTTTCGGTCATTTGTTCCCAAGTGGTGATTGACCCTCGAGGTAACGAGTTCAATCATTGTTTAGCCTTATTTCTTAATGAAAAGGGAAATAACTGAAGGCGAATGACATCGTCAGAAATGCCATTAATCTTAAAGATGTCGTAGAATTCCAGAAAATTAGCTAAATGAATGTTTGGTTCCTCATCCTGCAAACTATCAAACTGAACAAACTGTTGTAGTATTTGAATCGTGTTAGATTTCCGTTCAAAATTATTTGCAGGAACAGCAGATCTAACTATACTCGATTCAGTTCCTATTAAAGTAGGTTTAGCATAATCATACATAGTATGAGGAGCAGGATTCTGATCTACGGGATTTACAGAAACCACAGGAGGTAGCGGATTATTCTGATTATTAACCATCTCCTCATTTGTAGTATGGATATCGTTTTCTTGCTCTTCCTCTATGTATTGTAGGCTTCGCCTTATTTCTCTTCGATTTTTATAAGTTGTGCTTTCGATTTTGCTATCAAAAGGTAAAGGTCCTGACGGGTTTCTTCTAGTCATAAAAAATAAAAACCTATCAGAAGTAGAGAAAAGAAAATTTAGTAAATAAAAACAAAATTAAATTGCAATAAAAATAAAAAATGGCTGAAGTAATAAAAATTAAGTGTTCGTAATATCTTAATCCCCAGCAATGGTGCCAAAAACTTAATGGTCGTGAAACTAACTAAATATTCGACTAAGGCAAGCGCACCTATCGAACAATAGTATAGTTATGGTGAAACCGGAAATATCGTATCCACGAGGACTAAAAGTACTAGTAATTACTTTCTTTTTATTATCTAGCCTGAGAACCGAAGGGATGTTTTAAAAACTAAAATTAACTATCTAATTAACTAAGACTATGACAGAGATAAAAGTTGGAAAATACTTTAGGAAAATCGATGGAGAAGACAATACCTAAGGAAGAATCCACCTAGACTTCACTTATCACTTCTGAATTTGACGATTTATTCACTTGACTTAATCCGCAGAAATCCCTGATTTATGTTAGCATCTCTCTCAAGACTAAAAACAACTAGATCGAGGTTGATTAATCGAAATCTCTTTCTAATTAAAACCCCTATCGTCGCATTAACTCGATCTATAGATCCCTTTATTAGATTTGACTCTAATCCGGCAGATTTATGTCGTCCTATCTCTAGGATTGCATGCAACTCCGCTTAATTATGGGCGATCTACTCTTAAACATGGAATTTTTCTCCTCTGAATAAGCACATCAAAAACCTGAATTAATATCCTGGAATATTAAAGCAAGGGTTAAATTCACAATTAAGAATAAGAACAAGTATTTATCATATAATTCAAATAGTAATAAAATTCGTCTTAAGTTTCATCTCCCTTAGGTATTTAGGGAATTTAGTCCATAACAATAGAGGAAAACATCTCAAAATTGGGAAAACAACAAAACATAAAGAAACCTAAAAACTTCGGTAGAAATTGAATAGAGATCTTCAGTCTTGAAGGAGATCTTGCTTCTGGGATGATTTTGATGGCTGACCTTGAGCCTTTTCTGCGTTCTGCTCTACCTCTCCCCTTTAATCCTCTTCTAGGGTCTTTAAATAGACTTTGGAATGAACAAATTAGCCCAAAATTGGCCTTTTCTGAGTAGAATTAGACTTAGGCTCGATAAGGACACGGCTGTGTGCCACGCCCGTGTGAAGGTGCTCAGGCCGTGTGCAATTCTGACTTGGTTTAGTGTCGACACGGCCATGACACACGGGCGTGTGGTATACCCAAGTGTCACACACAGGTGTGTGGATCACCCGTGTGGAAGTGCCTAGGCCGTGTGCCACGCTAAATTAGGCCCATTTTGTCCGTTTTTGGCCTGTTTCTTACTCTTTCCGCCTCCTTGTGCTCACCTAAGTATAAAACATGCATTTAAAGGATTAAGAGCATCGAATTCAACGAATCTTATGATAAATTGTCCAAAAATATTCCAAGCATGGGGTAAAAATATGTATATATTATGGTTTATCACGGCCGTATAACATGACCGTGTGTCGCACACGGCTGAGACACACACCCGTGTCTCTGCCCGTATGGACAAAAATAGGCCATTTGCAAAACCAATTTGCCACCCTTTTATCCTGTTCACCTAGCCATCAAAATGGTATCATTTCAATACCTATATAGGCAACCAAAACATGCCAAATCAATATGCCATAATCATCAAACTCACATAACTCCTAAATGTATTATCTCACCTTTCTATCAACCAAATCATGCTTCTCAAACATACCAATTCTTCATCCACAACTCATACCAAAATATATCATTCCTCAAGTATTAATTCATCAAATAATAACTAACCAAATGAGCAACCACTTAGTCATATCAACAATCATGGCAAACATGCCAAAACACAAGGTAACTTATATACATCACATATATTACTTATCAAACACATAATTTAAGCCAACTTAAGTGGCCATACACATCACCATTTACAAGCCAAATCTCATGGCTAATCATGACTCAAAACATACCAAAATGACACTAGCCTATACATGTCATATACCATATATACAAAGCTTCAAAAGTACCAACGAGTCAATCGATAGTGTGATGATGTTTCCCGATGATCCCCGAGTCTGAGTTAGCTTTGATACTCTATAAAACATAGACAAATAACACACAGTAAGCTTCATAGCTTAGTAAGTTCGTACTAAATAAAATAGACAGTTCATAATATTCAAATCATCAATTAATAAACACTTAATAAGTCTCATATCATCACTCAATTCTAACCCATGACTATTTATCATATATATAAAAATCCATCAAGCTTCATACACATAGTATCAACTACCACATAGGTATCGTACATACATGTACTCTCCCATATTTATTTATTACATTTTCACCTCTTTATTCAATACGTTAATCCATCCTGAAATCTTTCAATACTCAAGGAACTCGCACACTTAGTGTAAAAATGATTAGCAAAAGCTATAACGATATCACACACTTAGTGCCATCACATTAAACCGAAGTTATCCCAGTATCGCACACTCAGTGCCACATATAGCCGAAGCTATTCCAATTCGCACACTAAGTGTTATATATATAGTCGAAGCTATCTCGAAACGCACACTAAGTGCTAAACATAGTCAATTTGTCGTCATACTCATTCGAAACATAATTGTAACAATGTTTATCACGTATGAACTTTCCTCAAACGTAAAAACGACGAAACTAGTCGACTAGTCGAGTACTTTGTTCTTGCCTTGATTTAAGTCTGGGTTCCTCTTATCTTGATCTATATTATAAAAAAATTCAACTCATTTAATCACATAATCTTTCAATTCATTCCACAAACACATATTTGGACATTTTTCACTTTAACCCCTAAAGTTCTACATTTATTCAATTTAGTCCTTATTTCATAAATACACCAAATTCACAATATTCAATAAAACCAGTGCTTAGTAGAATTCTCTATAGGTCCCTAGCAGCCCATATTTTATCATTTATTCACACATTTAACCCCACATTTTCACATTTTCACAAATTAACCCCTTTTATACAATTTCACTAAAAATCACTTCACAAAACATGATAACCTATCAACAAATACTCATTTTCCTTCATCGAACATTCAAGAACTCAAGATCTCATCAATGGCACTTCACAAAATCATCAACAAATTTGAAAATTAAAGCACGAGCTAGCTAAAACACGAAGCAACGATCACAAAAACGTAGGAATCATCAAAAACGGAACAAAAATCACATACCAATTGAGCCTTGCAAGTGACGAACCCTAGCAAGCTTTCAACCTCTCTTATTTTCTTTGATATTCGGTCACCAAAAGAAAGATGGACACAAATTATGAATTTTTGTTTTGTTTATTAACCTTTATTAATCAAATTACAAGTTTAACCTTAATGAGATAACATAGAATTTTATAATACAAGTCCATTAATGTCCATTAACACAACCAATGGTATAATATCATCATAAGGACCTTGCAATTAATAAGCCATGTCAATTAAGCACTTTTATCTTATAGCGTGATACTTTTGCATTTTACGTGATTAAGTCATTTTCTCAAATTAATATTCAAATGCTAAAATTAGCTCATGAAATTTTCACATATATAAAATCAAATATTGTAAACACCAAAAATAATATAAAAATAATTTTACAACCTCGGATTTATAGTCTCAAAACCATTGTTTCGATTTAGCTAAAACCGGGCTGTTACAATAAATCACCTAAAACTAATGATATTTGTTATAAAAATTAATTAGTCTCACTTATGTTATAGCCTCTACTATATGTAAGTGATCTAAATAAAATTTTTTTGACATTAAAAATAAATTTATTGGTTGGTTGTGCATGCGAATGTCTCTATTTTACTAAAGCATTTTGTAACTCGGGTCTGGCAGCCGGACTAGGCGAGGAATATAACAATAATCGTGACAAGTTACTCGTTCGAGCTAAAATTTTAATGACACATCAAATTGCTTGGCCAAACTGAAAATATACATGTCAGATTACTCGTCCAGGCTAAACCTTTAAAAAGACATTAGGTTAATCGTCTGAGCTAAACTTGTGTCGCATGT
Source organism: Gossypium hirsutum (assembly GCF_007990345.1). Lineage (NCBI taxonomy): Eukaryota > Viridiplantae > Streptophyta > Magnoliopsida > Malvales > Malvaceae > Gossypium > Gossypium hirsutum. The sequence goes on along the minus strand of NC_053431.1, from coordinate 8,693,641 downwards.
ACCTTTTAGTTTGCAAAAAATGCTAGATCACGGTAATCAATATGTATCAGTGTGCACAAGACTTTTGTTGTGATCAAGTCTATGAGAAGAATTGAGAACAGAAGAAGAGAAAGCAGACCAAATAACTTAACTTATTCCTTTGATAAAAACCCTGAAACAGATAAAATCCACCAAACCCAGCCAAAGGAAGGAGAACCAAATACCAAAAACTGAAAACAACACAATAAACCCAAATTATTGTGATCAAATCTATGAGAAGAACTAAGAATAGAAGAAAAGAAAGCAAACCCAATAACTCATTTAGTCCTTCAATAGAAACCCTAAAACAAACGAAATCCACCAAACCCAGCCAAAGGAAGGCGAACCAAACACTAGAAATCGAAAATTGAGAGGATTGGAAGTGGTAGAAAACCAACTACCAACAAGACCTGTGGAGAAAATGGCGAACAAAGGCGAGATGTGGCTGCATTGAGACAGTTCTTCTTACTCAAACAAAATAGAATCACTAACATCTTTAAAGAAACAGAAGCAACCAAGGAATCTCAATAGGAAACCAAAGGCTTAAATGAGATCCGAAGACAAAATAGAGAAAAATTGGCGAATAAAGACAAATTGTGATGACTTCGGGAAGGTTCTATTCACGAGGGAAAAATGACAATTGACCTACTTTTTCAAAATGTAACAAATAGCATATTCCAAAAAAAAATGGATAATTCTATCGACAAAACAAGTGGAAAGTATTTACGAGGCAAGTTTCATTTAATTCAAAAAAAACCTTCATTTAAGACAATATATTGTTAAACCATGTCCACATTCACTACATTTACCAAATACTGATAAATTAGTGTTTTCTTTTTGTCTTTGTTTCCTTTTCTTGTTTTTCTCATTTGCTTAATAAACTAGACCGATTTTGTTAATCCCAAATTATTGTCAAATTACTTTTAATTCTAGTTTCGAATTTTGATACTCGTCATTTTTTTACTTGTTTTTATTAAACACATAAGATTATTATTAATTCCTGTAAATTCAATTCTACTCACTGTTATATACAAATTTTATATTTTTGAGTCGGAATTTATTTTTATTAAATTCAAACCCACTAGTTAGTATGAATAACTTACTAGTGTCAAAGGAAGTATAACACAATGCCTATAAAACAAAAAAAAAATCTTTACAAAATAAATACAAACAAGTTTCATCTTTGAAACTTTCTGCATCAAAGCCATGTTACTAAAAAAATTCTTAACTACCGCATTTTCAATATGGGTATTGATAATGCACTTAAAAATATCATATGCTAAGCTTTCAATTATGCAATTGATTCTAGGTTATATCAATTTTCTTTAACCATTAGGTGTGGTGTGATGGTTGTTCACATTATCCCTTAACCATGAAGTTGGAGGTTTGATCATTGCCCATGAGAATGGAGCGTATTTAATGGCCAACCGCTTACTTCTTTGGAGAGCACCCATAATAAGGGGATTGATTAGTCATAGTTACCAACGGTGGACACCCTGGTTTCGACTCCTCTCCAGTATTGTTTGAATTGGACTGATTGGTCTAATTGGTTGGATCAAGAAACAGTTAAAGTATCGGTTTAAAGAGTGATAAAATATCAATTAACTTACGAAGTAGTACAAATCGATTGATCTGGATATCAATTAACTTACGAAGTAGTACAAATCGATTGATCTGGATTTTTATTATTATTTAATTAAATTTTTATTTTTATTTTTATTTTTAGTAAATTATTTGCTTTGAACTAGATAGATCGATCAAATTGGATGAATCGAAGATTGATGATATAATAAACTACCGATTTGATTCTTAAAATATAAGTTATCTCTGCTTGAGAGGTTGTGTTCTTTTATGTACTTGAAGATGTTTGCATTAGGAATTGATGTTTTAAAAGGTTTAGGGAAATGGTAAAATTATAAAATGATTTGTGCAAAGTAAAGTAATAAGTATAAGAAATAAGAAAGAAACTAAGGAATTTGTTAGTATTGCTTAAAAAAATACTTTTGGCTTAAAAAATACTTTTAAAAGAAAAATTGTGTTAAACAAGTTATTTTTTACTGAAATTTTAGCTTTTGAAGAGGAGAAGCTAAAATTTTTAGCTTTTTCTCTACTGAAAACACTTTTGATGCTTAATTATTTTTTCACCTCTCCAACAGTATGATACTTTTCTTTTTCTTTCTTGGTGCTAAATTGCAAATGTGTTATAATCATTAATTAAAAATAAAAAAGTATTTTTTAAAATAATACAAATGTATTAGTATCTAATTACAAATATTTAATGGTTATACTTAATTATTTAAAATATAGTTTATATATTTTAATTAAATTTTATAAATAATTAGTATTTATTGCTTAAAAATATTTAAAATTTATATTTCATATATTAAAATATCAACAACAAGTTATAATAAATTATTTTTTATATTCCTACTAAAATATAATAATAGTATTAATTTAAAAATTATTTAAATACATATTTATTACTTAGTAATATCATGTCTAAAATAAACATTTTATTCCTCAAAATTATTTTTTGATAACAATAATAAACATTCAAATTTAAACTAAATTTTTTAAAAACACTTTTTAATAACACCATTAAAAGCAATATTAAAATAGCCTTAGATATATTTCATTTCCATGGAAAAATGGTAAAGCTAAATTATTATATTGTAATTTGTTAAATAATGTTAATATTTGTCAAATAAGCATTGGAAATGGTAATGAAAGCATGGTAAAAAGCCATTAATATAAGGTGAAAAGGGATGATTGAATGGGACAAAACAAGTGAAAAGTAAGTAGGAGGCAGGGTCCATTCAATCCGACCAAAAAGCTTTTGCTCAAGACAATATACCGTTCAACGATTTACACATTCACTGCATTTACCAATTACTGATATATCAGTTTTTTTTCTCATTTGCTTAATAAAACAGACCCATTTTGCTAATCCCAATTTAAATTCTAATATCGTGATGGGCACAAAACTTTGCCGTGTTACGATTTCATTCAAATTTAGTTACACTTTAATATGATTTTCGAGTATCAGATCATTAAAAGCTAGCTTCAATTCAGAGGAATACCGGAAATTATAGATCTCTGAATATTTTTCATTGATGAAAACTGAACAATCTGATACCTCCCCCTTCCTCCCTTATCAACCCTCAACCCCAATAAAAAACGATATTACAAAATTCCATTCAAGGTTTTCTTTTTCCTTATCTTATTTCTCGTTTTCTTTTTGCAAAATTTATGATACCATTATCACCCTACTCAGAAAAAGATAAGCAAATATGTACTACGACACCGTAATAGTTCCCGTCCGAACAGTTTTGTTGGGTGTAGAGGTCTTGGAATCCGATTTCCTATGTGATCTACCAAATTTCAATTTCTTTTCTCTGGCTTCATCCATCTCCATCTGTTCTTGTCTACACTCTGTACTGCAAAACGGTGTATTCCCTCTGCAATTGAAAAAATAGCCATCAGGAAACAAGATTATTTCATACTCAAACACGATCCGAATTTTAAAATCAATACTAAAGAGCAAACAAACCTGTACATGAAAATATCGGAATTATGAAGCGATTCGCCGCAAACGGAGCAGGCATCCAGATAGTGAGCCCCGTACTGATCTGGGCACCCTGAGTAATAATAATATCCCGACATATTAACTGCTTGCTACTTGTTGAATTTCGTAAAGTAGGGCCTGAGCTGAGGGCGGCGCTGGTAGCTGAAAAAGGGTGGAAGAGAATAAAAGAGTGAGTTGATGGGCGTCAAAGCTTGGCAGGTATATATAAAGCAAACGGAGGTGATAGCTTGGATTCTGAGTTGGTGCAATCAGGCAGTACAGGGAGTACAGTAAGGACTATGTAGCCCAAACAAATGGGAGAGGTGTTAGACGTTGATTGGAAAGGTTGTAAAACGGATCAAAGCGGGTTGGTTTTTTTTTTTTTTAAAAAAAGCTTAATTAGGGATACTATTTATAAATATATTAATTAAAGTGTCAGGGTCTGTTGACTCTGCATAAGAATCAAATCAAATTAAAAATAAGGGTGAATGGTTGGATGTGTAAGTGTCTCGTTACCAATTACTTAAATGGGGTTTACGTCACCCATGAATATTATTTTTTTTAAGTATTTTAATCACCAAAAGATTCTCTTCTATATTTACCACCATGTATTTATTACGAATGTTACACTCAAAAATTACTGGACGGCTTGGTTAATGCGGGTTTTCTAGATGGATTATTTCTATTATAAAATATTGATTCGGACGAAAATGAGTTAATGGAAATTTGAATATCCTTTCGTTATCTGTTAGATAATTACTCTTAGCCAACCTCTCACTTATTGATAATAAGTTATATCGCTTCTAATGCACTCATTTTTAGGTATAATAAACTCGTCTTTATTAAATATATAACAGAATAGGATCTCATGGTGCACATCCTTCACGCCCATGAATATTCTTTATAAATTTAGTAGGATTGAGTATTTATCCTTCCACATCACATTTGTAGACAAGAGAATCTCTCCTATAAATACTTTTTTAACAATGATGAATGGACCAGCTCTTGAAAACCTCAAGGTTACTCTAAACAAATTATTTCTCTCGGGTCATCTCTTTAGTTAACCAACCTTCACAAAATCACATTTTTAAACTTGTACAAATTAAAATTTGAACAATAATTGTTCATTTTCACCTAAAGTTACAAATTTATATAGGTATATTTTTAAAAATATATATTTTATGTACCTTTAATTTCAAAGTAATAATATAAGAAAGTTGCAAGTTTATAAAATATATATATATAGTTTACTAAAAATTCAGTTCAAAATGAATTTGAGCAAATGGTTATTCAAGTTAAATGAATTTGGATAATCATATGTCCAGATTCATTTTAAAGGTAAAATATTTTTAATTTTTTTTATTAGGGCTTGTCATGTGTCATGATATGAGGTTATCATATTTCATCCACATCAACAAAATTTAACGGTGATAATCCAAAAATAATAATTCAAGTATCAACTAGGTACCAAGTGAACAAGTTTAGGAGGCAAATATATATTAACTCAAAAATAAAAAAATTAATATTTTCATATGTTAAATAAAAATATAATTTTAAGAAATAATAAATTTATACTTAAATTTCACCAAAATTATTTAAAAAAAATTTGTCTTCAAAGTAGGAGCGTAGCCAGAACATTAATTCAAAAGGGTCAATTTTGAATTATAAATTTTGTAAAGATTAAAATATATTTTTATCATTAATAATTTATAAATTCTTTAAAAAATTTAATAAGACTTAAAAGACAATTTTTCTTTTTATTAGGGTGAAAGTCACTGCTGGCCCGCCTTACATTCGCCCAATGCCCAATTAAAATTCGTTAGATGTATATATAAAAGGCATAACCAAAAAAATTGATCCCATAACACAAGTTTACTTCAAAAGCACACCTATGGCAATCACCGAAGCAGCTCTTCCACAATCCGCCTACAAGGCCCTATCATTTTCAGCCAACCTCGAGAACCTACTTCGATCGACCTCATATTCGCATTCCAAGCCATTATACCCTCATTCTCCAACCATGGAAGATGTGAAATGCCTAAAAATACATGACTTTTAAGTGTCACTGTTCCATGTTCACTCGCTTGCTTCTCATTTTCTTTCATTCACAATTTCATCTCCATTGTATGGTATTGCTACCATAGATGGACTTTGGGTTTTCAACAATCAGCTTGATGATGAAAATCAACCCATAAGAATTTAAACCTTTTATTTTTATAAAAAAAAATGAAATTTTTTTTATGTACATAACTTTTTAAAGAATAAGCACCAAATTCATAAAAAAACTATAAATGTTGATGGCTATAAAGTTATTATTCCTTTTTTCTATAATTGCCATGCCGGCAAAATTGGATGAAAGGTAGATTTTTAAATAAAATCTCTCAAAATTAAAATATAATAATTAGATGTTAAATTTTAAAAGACTATCAATATATATGTTGAGGCAAGTTTTCGAAGTGGCTAATGGAAGATGGAAATGATCATTTTCATCATCATTGTGTGAGACATATAAGTTGTCTTATTTGTTGGCATGTTTGATCAAAATATTTTGATGATTTGTTTATCTCTTTTTGAGGATTTTATGCAGCCAATCTCATGTTTATCACTAGAGAAGAGATTGAATAAAGCAAGATTACTTTTCAAGGATTCTTATGTTATTTACTTACCTTGTACACTGGGATATACAATCCAAGAAGATATAAGTTGACTTTATAATCTTGTGTAGCCTTATATTAAAGATAATTGATTTGATGATATTTGAGCATATCAAGATAGATTAAAGCTTACCTTGTGAAGAAAAAATTATCAATTGTGCTCAAAATATGGAAGTCTTGACCAACTTTGATAGAGGTTTTATTGTTAAGGAAAGTGTTTTTGAAGTGTATGTCAAAAGACCAGTGGAAGTGACCACTTCAATCTAGCACTTCGATGGGCAACATAACTTGTCTTATGTGGAATTGGAAATCTTTTCAACCACGTCACTTGGGCAATGACTTCAATGATTTTGTGAATGTGTGTTGGCTTATATTTGAAGATTCATATTGTGGAGCAACAAATTTTTGAAGATTTGATTGAATAGGATTAACCAATCGAATCCTTTAAAATATGGAGATTAGATTAAGATTACATTGAAGACATATCTCGAAAAATTCTACTTTACATTGCACTTTATCAATATATTGTATTTTCCCTATTTAATAGGGATTGAATTGTTGTTGATCTCTAGTATATTATCAAGTCTTGAACACCCATATATTTGAAAAACTTGTTTAGGTTTATGTACTATATGTTCATTTAGGAATGTACTTTTGAATGGAATTGAAGTGCAAACAGATTGTGCTTACAATCTAAATTCTCAAGAGGAAAGTTTAGAGGTGAGTGTTTCAATTTTTAAGTACAAAGGTGAGGTCTCTATACTAGGGAGTGATAGAGCATAATTTACGCTCTTTTTTTGTGGGTTAAAAGATAGTGGGATTACTTATTGAGTTAGACTCCACAAACGTAAAAAAATTAAACTATGTAAAAAAATTAAACTATATAAATAACTGACTTTAGATTCAACTTAATCAATTCAAGCAATTAACCACTTTAGATTCCAACAATATATAAACCTTTTCTAGCATGTGCATATGGAGTAGTGCAGGGACTATACTAAACACTTGACCCATAATTTCTATTATGTCCCATTAATTAACTTCCTATTTCCAGGTTTTCTTTTAGGACAAAAGCATATATCCATGGAGTATAAATGGGCTATGTTTTGGGCTTATGATGATTAAACAAAGATGAATCGCCACAATTTTTTGGACTCAGAAAGCCAATTATTGATATTAAATAAATAAATAAAACTAATCATTTGAACTCATAATGAACTAGAAGAATGGAACAAAGATGAAGAATGGCTTGCAGCTGTATAATGTATGCCCTCCTCCTCTGTTTGGGAGCCTAGAAAATATTTCCATCTCTCTGCTCGACAAGTTGTGTTTTTCTTGAGTTCTTGACGATATTTAAGTTCGTCTATTGCTATGGAAAAATGAAGCTAATTTATTCCTTTTGTAATTTGCTAAAGAAGAGATGCCTTCGAACTATCATGGAAACTAAACGATTCAATCAGGGAGGGTCCATTCAGTACAGAATAAAACAAAAAGTTCTTTCCAGCTCCAACTCTGGTCCGAAATTTACAGGAAATCGGTAAAATATGATTTTCCCCCTTAAAGCTATTGCCCAACACTCAATATACTGTTCAACCATGTCCACATTCATTGAATTAAGCACATACTGATAAATCGGTTTTTTTTTTTTCCTTCTTGCCCTTATTCCCCTTAAAATATTATATATCCATTTGCTTAATGAAAGGGTCAACATGTTAGAACGAATGGTATGATCTCCCGCAGACAGATTGGTCGGGAAAGACTAAAAGAGGGATCTTTGGAACTTGAATGCTTCAAAAATTTCAAGAATACCAGAAATTATAAATCTTTGCACATTTTCCATTAATGAAAACTGCACATCCGATACCCTCCCCTTATAAACATCCACTCCTCTCAAACATCATACCCAATAATAAAACGAAAATACAAAATTCCATTGAAGGTTTCTTTTTTTTTTCCCATTCTTGTCCCGATCTTGTTTTTTCGTTTTTTTTTTTCAAAATTGATGATGATACAATTATCATTTAAAGAAAAAAAGAAGATGTAATTACGACACCGTAACAATGCCCGTCCGAACAGTTTTGTTGGGTGTAGAGCTCTTTGAATCCGATTTTCTAAGAGATCGGCCAGATTTCAATTTCTTTTCTCTGGCTTCATCGATCTCCATCTGTTCTTGTCTACACTCTTTGCTGCAAAACGGTGTATTCCCTCTGCAATTTAAAAATAATAATAACCATCAGAAAACAAGATTCTTTCATAATCAAATCCGGTTCAAAATACAAAATACAAAATTCAACCAACCTGTACATGAAAATATCGGAATTATGAAGCGATTTGCCGCAAACGGAGCAGGCATCCAGATAATGAGCCTCGTAGTGATCTGGGCACCCTGAGTAATAATAATAACCCGACATATTAGTCGCTTGTTTAGAGTGGCCGGAACTGAAAAAGGTTGGAAGAGAGTGTTGTGAGTTGAGGGAGGAAAAGCAGTTGAGGGTTGGCAGCTATATATAAAGAAAGCGTCAGCTTGTAGCTTAGATTTTGACTCGGTGCAATCAGGTAGTACAGGGACTACTGTAAGACTATGTAGCCCCAAAATGGACAGGTGTGTAAATTTGATTGGTGATGTTGTAAAAGTAAGTGCATTATGATACGCACAAATCCAAGGGCGGTATTGGAAATGAAAAGCGGTATTATAAAAATGCTTGATTATTGATACGCTATCTTTCTTACTTTCTGCCAAAGTTATTTATTTTATATTTTTAATTAATTAAATAAAGTGAGTTGCTTTTTCTCTCTCTGATGATTACGAATAAGAATCAAATTTTATTTTTTTTAATATGCCAGGTGTCTGTTTTTAACTAATTACTGGTTTAGGGTTACCGATGAATATTATTTTAATCTTTTTTCAAGTCACCATTGTGGTTTTGGTTCAATGAACTCAAACTCTGCCGTACGTAGTGTTGGATCTTTGGGTGGAGAGCAAAAACACGTGCCACAATCAAATGAAACTTTGTGGCAAATGATGTCCGTAACTACATTTGTCATTTTACGATATGGTCCATGTTGTGTTTATGCCATGTTTTTTTGGCTTCTAATTTCATTATCAATATTTATGAAAATCGAATTATTAAAAAAACTGATTATAAATCAAAATAAAATGATCAAATTCTCCAATAATTATAAAATAATAATTTTTTTGTGTACATTAATAAGTTATCAACTTACGCCAATAGAAGGGAAAAAAAAAGTTGTGGGCGGTTCCTGAATTCTCCAGAGGAAGGAGGACCAGTTGTTTTTTGGCTGGTTTTTTTTTCCAACTGGGATTGAGAAATTGGTAGGGTCCACAAGTAGAGGAAAACAAAAACCGAACTAGGAGCTGAGTAGACGTAGGCCCCACCGATGGAACACAACCCGACAAAAACATCGAAGAAGGGGGCCCACCTGACTCATCATCTTGCTGGCTTTATTACACCTAAAGGTCCATGCATGCTGCCCGTGAAACCCGGGCAGCGTCCCCCAACGTTCTACCATTCCATTGCCCGTGTACGTTGCGTCCCGATTCGATCGCCAGCGCAGCACCATAGAATTATTTGCCGCATCATACGTGGCGGATGTAGGAAAAATGATACTGATTTATTGTAGCGGTCAGGATTGAGATCAAGGGCTTATGAGTTGGTGGTGGTGGTGCTCACGGTGGAGTCGTCGCCATAGTGGGAATCAATTATTGAGTGGGGGCGGGATGTGGACCGCTTGCACATGCTTGTTCCCCCTACTTTGGAGCTCCACTGTAGTAAATGCTCTTTAAATTGACTAGTTTAAGTATCAGATCCCTTCGAATTTAGGTAATTTCAACTTTTTCTTTTTGGATGATTTCATATCAATTTTGTTTTAGATTTAAGTTATTTTATTTTGTATTAGTTTTAAATTTACGTCACTTTGTTTTCAATTATTTATAGTTTTGAATTTAAATCATTTTTTGATTTTATATTTAAAGTAGACTTTACTTATTAATTATCATTATTGATAAAAACTATCAAAAGTGATTTATAGCACATTCAATCACCGCTCTATCTAAATCTATAAGGACAAATCAGTTGTCCAAGATGACATATGATTCTATCTTCTTCTTCTCCATTCAATTTTACCTTGAGCTGTTTAATTCGTATAAAAGGGGAGGGATTGTTTTTTCGTAGAAATAAGAGTATGTCCAAAAGTAACGTCTAACCTGAGCTTCCAACTATTGTAAGAAAAGCAGTCCAAAAACGCAAAGGAACTAAGCCAATAATTTAAAAGTAGGATAAGAGATTGAATAAACTCAAGCTTTCAAATCAAAACTAACAGGTGGGATTTAAGGATAATGTTTTTCTTTTTCTTTTTTTCAGAAAGAAAAAATGCTTTTTTTCCTTTTTTTTTAATGCGATATTTAATGAAAAAAAAAAGTAAAAATTTATTTCCAAAAGGTAGAGTTTGAATTTCAGTGTATACAGAAAATTGAATTCAATTTAATTTAATTATTTAGTGGACATTATGCAAATGAACAGATAAATTCATCCTGTTGCCTTGCATTCATCACTATCATTGTAATAAGGTTTTGTTTAAATCATAATAAAATATCACTTCGCCAATAAAATCACATTATTTTTTTCATTACATCATGCATCCACTTTTTAAATTTGTGGTAATCAAATTTAACTTTTTGTACCCATGCCAAAATTAACATCTTTATAAAATATTTATTGGGTTCAATTTTATTATTTTTACTATTAATTTATCTACCATGCATAAAATATATAGATTAATTTAGATGGGTAAATTTAGTCGCTTAAAAATTTGAAAATAACCTAATTTAGTTAAACGAATTTAATAATTACCGTGGTCAACAACAAAGTTTACAGACTAAAAAATAAACAAATTAAAGTATAGAGACTGGAATATGGTATTTAAGGGATGTAAAACTTTTTCTTTGAAAAAAAAAACTAATAGTAAGTATAGCTTTAAATTAGAGAAGTTATAGCACTGTATTTAATAATAAAAGTTGACTGTAACGTGATTAATTCCAAAGCTAAACAATTAGCAAAAAATTTCTCACTAAGTATTCTTTCTTAAAAGGAAAAACCCCCCAAGTGCAACAACACAATATAAAAAGCAATCTGACTAGATGCTATGCAAGCTCAGGAATTTGTTTAATCATTTATTGGATTTGGAAGTAAAAAACACCTTTTTCTCGTTTTTCGGAGTGACGATGATTCTTTTCTTTATTTATGAAATATATAAAAGTTGACATGGCAAGTACTCCTTCAAGTTCCAAGCTTTAATTTTAAAGTCATAACTTGGATGATCACCGGACAACAAATAGCCCATAATACATCATCACCTTCGACTCCTTTTGAATCGAGTGGTAAAAAATTTAATGCCTTTAAGCAAGATTCCAAATTTAAGTTTTTTTAATTAAAAAAAAAAACAGTACAGAAAGAGCTTACCCTCCGTCTGACTTGATTCTAGATTTAATCAAAACCCAATGTGGCAAACGGATACCAAAGTGTGTCAGACCAAAAAGAACACACCACCTACATTTTTATAGATGCTAAATATTAGTGCTGAGATCTTATGAAGTGATTTTCTCTGTTATATTAATTCCCTTAGCTTTAATCCCTGGCCGTTGCTGCTTTTATGCTACTACCACTAATACTAGTGTATTTGATTATGTATCAAATCAAAATCTCCGGTTTCCTCTTTATTAATCAAGCAGTATCTCTTTAAATATTCAGAACAAATAGAACCACCGTATTCAGAATAACATCAGCTTCCATGAGATAAACCTAAAAGAGAAGGGGACAAATGGACTAACCAATGAACATAATGGCAAACAACGGTTAGCCTGTGAGAGCTGAGTTAAGTGCGCTATGAACATCAATCCCAATCTGTGCTTCAGCTTTCTCCAATTCAGTTGTGGCTGAGCTCAGCTTTTGGGTGAAATCTGCAAGCCCTTTCTGGACAAGATTTGCATCGATCTGATCGAGTGGCACTGCCTCGACAGCAATTATATCTGCAAATGAGTTGGCATGGATAAAAACAAAACCGCTGCTGACAAAATACTTTGTAGTTTCACTTCCTTCATGCACTGACAGCACACCAGGCTTCAATTCTGCAATTGTTGCTACATGTCCTGGAAGAACACCCATCTGCCCGGTTGTGGCTGGTACTATAACCATGTCAACCTGGACACAGGGAGTTCAAGATTTAAGAGATTCATCTAAAGAGCAACATATAGTCAATGATTTCAGACATTATTATCATTTTGCCTTCATCCACCTCATTCTTTTTTCTCTTACGCAGTACATCAACACCATGAAAAGTTGCATTACTGTTCCAAATTACACAGGCCTAATATTCATGGAAGAACCTACCATGCCCCTCAGCCAAACCCACACTGAAAACAAACAAGAAAAACATAAAAAACACACATGCATTCCTCTTTTTCATTGTTTCATTTATTATCAATCAGAATGGCTTCTAGGGCAGGGACAGTTCAATATTGTAGCTTTACTTCATTATGTTTACCATTGCTCAAACTTAGCAAAAGAGCAAGAAAAACAACAGTGAACTTAGGTTGAGTCATCCAAATTGAATGGAAGTGCCATATAAGGTCAGATTTAGTTGAAAATTGAGGAAATTCCCTTAATGGTCTTGGTGTTGGAATTTTCTAAGAGGAAATATAGATGGAAATGGAAGAAGAATGTTTAAAATACAGTATCTTTCAATCACAGCAAGGATTTAAAAACTTGATCAAATATCAGCATGGTCACCATTCTTGATGGAACATAAATAAGTGACAGATTCACTATTGGTTTGGCTGTTAGGGTGCAATCTTTTTGAGTTGCACACCTCCACTTTCTCAAAATCAATCTGTAATCATAAGGCTGAAAATAACTATCTTTGTACAACTTATAAGGGGTTCCATTCAATGGCAGAATGTCTTGACAAAACAAAAAAACTAAAATCAGAAATCCGTAACATATTTAGGAATATTAAGGAACTAATATGTTAACAAATAGGCATCATTCTAATAACATTGCACCAAATACTGGATCTTTTTGTTGTTGTTGCCTCAGAATTACTTACAATTATCTGGCTAAAGTAAATCCAGCTTTAAAAAGTCCAAACAAAATACGCTGTTTATACTTAAGGACAAAGTTACGAAATGCAGTTCATAAGTACAAAGCAGATGTCAATCAAAACACAACCCCTCACTCTCTTTGTAACGGCCATTATCAACATTACCACATTTTCTAATAACCATTTTTAATGAAGTTACAACTGAACAAGCATGTTATACGACTTTAACTCCTACATCTAAAAGGGGTAGTTAAAGTGGCTTGGACAACCAAGACTTGACATATACTAAAAACCCATTTAAAAGTTTTTTTTTTTGGGACAAATGGTGCACTGGTGCAAGGTATGAGGCATCCAGAAATGACTTTCTGGAAAGTCTAGCATACATCATCAGCCAAGGGAATGTGAAGAAGACCGTGAAGTTAAAAAGTTGGAGAATAATAAACTCTAAATTGAGAGCAATACTGCAACAACTTTAGGTTCAGAAATATGTAACCAATGTAAGGAATAGAGATGCATTGCATGGTTTCATCATCACTAATATATACCTATAGGAGCTTTATAAGGTAAAATATTCAAAATTGGGTTTATCACCACTGGCATTCTGTTGACCCCAAAAACAAAAAAAAAATAGCCTTAGCCTAGCAGCATTTTCTATGTCCAACCTTACTAACCTTCAGCATTAAAGACAAATTGAAAATGCCCTAACTAGAAATCAGAACGATTAGGGAAATAAAGGAACCGAAATGTTACCTCCTTGGTGGACAACTCAGAAGCATAAGGAAGAACGAAATTGACAGTGAGTTTGGGAGGAATGGAGGAAGGGGTAGGCGGGCGAGGGTGCATGAAAGATAGAGGGGTCTTAGGAGGATCCGTGTTGGGCATGACTTTGTTCCAGGCCTCCATGAAGGTGGCATCGGCAGTGTGAGCGGCGGGCAGATCGGTGGAAAAGGATCGAGCCCTTGCAGCTGCTATGGGTCGGGGCAAGAGCCCCAATGCTCGACGCAGCATTCTGGGAGGGGTCGCTCGGCTCTCGCAAGGTCGGAGACTGGGAGTGTGAGGGTCTTTCACTCTCTTTATTCACTCTTTTCTCTAACACAGTATTGTGATGTGATCTGAAAAATGGAGAGCAGAATCTCAATTCCACTCCGCTCAAATATCCCCCTTTTGGACTTATTGATTCTGGGCTTATAGGAACCCTCAGCCCAAATATTTGGGCTTTATATATTTTATTCCATGGACCGTCACTATTCACTCAAATTTATATATATTTATCCCACGTACTGTTTTTTTTTTTGACATATTAAAAAAAATCAATAAAAGTGTGATCTGTTTCTTTTTTAAATATGTTATAACCAAACATGTAAATCGACAATTACATACGTGTTTAGGACATGTTTTTAATATATTTCACAGATTTAATATGTAAATTTATCGGTAAGTAAATGAAAAAAATTTATTGATATAATACTGATACTTTAAAATTTTTTTAGAAAATTTTAAAGTTTGAGATTAATTTAAATTCTTTATCCTAATTTAAATATGATTAGTGTGAATAATTTGATAATTTTTTTTGGAAATTTAATCCTTGAACTTGACATTTAGGGCCACTTTGATATCAATATCCTCTTGAACTTGGAAAATATAAATAATTTGACGATGTGACATTTTAATACCGTACTATATTATTACTTAAAAAATTTAATAACATTTTTTTTAAAAAAAATTTAAGAGATGACATGGCACAATCTCGTACTGCCACATCATCAATTCTTGAAAAAAATCCAAGTTGGATTGAATTGCAAGACTAAAAAGTTGTATTGGCTCATTAAGAAATAAAGGTGAAGACAAGATTGATGGATTCCTTATAGTTCCCCAAGTGGGCTGAAAATTGGCAACCCACACGATGACTATTTGTAACTCGACCCAATAATAGCCCATAAGCAGAGAACTGAAATTTGCAAATGAAAGCCCATATGCATATATAAAGTGGACGGTTGCGTTGCAGCCTCCTGCCATTAGGGTTTTTGTGCTGTGTCTTTGCAGAGTATCGGGTAGTCCTTTCAATCCTCAGCCATGGCGGAACAGGTCCACATTCCTCTTTCGCTGCCTTTTATCTGTCTCATTTTTATGTTTTGAAACTGCTTTGATCTTTCTTTTTATTGTATATTAGACGGAGAAAGCATTTCTCAAACAACCCAAGGTGTTTTTAAGGTGAACTAGCTTCTTCCATTGTTATATATGTTTTACTTTGTTGCTAATTCATCTTACTCAGACCTTCTAATACCTCTATCAGCTCTAAAAAAAATGGGAAAGGAAAGAGACCTGGAAAGGGCGGGAATCGCTTCTGGAAAAGCATTGGGTTAGGCTTTAAGACACCCAGAGAGGCCATTGAAGGTTTGCTTTGCTTTGCTCTTCCTTATCATTACTATTTTGCCTGCATATTGTTATTTGATTTGGCAATTAGAATATATTCTTCTTAGCCATGCTTCCTTGTGTTCACCACTGAATATGTGTAATGGGAAGTACTTGTTCTCTGCTATATTTTTTATTGTTAAACTAGATAATCTAACTATGTTGTTCTTTTCGGAGATTTCGGGACAACATTCATCACCATTTTACTCTGTTTTCTGCTTGGAACTGTTTTAGGGCATTGATATAGTAAGTTTATTGCACTTCATGTTAGATGCTTTCTTTTGGGGTTTTGTCTGACCGATGTGATTACACTGTGGAGGCCATGTTTTTGGCTAACATGTTTCTGTGATCTTACCTTTACTCAAAACAGTTCATGTCATAGAACCATGGGGCATCCATAATTTTTATGGATGTCTAGCCATTTGTAGATTCATTTTCATCGTACTATTTCATGTCTGCTTCCCCTCACCCTTTCTACAATTGCATTTGTTGACACTTACATTGGATTTCAATGTTGTCCAGGAACATATATTGATAAGAAATGCCCATTTACTGGCACTGTTTCTATTAGAGGCCGTATCCTTGCCGGTACTTGCCATAGTGCAAAAATGGTAAGGACTATTATCGTCCGAAGGAACTACCTTCACTACATCAAGAAATACCAAAGGCAAGATGCCTTTTTTTTTTAATATTTCCATTGATTTGCTAGATATTTTAGTTTTTACAAAAGAATGTTATCCACATATATGAAAAGCCCTCATTGATGTCATTCAATATGGTATCACAATTGTTTCAGATACGAGAAAAGGCACAGCAATATCCCAGCTCATATATCCCCCTGCTTTCGTGTTAAAGAAGGAGATCATGTTATAATCGGGCAATGCAGGTTTGTTGTTTGATTGCATTTTATCCTTTACATATTTACTGCCACAATTGTTCCCCGATCTCAACTTATGAAACAACTTTGTTGCAGGCCTTTGTCGAAGACGGTGAGGTTCAATGTGCTAAAGGTCATTCCGGCGGGGTCTTCCGGTGGTGGGAAGAAAGCTTTTACAGCCATGTGAGAGGTTAGCTTTTGAAATGGCAAAAATTGTAGTGTTGAGGTGTGTGTTTCACTGTATGAACTTTGGTTGGTTTTTGGTTTAATTGTTTTATTTTGATGGAAACCATAGTTTTGTTGTTTTTGAAATCTCCCATTGTTACAATTTAGAGGATCTATTTATGTTGCTGGGTTTTGGATTGTTGGTATTCCATATGATGCCTGTCTTCTCCTTTTGTTGGAAAAAGAGAATCTTTGCCAAGAATTTTTAATTAAAGACCATAATCATATAATATAAATTATAAATATATTTTAATTAATTGAACTGAATGAAATAATCAGCAAAATCAAACTGAAATCTCGGTTGCATAGTGCTTATGATTATACCAAGGTCTCATATTTACAAAAAATGTTAACTGCAGGATGAATAGAGGATGATTAAACCATAAGTAATAAGTATATAAAAGCTCATCGTCCTTTAATAGCAGAAATCCAATCCAAATGGTGAAAAGTGGGAGAATGTAGGAATTAAAGCAATGGGCCTCAACCCCCCTACTAAACCTACCTCTTTACGCTTTCTCCAACCCTCGTTTTTTTCATTTAAAATGACTAGCCTAATTTCTCAGGCGGAATACCTCCTGTGGAAGATGGTGAAATGAGCATATATTATATTATGGGATTCTATATTAAGCTAGCTTGCTGGGATTTGCCCCACCTTTTAAACTAATCCATTATGTCGATGCTGCTCACAAGTCAGAAGCCTAAAAGGATGGCTTATTTTTCACTGTTATGCTTATTTTTCTATCTTATCTAGATTGCTTGACTTGGACTCATGAGTGGATTAGATTATCTAGTATCTAACTACACCCCTTCAAACGCTAACACATGTAAAAGTAAACGTTTTTAGTCATTACCCATTAATTCAAAAACAATTGACTGACTTATTTAGGTAACGTGAACTAAGTTGAGCGATGAAGGATTTGTGTTTAAGTTTATCGTTGACATTGATTCTGGATTCAATCTTTAGACAATTGTTGGGAGTTTTGTCTCCGAGAGCCCTTAATCCATGAAGATATAGAGACAAGAGAGGTGTTAGTATAATGGATAGCATTAATTATCAAATTGAGTGGGGAGCATTATAAATCATTTCCATCAATTGAGATGTTCTCCCTCCATTAGCCCTACGAGAATAATACCTACAATTATTAAAAATTTCTCCCGATAAAGTTTACTTAATAAGAAGGAAGGAATTATAGTTATTTCATTGAGATAGTAAACTTAATGAGGTTGGAAAAGTCATATAAAACGACAAGGAGAACCAAACAATACTGTAATTATCAGGTATTTATGTATTATAAAAAATGACAAGAATTAATAAATGTAAGAAATGGACTCCTTACTTTAGAGGTGTGATTCCACAACCAGAAATTTCCTGGTTTTCTCGGATTGCCTAAAATATTACCAACTTTTACAAAGTATATACAATTACATCGAATCAAAGCGTGAGTGATTGAAATTCACATCCTTTTTCTTGACATTTCTTTCTTGAGTCTCCAAATTATAATATCATATTCAGAGATAATTGTCCCCTCTACTTGATTGTTTTGTTTGGTCCAATGTCTGAATCAACCCACAAATAAATTTGACATTTCATACTATAACCCAAATATATTGGAAAGTATTCAGGACCTTAACAATGTACAATCTTACATCCTGTCTCTAGTGGATTCATATTGAATTTCGATTAAATTTAAAATTGATTTGAATAAACTCTTAAAACCTGAAATTTTATTCGTATTAAAATTAAAAGAAAAGAGGTGTAAATCAACAGAAAAGGGACCAAACAATAAGGATTCCAGGGAGACATTCCATGAGTGCAAAGGAAGCAAAGTAGGGAAAGAATGAGAAGGTTAAAATGAGTTGAAGCTTTTCCGTTTTTAAAACTTTCAACATTGGTGGTCAAATATTAACCATCAAAGCTTTAAATGGGATAGGTTAATATTCTGACGAATTAAAATACAGGGTGTTTTGCTGTCCTAACCTATATATAAAAACATCATTCTTGTTCAATTCCCCCGCTGTTCTTTCTTGTCGTAATTTCCCTTCTTTTACAAAAACAACTGAACAAAAACACCAACTATATATGAATTTATCTACTCTTTCCTTATCTTGACTCTGGGCCTAACCTTTCTGACTCGTCAACTACAAGGTTTTTTTTTAAAAAAATTGCATGGAATTTACTTTGGCTTTTCCTTATTATTTCCTTTCACCTTAATAAAAAAAAAAAAACTAAAAAAGCATTGAAACTTGACTTTGCTCCACATTACGAGATGAAGCAGTAAAGAAAAAAAAAGGGAAATTTAAATTGGTTTATCTAACAAGATCAATTAGTAGATTGTAGAACATGCCAAACCATGAACACACTGTTGTTTACCATTTTGTGTGTGTGTGTGTACACATATCATTAGCCAAAACTGGTTGTTACTTGTTAGATTAAAACCCCCGGCCTCCGGTCCTGTATGTGTAGGTGAACTAAAATCAGCTCTCTCTCTCTCTCTATATATCTTGGTTAGACTTTTTAATATTAGTAGGTAATAATTTAGACCATATCTTAAAACCATTCACACCAACATTTATTTTATCTTTTTTCTCACATTCATGATCAAAACACCTTGCTCCACTGCAACCTAAGACTATGTGTATATACTTTTTATTTATTTCGTTTATAATAATGTTATGGAATAACGGCTTGCTAGTCTAGCTATGAAGCTATCTATTATTCCTCTAATTCTTTTGTGCTCTGTCTACTTTAGATCAATGCAACCCTTTTTCTCTTTTTTCGAAGGAAGATCAATACAATACTTAATTCCCATCATCAAAGTCAATTAATTAAATAATATATAATTAAATTAAATTAACCGCTGATCAAGAATGATCAGATCATAAATCCTCGTATTATTAGATAAACATATTATATAGACAGAATATATCATATGAAACTATAATTCTACATTCAAACCGTAATTTATTATTTTTCTATTTTAAAAAAAATAAAAAAATATAAAATTATAATTTCGTACAATTCTGAGATAATTTTCTCGCACATTTTTACTGCATTCCAACACACAACGAAACAAGAGGAGTTAACGAAAATTGTGTAGTAAATGAAAGTGAGTAGGACCAGGTCCGGGTGTAGTACTACTTACAAATTGAATGGGCCAGCTGTTTGTTCGTTGAAGCGTCTTTAATTTGTTAAGTTGCCTCTGGTAGGCGTCTTTAAAATCTGCGACACCCCATTTACTTCCCCTCCTTCCTCCTTTCCATCATTTTTTTTTTGGACAGTTTATTCTAATTAAATGCTACCTCTCTTTCTCTCTTTCCCTCTCCTCACTTCTCTGCATTTCATTTGCATCCAAAATTGAACCAACAACGCCAATCTCTCCTTCCTTTACCCCCCCCAAATACAGTTCTGTTCCTTACACGTCATCCTCCTCCACTTGTGATACAGTAAGGACCAAGAACCCATCAATGGCGTCGCCGCCACCTTTGTTATACGGAGTTATTGGAGGAACTGTGGCCTCTTCGGAAAATAATAGCAGTGAAAGCTCCCGTTCTTCTTCTTCTTCAATTGAGAGTGCAAAGCCTAGTATTATAATAATCATTTTGATCCTTTCTATAACCTTGCTTGTTTCTGTTTCTCTTTGTCTCCTCTTGCGTCATGTCAACCGCCGTTGCTTGCGTCACCTCTCTCGTTCCTCTACCTCCACTATTATCGCCTCCACTGCCAGCCACCGTGTCAGTCCCGAACAATCGCCGACGGCTTTGTTGCTTGATTCTCTTCCTCTTTTTACTTTCTCTTCCATTACTCGCCGCCGCTCCAACGGTGATTCAACGGTTCTCGGAGATTGTGCCGTTTGTTTGTCGAAATTTGAACAGCAGGATCAGCTCAGGCTTCTCCCTCTCTGTTGTCACGCATTTCACGCCCAGTGCATTGATACTTGGCTTACTTCAAATCAGACTTGTCCTCTATGCCGCTCTCCTCTCTTCGCTTCCGAGCCCGATCTCATGAAGTCATTGCTTCAGTCTTCTAACGCAGCCACACCGATCGGAAGTGGCGGAAGCGATAGTTTCCGGCTCGAGATCGGTTCTGTAAGTCTCCGGCAACCAGGCTCCGAATCAGGTGAGCAAAGAAGGTCGTATTCCATTGGCTCTTTTGATTATATCGTCGAGGAAGAATCAGAGGTGACTAGGAATCAAACTCATCAGAGAAACGTTTCCGATAAAGAAGAGGTGGTCGGAGGAGCTGAGGAAGCTTCGGAAGGGAGCCTAGCCGGCGAGGTTGCCACCGGAAGGAGTTGGCTTAAGGAATACGTGGATAGGCTCTCTTCTTCGCTATCGTCTCGTGCGATGTCATTTCGTAGCTCAGGTAGACTCTTCACCGGGAGCAGTCGACGAAGCGATATCGCCGGCGTTATCACCGCAGATTACGACGTGGAGGCCAATCGCATCGGCGAGGAGATCAGCGAAATGTTTCGTTGGTTCTCAGGGGTATGAATGGTAAAAAAAACGAGGTCGTATGGACATGTCCGCGCCGTTTTCTTCATTTTTCTTTTTTGATAAGTTGACTCAAATATTTTGCTCATTCCACTCCGTTCCCGACGGATCGAAAAATCGCAACACAACAGAGAGAGCAATAAAAGTTCAGAAATGGAGTGGAGATAGCAAAATTTTTTAGTCCAGGTGATTTTCTTTTTTACTAATTTATCGGCTGTAGATAAAAAAAAGGCATTTACATTTTAGATTTTTAAGTAGTTTAGTGCGTTAAATTTGGTTCAATGATCCAATGGAAAAATCTAACGGTATTAAAAAAAAAAAGTATAAAATTATCTGAGTTTAGATAGACTATATGTTTAATTGTGTTATTGTAAAAATAACAATAACGATGATGTTAAATACTATAACATATAATAAAAAATAAATTAAATGCACTACAGTGAACCTAATCACTTATCCAAATTTACTCTATATATAATTTTTTAAAAATGTGGTATTAATAGATTTGGTGTGGATGCAAAGTGGTAATTTGGTTTAATAAAAAAAAAAGAGTTAGATTTGATAGTAGTAAAAACAAAGGTGTAGTGCAATAAGTGGCAGGTACCAAACAAGGACGTCTTGGTTTTCGGTTAAATTAATATCTATTTCCTACCAAACCTAATAAAACGGTTTGGTTCATGGGTACAGGTAGATGGGCCGGATCTACAACCTTTTTTTCCCTTTCTGAGAAAATCATTGGGATAGATAGTTTAGTTTAGGAAGCATTCTTCTTTTACTTTAATTATAAATATTCTCCTTTTCTTTTATTTTAGAGTGTTTGTTTTATATTTACACATTAGTTGCTTGCATTCTATATAACTTTTACCTCTTTCCAATTTACAACTTTTTTTATGGGATTATTGGTTAAACTGAGGATTCGTTTAATGTTGTTTTTTAAAAGTGATTTTAGAGTAAAAAGTGCTTTTAAAGCGATAATTAATACTAAACAGATAACTTTTAAAGTGAAGTGTCCAAAAAACAAAAGTTTTTTTTTTTTGACAAAAACACTTTTAGGAACAAATGACAATTTTAACCCTTATAAAGTATTTTATATAATATTAATATTGAGTATGTAATTACTTTTCTATTAAAATTTATTTTAATTATATAATATTATATATTTAAATTTTTATTGATTATATTTTAATATTTAAATCTTAGTTTATATATTCGAATTAATTTTTATAAATAATTAATATTAATTGTTTAAAAATATTTAAAATTTATAGTTCATCTATTAAAATATTAATAATAATTTTTTTTATATTCTTACTAAAATATCATAATATTAACTAATTTAAACATTATTTAAATACATATTTGTTACTTTATAACACTATGTCTAAAATGAACATTTTATTTTTCAAAAATAATTTTTTGGTAGCAATATTAAACATTTAAATCTTAAACCAAACCTTTTAAAAATATTTCTCAAATTTACTTTTCCACTGTACTTTTTAAAAGCGCTTGTCAAAAGCAATACTAAATTACCCTCTCTTTCTTTTCTTTTTTTTTTTTGTCTTCATTGAGCCAAACTTGCCTCATAGGAAAAAAAATCATAAAATTGTTTTAAGAAAATTAAAAATAAATTATAATTTTTTAGAGATTAAAGTATAATTTTATTATTATATTAATTCTATAATTTCATGAATTGTAAAAAAATTAAATAGTAATTTTATAATTTTTGAGGTCTAACACTCTTACCTAAGTTATTGGGTCAAAGCTAGGAAGCTAGTAAGAGCTTCGGTCTTTTTTTTTAACCCTTTGATAATTTATAAAATTTAATATATAGTAAAATTATAATTTTACTCCCTAAAAATAATAAAAAAATATTAATTTAATTCTTTAAAAATTATAAATAGATAATATATTAAAATAATAAAATTATATTTTTATATTTTTGAAACAAATTAAACCATTTGTTGAAAAAAAAAATACTGGTCTACATAAAAATGACCACTCTTCGCGTATGAAGTTTTCCCTTCTTTTTTTTTTTCATTTTCACTCAAATTGTGGTGTTTATTTATTTTTTATTAATTTTCACACTCTCACATCTTTAATAAATTAAAAAAATATCTCTGAAGTGAGTGTCACAATCACTAGTTGACTTTGTCAGTTTTTAAACAAGCGATAACATAGCATAAGCAAATCAAGTTTGAAAATAATGCACAAAAATGGTTAATGTACTATTTGAAACTTGAATTTGATAATTATTTCATATTGAGACATAATTTTTGTTATCTAATTTAATTCATGATTTTGACAATTATTTTTACATTAAAATTTAGTTCCTGTTTGGTAATTGACTGATAGCTGATTACTAATTGCAATGGTTGGTTTGACCAATTGATTCTATTAACTGTTTATTTAAAAGTGTTTGATAAAACCTAGTTGATAGCTGAAAGGTTATATGTGTAAAATGAAAAATAAGAGTATGACATATTTTATTGTTAAGTATTTATTTGTTCATAATAAGTTAATCTCTTTATTGGGTAAAATTATTGAAATAAAATACTATTACCAAGGAATTAAAACATTCATTATGGAAATGAATTAGTGAATATTTTTTAAATTTTTTAATATTTTTGCCATAACTTAATCTACATAGCTTCGTTTTGAGCCTATAATATATAGATTCGTAGGGAATTGAAAGATCTACGTAAAGTTATTTCACAGATGAAGCCCCAAAACATTAGGAAGACATCCAAAAATGGCTTCAAAGTTTGACACGAAAATAGTTGAAAAACCTAAAAAAAACTATGTTTTATTTAATTATAGACACTTTTGTATTTTCTCCATTATATTGTTTTAGTCCTATAAATAGACATGATTAGGTTAACATTAGTGAGACTTAGACCTAGCCGTTTTTAGTTTTATTTTGTTTTCTTCATTTTATGGGTTTCTAAACCATTTTTTTATATTTGAAATATTATTCGAAGTTTGATTCTAGAATTTTGTGAGATCGAATTGCTTCTAATCTTTATTTGCTCTTTAGTATTTGCATGTCTACTAGTTAATTACAACTGTTCAAGTTAGTTAAATAGTTGGCCAACATTTAATAGCTTAGAATGGTTGCTTTGTCAATTAGATAATTAGTCAATCGATTGACTTCTAATATTTGTGACAATTGCATGATTATTTATGTAGTGTGGCCATGCGATCTAACTTAAATAGGCCATGATAGTATGTTTGTTGATTAGAATTAGGTCTCTTTCATTCTTAAAGCTATTGATAAATAAAATTCATAAGCGATTGTTATAAGGTTATTTGTCAGTTAGGGAAGTAATTAATGGCAATTGTCGTGATTATCAAGAAGGTAAGAAAAGATTAGGTTACTTGGCGTGTAATACCCTTGACTCGATCGATCGTCAAGCCAAGGTATCGATATGTCACATTTGTCGAAGCAACTATAATCACTCCTAATCAATTTAATTTTTTTTTCAAGTTATTAAGCCTAAAATACAATTAAAATATGACTCAAACACTTATTCAAGCTTAAAATGAGCTTACGAAAGCTCCTAAGGTGATCAAATGTCATTTAGGGTCCAAATTGTAAAGTCCAAACAATTTCTTGTCGCAACTTCATGGAATTCTACGTTATGACATCCATAGCTCGTCGCAACCTCGAGAGGTTTCACATCGCGACGTGACTCTCTGACTCAAGCTTGTCGTAACTTCAAACACCCGACGCTGTGGCCTCAATCTTGCAACCTCAAAACCTGCATGTTTTTGCTCCCTAACTCCTAAAACTACTTCTGTATGCCATATAACCTCCCAACATCCAATACCACAATCAAATATGAAAATTACCAACTTAAAACACTACCCAATTCAACATAAAACAACTTCATACATAACCAAAATATAAAGTTCACAATAAAGATCAATATCCAATGATTTCATCCTTTAGATAATATAAATAACATTCTCAATGAAACCCTATGTACATGCCAAATATAATGCCCAAAATTTAAATACATACTTCTAATAAGGCTTGAGATGTGATGAGATGAGTTGGAGACGATCTTCACCTACACGTTAAGCTCACGAGAGCTTAGTAAGCATATCAAGAATTCAACTGAACATTAAAAAAATTAATTTCCTATACACACACACATACATAACCATATGTATATATATTACAATCATTAATTAAAATCATCATGCATAAATTTTGTTATAATAATAACTATAGTAAAACACTAATTCCACAAGTTACAAATAAGTCATTTCTAAGTTCACTTACCTTATATTTCTATTGCCCAATTGTAGACTTAATAGAACACTATAGGATATGCAGAAATATCGATAACATGCACTGAAGTTCCCCTTATCTTCGCACGGATGTGTGGATGTCACTTTGCATTGAAGTGCCATTAACACTTATACCGTAGTACCGATTTCGCTTGTACCGTACTGCCACTATCTCTTGCACGCATAGAAATTTTCCTAATGGTATGCCATTTATATTCTACTAGTTCACATTTTTTCTACAAGGGCATTTGAACTATACAGCTTTATTGCACTTTCTCAACAATTAACACAAAACTTTACTAGTTTTACAATTTAGTCCTTATTTGAATTGAATTAACTATCATCAAATTAAAATTTGACATTTATTTATTAACACTCAACATTTCACTTAAATACTTAGTACCAATAACTATTTCACCTATCTAACTTTTACACTCTTTACAATTTAGTCATTTTTCATTAAATTCATTACATGTACTCCTTCCAGTTCATAACAAAAATATAATTTCATATTCAAATAATTTCATAAAATCAAATCATCATTTTCATATGTAAATAAATCTCAAATAAAATGCTAAACCAATTTGTAAAATTTTCTACTTAGGGTTTGATTGAATGAGAAATTCTTGATATACTTACTACAAAATGCTTGAATAAATATTTTCTTCCTTCTTTACTCCTTGGTTACTCCTTTGCCTTTATCCCTAATTTGTTCTTCACTTCTCTTCTCTTTCTCTTCATTAACAAAATAAACATACACAACATTTATATATTAATACAATATTTTCATATCACTTGCATGCATATAAAATGAAATGCACATGAAATTTCTTAAGAAAAATCTCATCTTCCATACCTTAAAATTTCTCTAAATCCCTAACTCTTTTTTTTCTTTTTTCTCTCCTCAACTATATATTCTAGCTAGCTCCACATAAAGCTTAGTTACCATGAAGTTATTCTTGTGATTTCACTAAGGATTTATAGAGGAATTTTGGAGTTTTGAGTTTGAGATGATGAAAAGTGGTAGAAAAAGGACTAAAATGGAAGAGAAGAAACATTTGCTAATGTTGGGAGGGTGAGACGTGAGAGAGAAGATGGAAAGATGAGGAGTGAAATTCATTTTCTTTCTTTCTTTCTTTCTTTCTACATGTTAGGGCTAAATAATAAACTTGGGTAACAAAATTATGTATGTTTAAAATATAGGTATTGAGCTTTTTAATATTCTAAAACCCAAGTTGAGTTCAGTTTCAAATTTATAATATGTCTTTCTTTTTCTTTTTGTGTTTTTTAATTCAATTTATATCATGTCACAATTAAATATACCATATTATAATGCTAAAAAATTCTGTAAAGTTGTCTGTATTTAAAATTTTAATAAAAAATGTAATTACTAATATTAAACAAATATGATATATTTTTAATATATGTATATATATATGATTATGCTTAAATGAATTTGGGTTAATCATTTACAAATATATTTTCGATGGAATCAACTTGGACAATTACGAATATATCATACAATATAAACCCAGTACAACTCAACCCATAAATTCTTGTAAAACTCTAGGACTAATTTAAAATCTGAATTTTGTTCAAGTGAAAGGGGTCTGTCAATTTAAATTTTTTTTAGCAAAAAATAAAAATAAAAATGTTAACTAAAACATTAATTTTTTTAACGATGTTGACGTAACAACTCACATAACAATCCACGCGTAAACATGATACCATTTGTTTTATATTCTATATAAAACTAAATTTGATATCAAGCTTGTTTAAATTTCCATCTTTGAACATATTTATTGAGTTGTGTTTTGAAAGTTCCTAAAAATGTGGAGATGAGACCTAAACACAACACAACAAAGTTAGTGACTCATCAGCAAGACTTTTATTCACAATTGGGTTCAAATAATTATATAATTAGAAGAAATATGCATTATTAATTTCCTCATTGAATCTGCAGGGGGTTAGAATTCAAACAGCCACAATTCTATCATCCCTTCTTTTCTCTTTAGAGAAAACCATGCTACCACTTTTCCAGATCGTAGAAGCCTGAAGGAATAGCTGAGGCTGTATATGAGATCCTCAATGTGAAGGCCTCTTTTCCCCAATTTTGAATCCAGCAACAACTTCAAATCTATTCGACATACAATTGGCCCTACAACCTGTTGTTGGAAGATCAAATTTAGCCTCGGAGATGATAGTGAACTGTCGGCACTAAACCAACAGCTCTTCACAACTCTTTTGGAAAACGATGGAAGCGAGCATATGTCCAAACGAGCATCCACTCGGGTTAGGTCACCGTATAGCTTCCGGAACTGGCCGTGCTGAAATGTGTAGCAAACCGAGCTGAATAAATCCATGTTCAAAGGACTTTCCTTTTTGTTGGTCGTGGGACCGTTACCCTCTTTCTGTGATTCACCAGCACTTGCGGAGTCTTTTCGGAACTAGGCTGCAAATGAGCCTCCTGGAAGAAACAAACAAGAGATTGAAAAAGAGACCTCCAAAACAAAGCAAAAGCAACAAACATATGAAAATTTCAGGTCAAATATGGATGTAGCCTTTCCTTCTCGAGATGTGTATTTTTAGTACTAAGGTCAACTTGTTTCTTTAATTCTGTCAAATAATTTGACATGGATTATTTTTTAATAAACATTCGATGACATGACACAAATCTTGACCTTTTTTGTACAATTGAACAAATTTGCACTTCAAAAAATACAAAAAAGCAAGTTGAAATAAGACAATATTTGTCCAATTGTGAAAAAAATACCATGGTGTAGCATTACACCATGGCATTTTTTTAAATAAACTTAGTCATACTATTTGACTGAATTAACAGGAAAAAGTTAGTTTTAAGACTAAAAATAGACATTTCAAAAAGTAGAGCCACAATTATACCTGCCAAAAATGCATAGTATATAGACGTTCTATACATTTGACCTGACACTATTGCTAACCCTTCCTACAAGCAAGCAAAAATTGAAGGAATAGCAATTCCTTCAAGGCTCTGGTCCAACAGCATTAAGCTTAACATGAACTGCAGTAATGGAAGGCGCCATAAAAACCAATCTTATAACATGAAATGCAAAAAGTTCACAAGGTTAACATAGGGAGAAATCAGGGAAAAGCCGAGAGAGGGAAACAAAGTAAACCATACCTATGATTCCGGATATTGTTGCATGAGGTTCTTTAAGATGGGTATCATATGATAGTTGCCAAAAAGAACCGTTGTCTGTCTTTACGATGAAATCCTCTTTTGTCTCCTTTCGCCTCCAAAAATCCATTTTCTTCTCATAAGAGAATGCAGCCTTTGCACATAGTCATAGCATTAAAGCCGAGGGTGCCTCGATATCTAATGCATTGAAAGAATGGGGGGAGCCACTATTTTTGTGCATGTAAAAACGATATGACACCCTGAATTAGAAGGAAGAGAAGACATGTCTAATGATATTGATTCTGGAACCTCCCAATATTTTCCTTTATGGTCCATGAAAAGCTTAGGCCATGCACCATCCAGTGTGATATCATAATAAGAAAGCTGTAAATACACAACAATGGTTTAACAACATAGTTTAAAAACCTCTTGCTCACGATCATGGAACCAAAAAAACCAACGTTATTGTTTACACATTTTTGGTGATGGACCAAGCTGAGAAATGTTCTTTGAAGAAGATGAAATGGGTTGAAATGCTTTCGGCTTCCTGCAAGAAGAATGTGAGCTTGGAGGGCGTTAGAGGTTATGCTCCGAAACACTCTCCGATGCTTAAGTTAGCATAAGTTTGTCGTGAAGAAAGCAAGAAACTTGAGCTAATAAAGAAGCTGAAGGAGGGAGCTCCCTTGGAGGCGGAAAATACATTATACATGTGTATTTATGCTTGTTCTAAAGGCTGCCTTATTATTGGTTTGTAGAGTTTTCTAATGGCTAGCTTTGTACTAGGCTATTATTATGCTTAACAACTAGTATCATTAATATTTGGCATTAGGATTTAACTGCAAATATAATCTTGCTCTAATACACTCGTAAATATGTTTGAGTCATTTCTTCTTCGCACAGCATGTGCAACTTTTGTTTTGCTTGTTCAATCTAGAAAAACTCATTAGTGCCATCAATTTCAAATGAGTCGTTGTTCACAACCATGGATTTCAACAATTTATACAAAGTTTCCCTTATTGCACTTTATGATATGTTTTTGATCATTGGATGCAGCAGCAAGGAACGAACTTCCCATTGAAAAACAGACCAGCAATATTTTTTACGGCTTTCTTCTAATGCTATATCATCGTTCGTCCCTTGTTTTTGAATAAGATTGTCGTTACAAATCCTCATGTGTAACACCAGCTCCAATAAACCTCTAAAGGTCACCTAGAGTTTTGTTAGATCAAAATTGATGTGAACATAAACAACAACTACCACAACTTCCCCAATATCATATAAAACCTTGGGTATTTTCCTTGGTTCACTATGAGCCATTGAAACAACTTCAACAAATTCCTTAATCTTTTATTTGAGTCCAACAGTTTTGTGTTGGACAAACTAGAAAGGATGGTGTTTGACAATGATGCGAGCAAGTTTTTTTATTGAAATCAAGCTTGGGGTAAGCCAAGAAAAAGATGACTAGTATTCGTCGGCAACACCACTCTAGATCTAATGTTGTCTAACCACGTTTTCCTGGCTTGAACTCAAGCAACTTTTGTTGATCCAAGCAACAGACATAAGCATAGAGAAACTTGCTTGTCTTCATCAAACTTCGTCTTTTTCATTCATTTCACACAATAATATTGGTCTCAAACAAAAGGTTAAGGAATTTGCTGAGGTTTTAGTCAATAAGATGATCCGGTAGCTCATGGTGGATCAATGAGAGCACCCAAGGTTTTACTTAATATTGTGCAATATGTAATAACTGTTTTTTATGTTGACATCAACTTATCTAACAAAACTCTGGTTTAGTGTTAGACAATTATTGTAACTAATAGTTACACATAAAGATTTGTAACAACCACCTCAACTGACTATGTTGTTCAAGATATGTCAAAAGCAAGGAAAGAACATTAACATAAAGCATTGAAAGAAAGACAAAAAACATTGCTAGTGTATATGTCAATGGTAAGTCCGTTGCTTTTGGCTCCTCTGATCAGAAGGATATAATGAAACTTAATGCGGTAAGAGGTGTTTTGCATAAGTTGTCATAACCAATGACTGTTGACAATGATTCATTTGGAATCGATGGGATTTGTGAATCTTTTGATATTGAAGAAAAAGAAAAGCAAAAGTTGCACAAGAAGAAAAATGGCTCAAGCCTATCTATGAGCCTGAGAAAAAACTCGCATGAAAAGAATTATATGTACAGTTCAAATCTAATCGAAGTGTTATGCCAAATATTAAATATGCTAACTGTCAAGCACAATAATAGTCTCTACTATAAAGGCTGTAATACCCCATACCCGTACCTGAGACCGGGATAGGATACGAGGCATTACCGAAATTTTCAGAATAATTTCAATTAATTTATATTATTTAGTATTCATTTTCATGTTTCATGTAACATCCTTTTCTTATATTCAATTCAAAATATCATATAAAATACGATACAATACTTAAATTATCATATTTACTTGCTCATTCAGGGTATCCGAACCTATCTGACTAAATTGCAGAAATACCAAGATTTAGGGGCATATTGGTAATTTACCATTTTTTCAAATTTCACCCAATCTTAAATTGATAATTTCATTTAATTTATTAATTTAGATAATAAAACAATTTATTCCCTTCAATTTAGTCATTTTTGACATTTTTACAAAATTACCCCCTAAAGTTTTACTTTTATTCAATTTAGTCCATGAGCTTAAAACATGCAAATTAGCCATGCTAACTGAATATTCATATATATTTTTTCCTCCTCCTCCTCTCCATTCCACATCCTTAATGTATATAACATTCTTGTAAGTACGATTTCACAATTTACTTATTAATGCTCACATCAATCTGTTCACACAAGTCATAGTCACTCAATTATTTATAATTCGAGCTACAGAGCTCAAAATTAAGATCCGTAAATTTTCCCTAAAACTAGACTCACATATCATTCCACCATAAAATTTTAAGAATTTTTGGTTTAGCCAATTAGTACAGTTTATTCATTTAAGTTTCCCCTATTTCACTATCCAACAGTTCTGACCTCTCTTCACTAAAAATTAATTATATCACAGTACAAAACTCGGATAATGTTCCCATTGATTTATATTGAAAATAGACTCATTAAGGATTCTAAGCATATAAATTTTAGACTCTAATTAATTTTCTCCAATTTTTGGTGATTTTCCAAAGTCAAAATAGGGGAACCCAAATTCATTCTAACATTGTCTCACAAAATTCATTATATCTCATAATTTACAAATCCATTGCTTACACCGTTTATTCTATGAAAAACTAGACTCAATAAGCTTTAATTTAATATTTTATTCATCTTATAATTCGATTTCTAAAATTTATGGTGATTTTTCGAAGTTAGTCTACTTCTGCTGTTCAATATTGTTTTAGTTCAAGATGTTTATTACCATTTTTCCTCTAAATTTCAAAGGTCATACAATTCAGTCCTTGCTCAATTAGCTCATCTATTAAGCTAATTTTTCTCAATTAACATTTTATTCCATCATTCTAAACTATTACACAATCTTTAAAAATCAGAATTTTAACACTAAACCTTAATTCACAACTTTTTCACAATTAGGTCCTAAAATCAATTTCTATTGAAATTACTTGATAAAATCATCAAACAACAAAATCAAAGCTTCAAATTCATTTTATTTCATCATAAACAGCTAACACTTATCAATGATAGCTTTTAATTTTGTTCATAAAATTAAAAACTAATGAATTAAACAATTGGACCTAATTGTAAAAGTCACAAAAACATAAAAATCTCAAAGACAAGGGTAAGAATTGAACTCACATATGTCAAAGTATGAAAAAGAAGCAGCTTTCAGACCTCCCATGGCGTTTTTTCTGAAGAAAAATGATGATATCTCTAGATTTTTCAAATTTGTCTTGTTTTATATGTTTAATTTGTAAAATTTCCCATTTTGCCCTTGTTTCTCCTTGTCTTTTTTGCTGATTTTCTTGCCCAACCGTCCAGCCCATACAATTTGGGTCCAATTGCCTTTTAAATCCCTCCTTTTTAATCACTTAAACTATTTAATCACAATTTAATAAATTTTACACTATTTTCAATTTAGTCCTTTTTAATTAATTGACTAACCAAACGTTAAAATTTTCTAACGAAACTTTAATACTAACTTAATAACACTCCATAAATATTTATAAAAATATTTACGGCTCGGTTTATAAATCCGAGGTCTCGATACCTCGTTTTCAACCAAATTTACCTGATTAATTCTTTTAAAATCGCAAAATTCACTAATTAAAAACAATTCTTTTAAGTTCGCACTTGGCCTATAATTATTATTTGTTAAAATTTCTAAACATACTCGTCGGATTTAGTGATCTCGAATCACTGTTTCCGACACCACTGAAAAATTTGGCTGTTACAAAGGCAGCCAAACTTGGTACTATGTTAGGCCAAGTTTTGGCCCAGTATAAGCTCCAGTGCACCCTTAACTCACGTTTATCTTTCAAGAACTCAACTGCATTCGAGCCCATTTCATCTTCCTTGAAGAACATCTCTCATTCTGATCGATCACCAAAAATTGCGTAAACAACTATGAGACAAAAGACTTAAAAACATAACAATGTCTTAAAGTCATGCTTCTAAATCAGAGGTAGTCTTGAAATTTCAATTGGCCGGCCTTCTTACTTGAGGTTTTGAATAGGAAAAACTAGACTTGGGATTGGCTGAGCTCACATCTAGGCACTAACAACTGCTTAAATACTTACTCATCATACTAGCTCTATTACACTTTGAATTCACCTATGCAAAACCACTCTAACAAAGAAAATTAAACTAATAACACCTTATCATCCATGAGGTAGATATAGCACAATAGAAGTGTAGCAACTACAACTAGTTATAAAGATGAACCATGGAAAGATAGAAGTGTGGAAGATATGAAAAGGGAGCATAAAAGATGAATGGGAACGAAATACGTGCCTGGTGATAAAGCTTGAACTTGTTCCAATAGCCTTTCTTTTCGCCTACAGTTCAGTGCTCCACATTAAGAAGAAAGGAGGCAAAGAAAGCTGTGTGGCTAAGGCAATTGAATACAGTGACTTGTCAAGGAAATGATTAGCTGCATCTCTAAAAACAGAGAGCTCTAACTCGTCAGCATTCTGAAGCTCTGTTTTAATAGCAGAAATCAATTTTTTGGGCCTAAACTACCAATTAATCCAAGCCACCTATATGGGAAAGAAAGAAGAAGAAAAAGAAAACCCACTTTTTGAGGCATTCATCTCATAGCATTGGAGAAATGAAATGAAAAACTTTATGCAACTCAATCAATTTTCAAAGCTAAACCTTGTATTACAGTTAACAATTTAATAAAGTTTCTACATTTTCAAATAGAAGAGAAGTCCAAGAGAGAGAGAAAGTGGGATTGTGGAAATACCAGTCAGAAGCGGAGGGTCTGAGCAAGAGAGTATGAAGAGAGAAGGATCCCAAGTCTTTGCGGGAAGGAGGAGCCAAAGAAGGAATGATGCCCAAAGGGAAACCATTTCTTAGAAGAGAAAGCTGCTGAATTCTAAGGGTTTTGCTGGCTTGAGCTCCATCAAGAGGAAAGGGCTCCCCAGGAACTGACTTTGCGTAGCCTTCCAAAGCTTGAGGAGTAGATATGGTCTGATCCCAAAACGCAGAGTCCATTGCCGAGTCCAAGTTCGCCATTTTTGGCAAAACACTTTTGCCCCTGACCCCTTGTAAGTAGTAGCTGGGTTTTTAAACTTTTACGTTAGGGTTAATTGGAAGCATGTGTGCAACATTCTAACTTTTGAGATGGTGAGAGAAAAGGGTTTTTACTTTTTCAGTTTCGGTTCTTTTGCTTTTGGCGAGGTGAGGGTCAGGATTAAAAGATTTTTTTCCTTTGGGTCGTGCCACTGGTTACGCTTGCAACGTGGAATCTAAATTTACTTTGGGTTAGCTATGAAATTGTATGCAGATTTTTTGGTACAAGTATACAATTTTAAGTTCTTAAGATATACTTCTTGTTGGGACAAATGAGTTTTTCACTTACATTTCTAATTCTAGATATTCAAAGAGTATTTGCAATTATAATTGTTATTATCACTTTAAAAAAATCTACCCATGTACTCTTTTTTTTTTTTTCAATTTATTAAGCATTTTAAGGGAAAAGTATTATAAATAATTTTTTTTAGATAAGAAAGCTAAATACATTTAGTCATAAAAGAAATTGACACCAACACTATTTTATAGAACCTCCATCTCGTTCATTTTGAAGGAACATCATAAATTCTCAAACCAAGAGGAACATTTCTTCCTAATGCTACCATTGAATCTGCAGCCATATTTGCTATGCGTGGAATAAACATTACCTTCACATGTCAATCTCTTGCTAACAGCTCTCTGGCAATTCATGCTAGACTCCCTTCTGTCTCCTCTGTTTGACCATTAAGAATGTTAACTGCAACCAAACAATCACTTTCCACCAATAACTACTTTACGCCTCTTTTTCAAATTATATCCAATCTGTCCATGATTGTAACATCCCCTAACCCTATACCGTCGCCGAAACAGGGTTACGAGACATTACCAGTCAGTACAGTCCAATTCTAGTCATTAATTAAAATAAATATTCACACTCATCCTAGTTTTAAGATGTCGTCCCTTTAATGGGCCCTCGCAGTCCAATATGAACAGTAAATTCAATTCGGGACTAATTTAGAATCACTACGAATTTTTAGTAAATTTCAAAATTTATATTATATACCGTTGCCAACCGTAATTTACTCATTTCATCAATACTTCTACAACCTAAATGACTCTCATAAAACATCCTAGGTACATGTCATTACCAATACTCAACATACTTTACCTCATTGAATTCGGGATCGGCCTGGGATGCTGATTCAACAGTCTAGCCTTAACTTAACCTGCGCACGAAAACAAACCATACGCTGAGTATACACTCAGTGGCATTTCTATAATCTGAACACTTAAACAATTATAAAACATATTAATTTATATATATTGAACTATTCAAACTCAATGAGAATTCAAACATTCACTTTCCAACCGATGTTTTGGTCTACTTTAAATTTCAAATCATTTATTATTTTTCAATAGCAATTAATCAATCAGTAATGTTCATTAACACTCAGAACGATTATTTATTCCGTAACAGTCAGTTATTCGGTAACAATCAATTATTCAATAATAACCAATTATTCAGTATCGATCAATTGATAGGTTATCCAGTAACAGTCAATTATTCAGTAAAATCAGATATTCGGTAACAATTAAGTTATTCAGTAACAGTCATTCATTCAGTGGCAATCAGTTATTCAGTAATGATCAATTATTCAGTAATATTCAGTTATTCAGTAACAGTCTAATATCCAGTAACAGTCACTTATCCGGTAACAGTCAATTATTCAGTAATAATCAGTTATTTTATACATTTATTTACCCCTATTAACATAACTCGGACTCAGACGGATACACGAATCCAACCAACACACCAGTACGACACATAGTGCCTCATCGGCCGAAGCCGAAACAGTAACAGTAACAGTAGCAGTACGGTACACAGAGTACCTCATCAGAACAAATCCAGAACAGTAATAGCAACGGTAATAGTAACAATATCTGACACACAAAGTGCCGAATCAGTAACAGTAACGGTAACAGTAACAGTAGTCGGCACATAAGTGCCTGATTAGTAAGCCGGCAAAAACTCGTACTCTTTCATATCCTATGGCATGCCAACTATATCCGGCTAGCCCGACAAGTTAATAGGGTATTTAATTTACTTTTCAGTTTTCAATTAATTCATATTTTAATTAATTAATTATATTTTTTTTCAATTGAATATAATTCCATTCACTTTTCACTAATAAATATTCAATTTCACAATTATCACAATTTTCTATCAATTTCATCACACTTCCAACTACATATATTTTCCAATATAACAAATATTTATTATTCAATTTCCACATCAATATTCATTTCAATTCAAACATTCACATATATTCATAAATTAATTCAATATAATCATCTCAAAACACCTACTACATATATATATATTAAATAATAAATCCAACAATTTAAGTATTAAGTTCGGATTATAGAAGTATAAACCGTAATTTTCGAGCTAACTCCCGTTGACTTTGTCTTGTCCTTTCTTAGCTGAGATTTCCAGTACCATATTGACTACGAAATTAATACAATTCATAATCATTAATACATTACTAATTTATATTTTGAGTTACAGAATTCTAAATTAAGATTCGCTAATTTCTCCTGAAACTAGACTCATAAATCTTCTTACCACAAAATTTTCAAAATTTTTCGTTCAGCCATTAAGTACAGTTTATTCTTTAAATTCACCCCTATTCTACTGTCTGACAGTTCCGACCCTTCTTCACTAAAAATTAATTATCTCACAGTACAGAACTCGGATAATATTCCTGTTGATTTCTCCTAAAAATAGACTCATTATGGATTCTAAAATATAACTTTAAGCCTCTAATTATTTTTCTTTAATTTTTGGTGATTTTCCAAAGTCAGAACAGGGGAACCCGAATTCATTCTGACCTTGTCTCACAAAACTCATTATATCTCATAATTTACAATTCAATTGCTTAAATAGTTTCTTCTATAAGAAATTAGACTTAATAATATTTAATTCCGTATTTTATTCATCCTCTAATTCAATTTATACAATTTTTGGTGATTTTTCAAACTTAAACTACTGTTGCTGTCCCAAACAGTCTTAATGCAAAATGTTGATTTTCTACTTTAATTTCAATTTAATCCTAACTAAATTCACTTACTTTTCTATTTTAATCCATACTTTATTTCTACTCAATTTTTAACCAAACTTAGACATAATTATCTATTTTTCATCATAAAACCATAATTTTGAAATTCTTTCAATTTAGTCCTTAAAGCATAAAACTTATGAATCACTTTACAATTCAATCCTTATTTCATTTCTATCCTTATTTCATTTCTAACTTGAATTTATATCAATTTAGCCCTTAATTCATCTTTTTGTTCAACTTAATCAACACATAAAAATTCATTAATCACTTTACAATTCAATCCTTATTTCATTTCTAACTTGAATTTCTATTAATTTAGCCCTTAATTCATCTTTTTGTTCAACTATATCAACACATAAAAATTCATTAACTTCCTAACTTTTGATATAATTC
Source organism: Gossypium hirsutum (assembly GCF_007990345.1). NCBI lineage: Eukaryota > Viridiplantae > Streptophyta > Magnoliopsida > Malvales > Malvaceae > Gossypium > Gossypium hirsutum. The sequence goes on along the minus strand of NC_053431.1, from coordinate 8,655,641 downwards.
ATGTAGTACTCTTCTCTAGAATTCCATAAACATCAAAATTGTAAGAAAAGGGATCAAATTAACTTACCTAGTAAAGCTTACGGCTTCAAAAACCCCAATTTTCCTTTTATTTTTCTTTCTTTCCTTTCTTTCCCCTGTTTCGTATCATTCTCTGTTTCTTCTTTTCTTTCTTTTTCTTTTGTTTTACTTTATATATATATATATAATATAATAACAATAATAATAATGACTTTATTAAATATCTACTTAATATCAAATATTTTTTTTACACTTAGGCACACATATATTATTACATTTGTATTTCATCCCCACCATACACTTGTCATTTTACATTTATTTATCATATAAATATATTATAATATAATTATTTATTTAATAAATATCTTTCACTAAATAATAAATATCCATTTAATATCAAATACATATATTACAAATGTATGTATTTTTTTATTAATACATTTGTACCAAATCATTACCATACACTTATCTTTATTTAATCTATTCATCATATAATATCAATTTAATAATAATAAATACATTAATTATTTACTTAAATAATAAGTAAATACATACATGTATTACAAATGTATGTATAATACTTATTACACATTTATTTTATTTTTGCCATACACTTGGCACTCCTTTGGCTTATTTACTTATTTCGTCCTTTTAATTTCTTTATCCTATAATTAAACTTTCACACTTCATTCAATTTAATCATTTTATCTAATTATCCTTTATTTAAGCTAATTTGCTTCATTAAACTTTAATTAATCACTCTCTTAACTTCGTAAATATTTTTAATAAATATTTAAAAATTTATTTTTCAGAAACGGAGACCCGAAAATGTACTTTTTCAATAACTGTAAAAATTCGGGTCATTACAATGATTACCCATAATTTTGTATCAAGTACAAGATAAATGTGTATAGTCCGACGATAACCAGTAACCCATTTACCTTGATGATCCCAAAACAAACCCTCGGCAGAGGTTTGATTAGTAATCAAACGCCTTGATCTATTCGTATTCAATTTGCACTAATCGCTAGGTGGCAGCTGCCAACAAATAAAATACATTGCCGGATCATTATGCTGATTTCTCCTACTGTTCACCAATGTGATTGATTTCGCAAAAGCAATAATTCCAGCAACCTCAATCTCACCAAATTCTCCATTGAAGAGCAAAATGTTTCATTGTTTCCATATTCTCCAAGTTATAATCCCAAATTAAAATTAAAGTAAAATTATATTTTGTTCTCTCTTAAAAATAAATAAATTAATACCCCAAATAAAATTAAACTAAAATTATATTTTATTTTCTCTTAAAAAAAATAAATTCCAGCAACCTTAATCTCATCAAATTCTCCATTGAAGAGCAACACCAAATTCTCCATTGAAGAGCAAGTTGTTCCGTCGTTTCCATATTCTCCAAGTTATAATCCCAAATAAAATTAAAGTAAAATTACATTTTATTTTCTCTTAAAAATTAAATAAATTAATTTTTATAAGTTAAATCAATTTCTTTCCCCCTCCCCCCCAACCCCAATTTCCTTCTAATGGTGCGTGGGGAAGCAACAATGAACTGAAGTCTGAAAGGCCAATTCCCTCTGCTTTGTTGTTCAATAACAAATGAACAGTGGCTAAAGCCTACTAATTTGTATATTTAAGTAGCTTCTGCAACAACAAAATGATTTACTTACTGAATCCAGAAATCCAGTGCTTGAAAGAAGCAAGTTTTACTCCCTTTACGGTCTTCAAAAAGATTAAAACGAAACAAGAAGCATTAGCAAAGGGCAGAAGTTAAAAATAAACGCAAACATATATCACAACAGTAGCCAAACAAAAGAAGAATTTGAAAGGTAAGATAACATCCATGCAATACAGGATGTTTATTGCAAGTTTAAAACTCGGAATCTGTTGCCGCTTGGTGTAGAAATAAGTTCAGGTAGTACCCCCACCAAACAGTTTCAGATCATCAGTATTAAAATCCCATTATGAAGAGTAAAATTCATACAAAATGCCTAAAATGTCGAACAAGAACAGAGCAGATTATCATCCTTCTTTCCAAATGAAATTCAAACAAGAAAACACCCTTGCTGTTATTAACCAGCCATTGGATGGTTGTATATGTACTCGATAGCAAGATTGCATGAGTCGATTTTGTCAGCTTCCTTATCTGGAATTTCCAGCTTGAACTCTTCCTCTAAAGCCATGACAATCTCCACAGTGTCCAAGCTATCTAACCCTAAATCTTTCTGGAAATGAACATCAGGTGTCACCTGCATGTGATCGATAAGGACAATTCAATCCCCAATAAGTAGCAAAAAGACACTAATAAAAAATCCTAATGGAGATTTGAAAGAGCAATATGTGGAAATATATAGGGAAGAAACTAGCATAAAGACGGGAAATAAAAGACAAGGATGCTGCTAGAATATACATAGCGGCATATAAGATAATACAGAATATCAATACCTTCTAACTTATGATATTCTACAGAAAAATGAAAAATAGACATCATTTGCCCCTTGGATATTGTTATTTGTTCTAGCATTACAATGTCAAGATATCACACAATCAACAAATGAGAGAATATTTAAAAGATCTAAGATCCATCTTAGTATGGAGTAGAACTAATGAACTCAAAGTTACGAAAATTACACTTCCCTCCTATTCTTGGTAATGAATTATGCCCTCAAATATTCAAGAGCTTCCAAGATTCAAGGTTATGCGTCTTGCGATAAGAGAACTTAGTTTAAAAAAAGCCAACACCTTGCATATAAGTCCTTAATGTCTACCCTAAAATAAGTACATTCATCTATAAAATCAGAAAACAAGTAAAATAATTGACACCACCATTGAATAATTTATCTCAAAGTCATGCCAGCATACAAAGCAAATGATCCATCAAAATAGGTTTTGAGACCAGTCCATTGTTCTTTTAAACATGCATAACAATATAAACAACCTCAAATTTAGCACAACTCTAGGAGAGTAATTTCAATGGAATCTAGAATGCAGAATCAACTGCAATGCAAATGCAAGCTTCAACATGCTAATACTACTACTGAAATTGCTTCCTATTGAGACAATCAACCTGAACTTTTCACTTTCACAAATGGATAACCAATAAACATAAAATGCCCACAACTTAGAATTTTAAGGCTATTTTTACTACCCACATTTTTTCTAGAAACCCAGACAAAGACACCAGATCAACCAATCAAAAGGGTACGTAATCGATCCCAAATATTCGATTAAGGGAAATAAAATTAAATCCGATTCGCAAACTATAAATCGGGTGAAATATCAAGTCGTTCCAGAAAAGAATAACTTCAAAATCATTTCTTCCTAAGCACCCAAGCACCCACATATAAAATCCAACAATAAATCGTGAAATGGAAGTGAGAAAAAGAGGTGACCTTGGAAGGATCGACTTTGGGGAAGCTTTTGACAACGTCGAGGACTCTGTCGATTACTTCTTCTTTAGTAAGGTGATCGTCGTGCGATGAGAATAGCCGGAGGAGACTCCATTGCGACGGAGCTCTTGAAGCAGTCGGCGTTAGGGTTTGAACAGGCAACCGAATGTGGCGAAGTACAGCGGCTCTTAATGCCATTCCTATTTCCTACTATTGTTGGGCAAACTAAACGGTGAATTTAGCCATTTAGAATTTAAGCCTAGTAAAAGTAAGGCAACGAGGGCGATCATGCGCTTTGCACGTGCTTATTGTACCCGTCATAGTTGTATATGGTAAGCCAGCAACCAACTCAACGATTCTATTTGGTAGTCAAGCGGGTGAGTGTTTTACTACACACCGTTTAACCAAACACTTCAAATTCAAACTTTTATGGATATCTAAAATTCGAAATCTTTCTAAAATTAAAAAAATATTTAAAATTTTATAATAATTATAAAATAAAAAACTGCTAATATCTTTTTAGTTAATCATTCTATATTAAACATCACTTTTAATTTTCTTCAAAATAAAAATAAATATTAAATTTTACTCTTTCAAATTTCAATAAATATATGTAGTAAAATTGTTTTTAGATGAATAGTGTGTTTACCTTCACTAAAATTAAAAACAAGGGAAATAGTGAGACATATTATAACAATGAGATTAAAATCGAAAATGAGGCGTGTGTTTGGATAAAACACACTTATAAGAATAATAAAACAAATAACTACTAACCGCATTACATTAAAATGATATACAATAAAATTTTTAAATTATTCTATTTTTATGAAATTATTAAAAATATATGATTTCTTAATTTTATTCAATAAAATAATATATATATCACAATATTTTTATAAATATTTTAATGGTTAAATTCAGCTATTAGTCACAATATTCTGCAATAGTTATGGATTTAATTCATGTATTTTGATTTGGTCTCTTTTAGTCATCATCAAACCATAACTATGAAATTAATTAAGTTAAGCTTAGTTATTTTCAAATTTTGATGCGTCAAACATATTATCATATGTGTAATGCAATATCAGCTTGTTATTTCAACATATTACTTACTAAAAAACTAATTAATGGGTTAAACGCTATCATTTATGTCAATGCTGAAATTTTAAAATTCAAAAAATATAGAGACTTGGAATGAGTCAATTGGAGAATATGGATCAAATCTACAACTGTACGCATAGTATAGAACTAATAATTGTATTTAACCAAATGAATTCAAATGTTATTGTTTGGGTTAGTGCTAAAATTTAAAATTTAAAATTTTAAAAAGTATATGGACTAAAATTTACCAACTCGAAAAGTACATTGACTAAAATTGATCAAATCAAAATAAATAGATTAAATCCACAACTTTCGTAAAATAAGGGATTAATAGAAGAATTTAGCCAATTTTAAAAAATTGGTTTATAATAATTTTAAATTATTTATTAAATTAAATGGTAAATAGTTGTAATTGTTTTTATAGTTAGATCTTTTTTATAACGATGTTAAATATTAGTCAACTAAGTTTATTAGTTTGTATAGGATCGGCATTGTTGTTAATGTAAGATGATATCGTTAAAAAATTAAAAAATATATTTTTAAACTTAAATTGTTATCGACAAATACATATTTTTAATATGTTTTACAATAAATTTGAGTTTATATTTATGTCCAAGCTACTAAAAAGATTGATTGAAGAACCCGATACAATTTTTGATATTTTGATGATTCAATTACTTAAGACTAATTCAAAATTTATCACATAATTTAAACATGTCAAAAGTATCCCTTTCCATTGCATTTGGGGTTTCAAAAGTGCTTTTTTATCACAGAAGTAACGAAGAACACTTGGTTATTGAACAAACGTAGAAAATTGCTTTTCCATCGAAACACAAAAGTTGGGGTTGACTTTTTTTGCATTTGGAAGTGAAAATTATCAAAATACTTTTATTTATATTATATATTTAAAAGGTATATAAAAAATGTTAAACTACACCATTAGTCACTACACTACGAGTGAGTTTTTGTTTTGGTCACTTAGCTAAAAAAGTTACAAATTGGTCATTGAACTATTCGAAAGTTTTCATTTAAATCATTAAACTATTCAAAAGTTTTTATTTAAATCATTAAGATGTTTAGTTTTTTTTTTTAAGTTTCGCTAGTGAGTTTCAAGTGACAATTCTACGACCGGCATAATAGATCAATACCCATTGATGAGTAGAAGAACATATCTTTGATCCAAGTCGATCTATCGGTCAATGTTGAAGATTGGAAAAAATACTGTTTGAATTTTAGTTTACAGATTAGTGGTGTCCAAAGTTATTTCATTAAACAAATTGAATTGTAGATGAAAAGTGGAAAGAGATTGGTGCAGGCAGTGTGAACAGAAAAAGCCATATAGGATTAATTTTAACAACCCACTGACTTAAATTAAAATTTTTGAATAATTCAATGACCAAATTGTAATTTTTTTAGTTAATTGACCAAAATGAAAATTTAGTCATAATTTGGTGATCAATGGTATAGTTTACCCTATAAAAAATTAAATTAATTTGTATTTCATGCAGCATTATATTAAATTATTTAAGGGTAAACTAAAAATAATAATCACTTTTGTTTAGCTCAGATTATGTTTTAGTTACTTATGTTTGAAATGTTGATTTTAGCCACTTACGTTATCGTTATGTTACGAAGTGGTAACTTTATCGTTAAACTCCGTTACCCCCTAATGATAGTTTTACGTGGCAGTCCAAATGGATTTTAAATGCCAACTTGAATGGTTAGTTGCTGGGAAGAAAATAGGTTTTAATTTAAATAAATTTAATTTGGACTGTCATTTAGGACCGCCGTTAAGGAGGTAACGAAGCTTAACGATAGAGTGATCACTTCATAACAAAACGGTAACGTAAGTGACTAAAATATAGCATTTCAAACATAAGTGACTAAAATATAATCTGAAGCAAATAAAAGTGATTATTTTTATAGTTGACCCATTATTTAAATATCATTTATCATTATATTAAATTATTTAAATATAATTTATTATTGTATTAAAAATGTTAAAATATTTTATACATTGTTAATTTTAGAAATAATTTCATTAATTTAAAATTTATACTTAATATATTATCATATTAAATTAATTAAATATCATATAATTTAATTAATTTTTAATTTTCTTCTATAAAAAAAAGTATATTTTACTCGAAAATTTTTTTATAACAATAAAAAGACACACATACACCAAATTTGAAAAAAGTTTGAAATTTTTGTTCCATTTTCAATTTTAAAATCTTTCTCGCTTCTCTGGCCCCCGAATATAAATACAATCTAAAAAGGAGAAAACTAAAATTTTAAGAAAAAAAAAAGAGAGGGGCAAGGGATCTCGATTTCAATCTCGTTCTCTCCGGCAGCACCGTCTACTTGTTTCCGGTGAGATCTCGACGTTGTATCCGATCTCGACCCGTTCCATAGCATCTCACTGAACTAGATCCGATTAACCATGGCTCCAGTTTCAGCTCTGGCCAAATACAAGCTGGTTTTCTTGGGGGATCAATCTGTTGGGAAGACCAGTATCATCACTCGCTTCATGTACGATAAATTCGATAACACCTACCAGGTATTTATTTTCTTATTTCCTTATTACACCAGTCACTCACTGCTCTTTATGTCGAAATTATTTTCTCCTCTTTATTTGATTGGGATCTTAGCTGTTTGGATCTGCTTCCTATTTGATTGTTTTAGATCCCTTTCCCTCCAATTGTAAGTTTATTTTATTCTCTATTATCTGTTAACCAGGCTACCATTGGAATTGACTTTTTATCGAAAACAATGTACCTTGAAGATCGAACAGTTCGATTGCAACTTTGGTAAGACATGAACTGTAATTGTTTACTTTGTGCTATTTTATTTGTGAGTTTTTATCGGATTCTGCTTGTTTTTCCATGTATGTTTCGAGTTCTCTTGCAAGCCATGCTTTGTTATGTAGTTGGTGTCATGCCTGGGCAGAGAACTCATTTCGGTCTACTAGCATTCAGCATCGAATTACTTTATTGCTAGTTGAATTTCGGAGTATCTCGTTTGATTTCTGTTGCTTTGGTTAGTTGGATAGCTTCCTGCTAGATATTATAGATTTCAATATCCCTTGGAGTTGCCAGTAGTAGATGATATAGTCAGTGGCACCATTTCCAGTAGTTGAATATAGGCTGTAATGATAAAACGGTCTCTCTCGCTTGTTTGTTGTTTTAATTCACTGATAAGCATGCGATAACTTTCTCAAAAGCATTTTGGCAAGATTGGAATCTCTGATCCTTATTTGCATCATTGTTATTCCAGGGATACTGCTGGGCAGGAAAGATTCAGGAGTCTTATACCAAGTTATATTAGGGATTCCTCTGTGGCAGTCACTGTCTATGATGTTGCAAGTATTTTATCTTTTCACTTTACCCTCCAGCTTTGTAATGTTCATATATCATGTATTTTCTTGTTCAGTTATCACGTTTTTGCATGTTTGCATATGCAATACTGTGGCACTTGTGAAATTCAGTCTCATGAGCTTCTTGTCATGCTTTTATTGATCGTTCATTTGCTTAATGGAAGCCGATGGATTTTACCAACTTTAGGTTTGATATTGTAGGCAGGCAGTCCTTCCAGAATACTTCAAAGTGGATTGAAGAGGTGCGGACTGAACGGGGTAGTGATGTTATCATTGTGCTTGTTGGGAACAAAACAGATCTTGTGGACAAAAGGTAAAAACTGATTTATTAGCACGATTTGACTTTCTCGATGAATGAGGTAGAGTGTCCTGGCATTAGGTAGTGGTTGTTGTTTGAAGAAGGAACATAGTGATCCAAAGTTTTCCAATTTTACAGGCAAGTCTCAATAGAGGAAGCAGAAGCCAAGGCTCGTGATCTCAATGTTATGTTTATTGAAACTAGTGCCAAGGCTGGCTTCAATATCAAGGTAAAACATCGGTAGACTACTACTAATATCCATAGTAATATCATGTTGACTGTATGCTAGATCTGAATGAAATTTAGTCTAGATCCAAGTTAAATACTATTGGCTGCCTTTGATTTTGCATAATGAATTGGAGTTAGACCAATCATCTAATCTCCGAAAGTTTGATCAGTCTTTATGTCTCACATCTGCATCAACTCCCTTACATCTGATGGGTTGCATGATTTATTTAATATGTATCTTGAATCCGGCATGATCATTTAACGGTTGCTGAGCAATCTACCGAGTTCCCTGTTTGACTTGCTATTTTCTTTATAATTTTCTCCATATTCCTCCATGACTGTTGTTGAGCAATCTATTGAGTTCCCTCTTTGATCTCTTTACAGGCTTTGTTTCGGAAGATTGCAGCTGCTTTGCCTGGAATGGAAACCCTTTCTTCAACAAAGCAAGAAGACATGGTTGATGTCAATCTCAAGTCTACCAACGCTAATGCGTCACAGTCGCAGCAACAGTCTGGAGGATGCGCTTGCTGATATGAACATCCTGGTCTGAGCTCATCTTTTCAACATTTCTTTTACGCTTCCGAGATCCTGCAAAGTTATTGTAAAAAATCTATCCTCCCCCCTTTTTATGCTGTATTGGGCTTTTTGGATTTGGTATGTTTAAGCATATACAACTTCACAGAGATTTGTTATGGTAGTTAGGCTAGCCCTAAGCTGTCCTATATGTGTAAGGTTCTTGTGATCTCAAAAAACTGCCAAAATTTATGGTAGTAATAGTCATCATGGTTTTGTTTTTGAAAGGAGTTTAGTCAAATAAATAGTGGATTTGCTCTAAACCATGTAAAGAATGTTTAGCTTCACATTAAGAAATTTTCCTTGCAGATGTTAGAAATTAAAATTTCAAATTTATCGGATGTCATTTTAAGTTCCGGGTTTGACAATGGTTACAACTCATCCTTTAAAGAAACCATTCATTAAAATTAATGTATTCAAGTACCTATCCCTAACAGTATGGGTTAAATCGGAACAGGTTGGACACCCGGTGATAATAGTTAAATCTCTCATTCTGTTCCTATAAAATCATGTAAATGTATTTGTTCCAAGCCGAAGAGGAAAAATCATACTTGTCTTTACCACTCGTAACACCCCAATCCAATAACTCATGCCCGGAATCAAGCTGCTTGGAACATATTAGGGACGCATGATATGTATACTTTTATCACTTAGGTTTTAATTTTTTCTTTTATATAATATTGGGTAGAATGAGGTTATATGATTTGAATTCATGTTAAACCGAATATTATTTAAGAGTTGGAAAATATTAGGCTTCTTTGGTTTTTGACCATATTCTATTTTTACTTTTTTTTATAATTGTTTTCTATTTTTAAAATTCTCAAAAGACAATTTATTTTCAATAATGAAAATATGAAAACATGTTTAATACACTATTTTGTTATAGTAGAGACATGACAATGAGAAATAAAATAAAATAAAATACTATATTTATATAGATTAAAACTAGTAAGAGGTTTTGATATTTAAAAATTGTAGAGAAAAAATATATTTATACGTTTTATACTTTCTCCCACAAAAAACACTTGTAATGCCTAATCCGTTTGTAATTCCATCAATTACTCGGCTATCAAAAAAATTAGTTAATTTTGCCAATCCTCTTATACCTTTTGTTAAGGATATTGAATAAAATATATCTATGTAACCACGATTATATGACCAATCATATATCAAATATATTATTTTATCCAATAAAATCCTTTTAGGATCCCTTTTTACAAATGAATTTAGTAAGTTTAAATTTTGTAAAGATGAGTAAAAAGGTTTATATGAAAGGAATGCTATAAATATTCCGAAACAAGCTATACTCACCGAAAAAGTTGCATTTTTAAAAAATTGATATGAATCCTCAAAATCATTCGAATTTTGATGTAAAAGATTTATAGATAGAGTTAATAATTTCGATAATATATCCAAATGCATTCTTTCTTGATTACAAGGAATTGCTATAGCTCCAACAAATAAAGTAAATAGAAGCAATATAAGCATAGGAAATAGCATACTATTATGAGGATAAGAAAAAGCTTTCTTGTAGCCAAAATTCATAATAGTTTAAATGAATTTGAATTAGGGCTAATTCATTATTTGAATTTAAACCTTGTTTTCAACTTTTTCAACTGTACAGAACATTTTTAATGAAAATAATTTTTTTATTAATTTTAAATTTTAAATTTTCAAAAATAAATTTCAAAATTTTTAACCAAACAAATTAAGGATCCTTAATGTTTTCTATTTTCCAAAAACAAAAACAAAATGATATTTGTTTCTTGAACCCAAAAGTAACCTTAGTGATTGGGGTTGGGTTGATGCACATGCAGTAATTGCAGCACTTAGAATTGGTTAGGATGAAGCACATGCAGTGATTGACATTCATAATCTTTCCACTGGATGATGCTGATAATTTGCTAATTTAGTAATAATGATCAAGTAAACCATACAAGTAATAGCCTAAAAAGAGAAAAAAGGGTAACCATATGATACAAGTAATCAAAGCACTAAGGAACGGTTGAATAAGCAGAGCATATAAGTAAGCTAGACCTACATCCTCTCTCTCTCTCTCTCATGCCAGAATGGTCTGTCCGGTCTGGTCTGGTCCCCATATTCTTAACTTCAAATGTTCATACTTTGTCATTTTTCAAAAAGTATTAAATTATATTTCATTTGAAAAAGCCAAAACTAACTAGAAAATCTAAAGCATCTTCTCGAAGGACTTTTCTAATTAAAGATGATTTTGATAACCATGCAAAGTTTGACCTATAACTATCTTCTCTAATTCATACACTACTCTCTCTGTTTTTTTTTTTTTTGCTTAGAAATTTATATAGATGCATTAAATGCATTCACATGCATGATGTGAGTCTAGCTTTTAATTTCTAGAAGAAAAGAATGGTGAAGTGGTGTTGAGGTGAGGTCCAGGATTAATTCTTAGGGAGGAATTAATTGGTAGTATCAAAGGACATGCCGTCGGCGAAAGGGAAAACACCTCGGGAACGAGTGGTTGTAGTCGCAGTCATAAAATATTGCAAATCAAACACGACATAAGACTGGACTATGTGCTACCCAAATTTCTTCCGACTGAAAGTAACATTTTGTTGATGTTTTTCTATCAGGGGAGAGACTGGAGAAAAAAAAAAACTAATCCGTGGTAGAGAAGGTTGTTTACTGCAAAATACGGTAATGAGAATCCGACTAAGGGTTCATTTGGATGAAAAATGAGATTAGAGTAGTGATAAAGTTAATTATTATTGTTGTAAAATCAATGCTAAATATATAGGGTGAAATGAGAAAAAAAGAATCTTTATAAACTCATAATAAAATTTTATTTATTTCCATATAATATATAACAAAATCATATTTATTTTAAGTAATAATTAAAATTTTCTATATTATATTTATATTAAGGGCAGTACATAAAAAATTTATATATATTTGAATGATATTACAAAATTACAATATTAAGATATTATATTTTTATTCAATTGTGGTGAGATTGAAGTTAAAAGGTAGTTTAAATGTACTATAACACAGGTAAAGTTTGGTGAAGGAAGCCTAAGATTTTCGCACATTATTCTTTTGGAATCGAATTTTGAGCTTAAATTAATTAAATTAAAGATAAATGAAATGTGAAGCTCTTCCAACAATATATTTTTCTTTTACAAGATTTTAACTCGAAATCTTAAAATATATCAATTTTCTTTTATAGTTTTCATGTTTGTTTACTATTTATGTTGGGGGTTCAGGGCTACCCTTACAACAATGTCCAATATTGGAATATGGATTCTCCTTAAGAATGCAATGGGTTTTACTATTACACACAACACTTGTTGATAAAAGACATCAACCTTTTTGAGAATAATGACTTATTTGGCTCTCAAACATTTTTAAAAAAAAAAAATCATTTTAGCCCTTCATTTAATTTTCTTTTTCATATTTTAAGTCTTAAATTTGTGTTATTTATCAGATCACCCCGACAAGGATGGAAAAGTTAACGTTTGTTAACTTTGTTGACATGGCATAATCCACGTATATGCCACATTAGTTTTATAATTTTAATACTTTTAATGATATTTATTTTTTTTAAAAATGATTTTTATAATTTTTTGAATTTTTTAAATTTTTAAAAAGTTAATCAATTGGCAACGTGGTTAATATTTTTCTATTTATTTTGATGTGATTTGATAAATAATACAAATTTAAAAACTAAAAGATGAAAAAATTAAATGTATGAAAAAATTAAATGAAATGCTAAAATAATTTAAAAATAAAATAAAATTAAAGGGCTAATAGCTATTTTTTCATTATTTGATAGATTTTGAGACCTATTACCTTGAATGTTGTATAACTTTATATATAATGTTTACCTTCTACCTATTAATTCTCCTGGTTTACTCAATAATAATAAGAGTAAACTATAAAAATAGTCAATTTTGTTTGTCTCGGATTACATTTTAGGCATTTATATTTGAAATGTTACGTTTTAGTCACTTATATTATTGTTTTGTAACGAATTAATCATTTTACCGTTAAGTTCCGTTATCTCCCTAACGACAATCTTACATGGCAGTCCAAATTAAATTTATTTAATTAAAAACCTATTTTCGTCATAGCAACTAGACATCCAAGTTGACATTTAAAATTTATTTGGACTGTCACGTAAAATTACCATTAGAGAAGTAATGGAGTTTAATGATAGAGTGACAACTTAGTAACAAAACGATAACGCAAATAACTAAAACGTAACATTTCAAACATAAATACCTAAAATGTAATCTGAGGCAAATAAAAGTAAATAAGATCAACTAAAATAAGGATTATTCCGTTGTGAATAACTGAACGTGATTAAACTTGTCCAGTTCTTGTTACCGGGGGAAAAATGTCCATTTTACCCTTCTTTTTTGTTGGTTTTGTAACCAATGTTTGGTCGTTGGTTATAAAATAACCACATTCAAATGTATAAATGAAAGGCAGTTGCTAAGCCTTTATTAATTGAATTATGGTAAGAAAGGAAAGCTATAGAGCAAAGCCGGGTGAGAATTGTCTTATCCATCCTATTTTTCGCATAATATCTTTTTTTTAATCTTTTTAACCCTTAAACTTATATTTTTGTCAAATCACCTTAAAAAAAATTGACATTTATTAACTTTGTTAACAATGATACATCGACATTTAATTAATTTTTTAAAAATTTTAAAAATTCAAAATAAATATAAAAACTATTTTTTAAATAATAAAAATAATTTTTTAAATTTTAAAAACTAATTAATTGATAATATATCAACACATGGCAGTCCAAGCCAGGTGTACTATAATCTTATATATATATATCACATATTCACATAGATTTGATTTTAAATATATGCACATGCATTAAAAGGTTTAATTTTAGCTTTTGCCTCTCTATTATGTTAGAATTTATGATTTAATCCTTTAATTTGATATAATTAGATCGTTTATTTTTATAATGGTTTTAGTAAGTTCAAATTGATAACATTCTTAATTAATGTTGTTAAAGTGATGATGTGAACTTTTTATTTATAAGTTTCTTAAAATAAAGATAGTGTGGATAACCTTCTTACAAAAAATCCATGTAATCACTTTAATAGCTCAAGTCAACACTATTATCAACTACTAATAACATTACAAATATAGAGTGATCAAATTATGTCTAATTAAAATAGAGGATGATAAGTGTCAAAAAGTAACATTTTAGCCTCATTCTTAGTATGTTTTTGGGTGATTATGTGATATTAATTATGAATTATATACTCCAAATCCTTTATATTCATGTTTTGATGCTTAATAGGGCATTTGGGAGCAATATGAGTAAAAAACGGGTGGAAATTAGAACATTGGAGCATTCTGAAAGTTGAACACATGTAGCAGAGTTTCATACGTGTGTGTCCAGGGCATGTGGATTTCGCAAACCATGTTTGCTAACAGTTGAAAGTGATGATTTTTAGGTTTTTTTGGCACTTTGAGAATGTATAAATAAGGGAATACAAGAGGAGGAAAGCAGCCGTCATAGGATAGCATGAAAATTACCCAAAAGAACACCATTGAAGTGATTTCCAAACAATTTGCCATCAAGATTCAAGAGTCCAAGCTGATTCCGAAGGGAGCTATTATGGATTTCTTTTATTTTAGTGGTTATATTGTATTTGTGGTGTACTCTTACAAGTATGAACTAATTCTCTTAATACTTAGGGGAGATGAACCCTAGGACGGATTCTATTGTTTGATTTCTAGTTTTATGCAATAAAACCTTAGTTTTTTTTTCAATTATGAATGCTTAATTGTTCTTGGGTTGATAAATCTAGAGTGTTGATCTATGTTTGATGTGCTTAAGTCTGAGGTTGAATAGACTTTTCTTGAGATTAGATTGTGCATAATTGAATGGAGTTACATGCAATCCTAGAAATATGACAATATAAATCTACCAGATTGGAGTCAAATCTAATAGGGGTATCCATAGAGAAAATTAATGCAATAATAGATGTTTTAATGTGAAAGAAATTTCAATTAATCAACCTAGAGTTAGTTGCTCTTATGCTCGAAAGAGATATTATCATATATTAGAGTGTAACATCCCGAAATAGGGCCTAAACGGAACAGTGGTTATGAAACCACAAATTCGAGGTAGAAAAATTTATTTTATTATTATTTTGAGGTTCATGGTATGACTGCATGATTGTGTGAAAATTTCGTGATGAAATTCTATGCATAAAGTGCTTAAGTTGAGGTTAGGGACTAAATCGAATAATTTGCAAAACTTGCATTCTAGAAGTTTTTAGTATGAAATTGCTTTGGAATATTAATTAGGAGGGTTTAAATAACAATTTGACCAATTTTAAGTTCATGGACAAAAATTAGGACATGAAAGGAATTTTTGAAAGTTTAGGGGTAAAAATATAATTTTTCTAAAGTTTGGGTCAAGGACTGTTTTAATAAATGTGAATATTAAAATAAGTGGTTTAGAGTTGTTTAAAAGGTAAGATAAGTTTAGTAAC
Source organism: Gossypium hirsutum (assembly GCF_007990345.1). Lineage (NCBI taxonomy): Eukaryota > Viridiplantae > Streptophyta > Magnoliopsida > Malvales > Malvaceae > Gossypium > Gossypium hirsutum. The sequence goes on along the minus strand of NC_053431.1, from coordinate 8,640,140 downwards.
ACCTCAAGCTTGACTCCGGTGATGGTTTCGGGCGTGGGGGTGTTACATAGAGGTTTCTATAGATTAAAGAACTAAGAAAAGAAGTTGCATAATTTAGATTAAGAATTATAGATGAAACCTAGGTGGATTCTTACCTAGGTATTGTTTTGTTACTTGGTTGATAAATTAGGTGCATACATTAGTTAATTGTAAATTTTAATTGATCCTTTAAATTGTTAGGTTAAATAATAGAAAGATGATAATTACTAGTCATTGTAGTCCTCGAGGGAACGATATCTGTGTTCATCATAGCTATACTAATAATTGATAGGTGCAATTGTCTTAGTCAAATTTTTAGTTAATTTAATGGATATTAGAGAAATTAAATCTCAAAATAATTTAAGATTAAAACCCTAAACTAAAATATAAAAAGTGATACATAAAATAAGAGATAAAACAATAATTTTAAAAATCGCAAGGCAGGTTTTTCTTATATTAATTTAAAAAAAAAAATTCTCACGAATCGATACAAAACTGAATAATAGTATATCATTGTTAAATAGGGTAGCAACGAGATAGAACAATGTCTATCATTGGGACAAGATATTAGTTTTAGTAATATTTTGTTATTGAGTAATTTGTCCTAAGTGTTTTGCTTCAAATCTAAACAAATTTTGGGTAAGCATTGTTGTCTAAGATTTTCATCTCCCACTTTCTATTCAACCCAACATTGATTACGATGATGATGGATTTTGAACAGATTAAACATTTTTTTTGACATTGCTTACATATTTACCTTCAAACTTCATTTTTAAACTATATATAGATACTACTAATTAAACCCTTTATTTATGGTTCACAAAACCAGAGACTTTGGGCAACCGATGGAAAGTGCTTCTTGATATGAACCAATACCAACACATTGTAAAGTACATATATGGTCCAAGAGCAGGCCACCTGGCTGGGACCATGAATTAAAGCCCTTTTACATTTATATTTATCAATTTCTCAAGGTTTTCTTCAATTATAATGAGACACACTTCTTGGAAGCTTCTCAAAAAAGAACAAAGTTTTTTTGTATTTTAGTCTTACTTTTTTTCCAAGTTAATACACTGCACATTTCTCTACATTTTTCTAGGTTATTTTTTTTATGACATTAAATTTAAAATTGAGTTAAATTAAATATTTACAAAACTCAGAATACAAAATCTTATATAATCAACATCTTCATATCTTTGTCTTTAGGCTAGAACAAGCTTAACCACCGATAACGGGCTACCATTTATATGTTATAATATATATACTTATATTAAGCTAAGTTGATGGAATAAATTATCGCTTCAAAAAATATTAAAATATTATTTATATATATATCAGAATTTTAAATTTTAATCTCCGGATGAAAATATTATTTAAAATTTATATGAATATATTTGTAATTAAAAAAGATAGTGACATCAACCAATGAATTGGAGAGTTTTCTAGACGGAAACAAAGAAGTAGTAAAATATTAACATTGGAGTGTGGTTATGGTACATCCACGAAGTACATCAAGAAAATTATATAAAACATCATCATAATAATTAAATAAAACTTTTGTTGAAATTTCAAATTTGAGTTTTTAATATCTTACTGTTCTCGCTTAAACTTTTACTTTTGATTTTTTATTTTTTTATATATATAATTATATGAAAAATATAAAAAATATATATTTATAATAGTATTTGTTGTTTTTAAATAAAAAGGATTTTTTTCTATAAGATTTGTATTTGATTGATTCATTATATCAATCCAATTAAAACTTTAAATATAATACTAAAAATTTTATTACACGCATATGCATGTGGAAATTATATATTTAATACGTAAATACTTAATTAAAAATAACATACAATAAATAATGAAATTATATTTCTATAATTTTTCTAACCGAGTTGGTGTCTACTTGACTTGTGACATCAACTCAGTCCAGTACTTAAATAATATTATTAAAATAAAGTTTTGGTTGAGTGGTAATTTTAAAGTTTTTACTAACTTAATTGGCATGGGTTCAAATCTTACTTTATGCATAATTTTATTTATTTATTTATTTAAATAAATAAATTAAAATGCCCTCGAATAATAGAATTTATTATAATTACGAAAGAATATTTTTTTTAATTTTTTAATTGAATTGATGCTTGATTGGTTCGTGATACCAACTTCACCAGATACTTAAATAATAGTAGACACATCAATCTTATTTGAACGTGCCGAAAATAAACCCTAAAGAAAATAGATTTCAATAAAAGATTAAAACGAATGCATATTATATTACAAGATCTTAGAGTCCAAGCTAAACATTTGACATATTTATCCTATTGACACATAGTAACAAAATCTATCTATATACCCGTTTTTTAAATTAATAAAAAAATAATATTTTAAAATTAATAGAAGATAATCTTAAAATTATAATAATTAGATTTTACACCCTACGTTACTTAAAATAAAAATACAAGTGTATAATTAGATAGTCCAAATATATATAAAATAAATTTATATAAATTCAATTAGTACACATAATATGTGCATATATAATAAACATTAATGTATATTAAATTAATTAACATATACGAGAATGTGATGAGTATATAAATTAGTATAATAATATAATAATATTAATTTAACTTTAATTTGTAAACACAATGATAAATATCAATTAAAGTAAAATATACATTTACATTTAAAATTTAGTGGAAATATAAAAGAAAAGTCAGTCATCTTTTTAATTAATTTTTTAATTTGGCATTAATTAGGATGAAAATTCTAGAATTGATATTCAATCTCACATGGAAAACCTTTCCAAAAAATAAATAAATGTAAGATGGAAAAGGTCAAGGCAATATTAATAACCCAATTTTTCATAAATGCTCTCCTTCCTTACAATTCTCCAATCTTTAAAATAACACTAATTATTTTATTAGACAATTTTGCCCCTCATAAATTAACTATAATAGAAACCGCCCCATGCGTCTCATGTTTTGAACAACCAAACAACAAGCCATATTAATTTATTCTATAAAATTAAAAATTCATTTTAGGCCTTACATTTGTTTTTAGCTCTTGAATCAATGGTAAAGTTAAAAATTCATTTGTATATTTTTATGATAGTAAAACTGTAATTTTATTATTTTAATAGCCTATATTTTTAAAATTTTTAAAAGATTAAATCAAAATTTTATCATTTTTGGAGAGTCAAAGCGTAATTTTATTATTACTAATTTAAATTTTTATAAATTATAAATTATAAATTGACCTAAATGGAATTTTTTTTTAATTTTAGGAGGCCAAAGCCTCTGCTAGCCTCTTGGCTTCACCGCTACCTTAAACTCATATTATTTGTAAAATTATCCCAAAATAGATGAAAAAAATTAACATCTACAACTTTGTTTCACATTATATTATGTTAGAAGTTAATTAATTTTTAAAAAAATTTAAAATTTAAATTTTTTTATAATTTTTATAGTTATTAAATATTTTTTATTTTAATTATTTCTGAATTTTTTAAATTTTTTTAAAAATAATTAATTGCTAAAATAACATTCATGTGGTAATCCACATGTAGCTATGTCAAAAAAGTTAACAAACATTAATTTTTCCATCCATTGAGTGATTTGACGAACGACACAAGTTTAATGACTAAAAAATAAAAATAAAAAATACTTTTTTTTTATAAAATAAAAAATCCAAACAAATTATTATAACAAATAACAAAAAGAAAAATCAGAAATAAAATCGAAGGGTTTAGGGTAACTAGAATTTAAATTTAATATTTAGTTAATGTTGCAACAATGAATAGTTTTTCTTTTTCAAAATTATGATTATAAATAATTTAGAAATTATCTAAAAAGAACAGTTAGAATAACTTAAAAATAGATGACAACATGTTTCCATATTATATACGTTGAAATGGAAACTAATCTTATACCATCAATTGGGTGAGCTATTAAAAGTTTGTATATTTATAATTAAATAAATAATTTATTTCTATTCTTATAAAACAAGCCCGTAGAGATCAAAGTGAAGAGGAAATTGACAAGATAGAAAACTTAAGAGATAGAAATGAAAATATAATTAAAAAATGAAAGGAAAGAAAATATAACATTTAAAATATGTAACTAACATGCACGCTCTCTCTTTTTCTCTTCTCTCGTCATTCTAGTTTAGAAAAGTTAATTTTTATATATTATGATGAAAAATGATCATCTCTCACTTTTCTTTCTAACAAATTACAACTAAAATTTAGAAATTACTTTTTTTTTGAAATAAATGACTTTGTTTTCTCATAATTTGTTTATTAAATTATTGATGAAATAAATATATTTATATATTCAATTTACATGTAATTTATTTCTTATAAAAAAAAGTCTCTTGAGTTCAACCACATAGGCTTTGCTTAATGTTTACAAACCCAAGTGGATGGATTTATTAAACATTAAGGTTGTCTTAAATTGTCCTAGTATTATTGTTAATGTTGTAAGAATTAGATTAACAATTACATCAATTTTCGATAGATAATTAATTTTTTATTTAATAAATAAATAATAATGTAAACATTTGTTTTTATAAATTATAACAATTACAAGTGTAAATGAATTAGGCTCAAATAAACGAAGCTTTATTCGTGTTCGTTTGTTTATTTCTAAAGTTGTTAATATTTAATTTATGTTTGTTTAAATTTTTAGCATCATATTTATGTTTGTTTAACGTTCATAAACAAATATGTTTATATATTTACCAACATTAAACAAATATATCAACATTAAACCAATCAAACAAAAAAAAAAAAACAAATAAACAAACCAATTAAACTAAACTAACATTTCAACAATCATGATGTTTGTTGCGTAAAAATGGAAAAATAAACAGTAAAAAATGTAAGTAAAAAGAGTTTTAGATTTTATTTTTCGGATTAAGAAAGAGATAAAAGATTTATTGTGGGGTCTGCCTCGCATTTATTGGATATATTACAGGCACATTAGATGAGAATCGATGAGCAACCGAAGAAGAGTCAAGACAGGCCCAACGTCGGGACGATACGATGGATGACATTGTGATAAGGTGAATGGGACGTTGTGACGTCATGACGTGTTTTTCTATTTGGCAGCTGCGTTTTAGACTTCAAGTAAGGCTTCTTCTCTTAGTTAGACTTTGATTATTCCAAGAATATTTTAGTATGATTAGCCTAATTAAAGGGGCTATTGTAACCCTGTTTTGTTAAGCCAATCAAGATGTAGTCGTAAACTTTTTCTTTGAAGGCGATAAGATGTAGTCGTATATGAGTTTTGGTGAGAGTTTCATGGTAATTATGGACAGTATTTTTATATCCCTTTTATGAGTGCCCTATGAGATTTAGGATTTTGTTTATCGATTTGCTCTTTAGAATTTTGAGCTTTGTATTCAGGGTTTTAGATAATGTACATTTAGTACATGTAGGTTTATTTTCTTCATTTGTACTCTCGCTTGTTTACTCACTTAGTGACAAGTTGAAGCCTCATTTGCCCGTGATTTTTCCTTCTTTGAAGGTATTTCACATAAAATATTTGTGTTCATTCTTCTTCATTTTTATTATCTTGTTGTTTATACAAGTCGATCCCCAACACTTATGTTAGTGTATGCCAACTAAGGGTATAGTTTTATATTTTAATTTTAGTTTTTATTTGAAGTATTTTAGTTATACAGTCAACTCTCTATGTAATAGTCTTATTTTTGCTGGCAGGGGTTCCTATTCTCCTAAAATAAAAAAATATTTCCATTTAGACCTCTTTATAATTTATAAAATTTTAAATTAATAATGGTAAAATTATACTTTGGCCCCCCAAAAATGATAAAAAATTGATTTAATTCTTTAAAAATTATAAACATAAAAGTTATTAAAATAATGAAATTGTATTTTTACTATTATAAAAATGTATAATTTAATTTAGCCCAAAAATTTTTTTTGGCTTCACCCCTAATGGCGGTTATACAGCTATAACAACATGTTGTTATAGAGAAATGATTGTTGTAGGCTTACCATAAAATTTATATTGTGAATTTCCATCAAATAAAAAAAGTGTGAATTATGTTAAAAGAAGAAGAAGAAGAAAAACGTGAGAATCAAATCAATAAATTTAAAAAACATATAATAGGTGCATGCATTGTTGCTTTACTGCACATTTTATTTTACGTTCTTTCTCATGATCAATTATAAAATTCATAAATCTAATAAATTTAATTAACCAATATGAGTTATCAAATTAAATTAATTAATTTATCGTGAATTACTAAATTCCAATAATCAATTTATAAGTTTATGATATTCCAAATTGATAATAGAATATTTAATTAGAGAACTTAATAGCTTATTGAATTGATATCTTTAATTCCACCTATTGAAGATTATTTTTATCTAATAAAACATGATTAATAGATTTTTTACATAAAATTTAATCATTTTATTGAAATAATATTTTAATTAATTTCAATTTCATTTAATAAATAATAATTAGTAGGTTTACTTTTATGGAATAACTATATTTTATTTAAAAACTTAGACAATATGCGTTATAGAAAAATAATTTAATAAAAAATATATTTCATAGCTATAGATATAAATCTTATAAGTGAAAAGTTGTTATAAAGGTTAAAATAAAACATTAAAAATCGATTTTATTAAAAACTTGAATTTTATAAAGAAACACTATTATAGCGGATGACTATTATAGAGACAGGTAATTGTATAATTATCATTTCACCGAACATTTTGTCAAATTGTAACTGACTGCAAGTATATAAATTTTCTTGGAAAAAGAGTCCAAAGTTAAGTTTAGAAATAGATGGAATATATTATCAAAGTATTTTTCATAGGAAAATATCATTTTTGAATAAATGAGTTTATATATAGATAGATAAATAAACAAGTTTATTCGTAAATATAAATAAATTGAATATTTTTAATTAAATGAGTTTATAAACGAATAGATAAATAAACAAGTTTGTTTGTAAACATAAATGAACCAAACACATCTTTGTATAAAATTGTTCGTTTAATAAATAAACATAAATTTTTTATTTATACTCATTTATATAAATTAATAAATAAACATTATATGAATGGTTTACGAGTAGTTCGTTGAACGCTCCAGTTCATTTTCTACCCTAATAACAAAAAAAATTAATATTTAATTTAATTTAAATCCGACCGAAATGATTTTTTTTTACTAATTTGACCTGTTTTGCATTGGTTCAACCTTCTTCTAAATTTTGGGTATTAATTGGATAATCGATTCTCGATTTAATTTGTTCAAACATTCAATCTAACCCAATTGTAACAACCATGATTATTGTTTAGAATACTAATGAGCTTGGATTAACGGCAATGTCGAAGAAGTCCTGAAAATTTTGAGAATGACTCATTGACAAGGTTGAAGCCTTAAAAATTTTGAGGTATTGAAATGAAAAAAAAATAGCAAGTGTTTGGGTTAGCATTTGGTGTTGTTGAGATAGTGCAGCCACCAGTCAAGGAAGGGCATGATGCGGCACAGACACATAGTGCAGCCACCAGTCAAGGAAGGGCATGATGCGGCACAGACACACGTGCCCCTCACCACCTTCAGTTGATCATGTTGTGAATGGCCCCAACCCCCCACCTCCACCCCCACCCCCACCAAAAGAAAAATGATCCATTCATCTTCTTCGTCTTCATCCAACGGTATTGAACTTTAGACCAAATTCCCAAAGTCAATCCTCTTTTTTACTCTCTAATGATGCCACTTTGAACCCAACCATATCCAAATGTTTCGTAATAATGACAGCTACTTCCATTTACTTAAAAGCCCCCCTTTATAAATATCTAATAAAGGGATATGGAACGTAAATAAATTTTATTTATTTTTACCCAAAATCAATCCTTGTTTTTGACAATAGTGGTAAACAGCATGTGTAATTTGTATACGGTAAAAAATATATTTTTACTGGGAAAAGAAAAATGATCATTTACGAATCACAGAAACAGCAGATAAGCAATGGCTAAACCGTAGTTTAAATCAATTTACTTGAATTATCTTTCACTCACAACCGATGTGGTCAAATGTCAACGATTTAACGCACTCAACGGTTACGATTGACTCTGCCAAAATCAGCAAGCTTCCTGGACCGATTCGCGTGAAATCCTGCGGCGCTCGCCAGATGCGGCTTCTTCGTCGACGGTCGAGCTTCTCCGCTGAACGACATGTCCGGTGGCAATCCGCCCTTCTGGTTCCAGTGCGTGTTCGGGCTCGGCCTCATGAGTGGGCTTAAGCAAAACGCTAATCCCGAAATGTTGTTCCTCGTCCCGCCCCTCGGTCTCCTCGCTGCCGTCGGTGTCATTTTCCATCGCGGCGATGCCTCCGGCGAGGCTCCAGATGGCGGTTGATCACACTCGTCTCCTGAATCCACTTCAATCGCTGGCGACATTCCCCGATCTATGATTCTACATGATCTCCGATCGCCGGGACCGAATTGGTCAAATTGATCCACGCGAGATGTCTTCGATGATTGCTGCTTTTTCCGACGAACGGGAAAAATTGCTGCGAACCATGACGGGGATGCCGATGATGTGGAAGGCTCGTCGCACGAGTCCCGATGAAAATGAACCCTAGGATCGGAATTGAACTTCTCGGATCTCGACCTGAGCAGATTCGAAAAAAGCGAGAACCTGTTCTTCTTTTTGAACGATCTGGTGGCTTCAAAATAGGAGGTGGATGTGGTGCTGTAAGTTGGGCCCACCTGAGGAGTGCTGTAGAACCGTTGATTGTGGATCCACGTGGCACTATTATCATCAGATTTCCGCCGACTGACATAAGGAGAAACAGACCGAGGGAAAATCAGCGGCGGAGGGTCATGTTTCAGACCATCTTCGATGGCAAAGCGCGCTAATTGAGCCTGTTGGGCTTGCGCCTGAGCCTGCGCCTGAGCGGCGATGAGCTCCAGAAGACGCTCCCGGAGACAAGTGGCACACAAGCCAACGCCGCTACTCAAGTCGGCAATATGTTTCTTACACCTCATTTAAAAGATTGGTCACAAGACAAAAACAAAAACAACCAACCCCCCCTATGCTCCTCTTTCTTAAGAATTGTGTCTGTGTATTGTGATTTATGAGCAGAGATATATAAACTAGAAAAAAAGGTATTATGTACTGAAATAGTTTGAAATTTGAATGTTGTATAAAGAGAAGAGAATAATTGCAAAAAAGAGGGTGTTTTAAAAGGGGGGCATTAGTGGGTATTGTGTTGCTGTAAAACTAAGAGGGGATCTGATGAGGAAATCAAAGGAGAAGGTTTGTCTTCTTTCTCTGTGTAAGAAGAGAGAGAAAGACAAGAGTGCTTGATCTTGATGTCTGTTGGTGTTTATTGATTTTCATGTAAGAAAACACAAACCAATAGGAGGTAGAGAGAGAGAGAGGTGGAGTTGGAGTATTTTGTTTTGTTGCGTGCTTCGGCTAATTATTTGGGTTTTACTTCTAAGGTTTTTCATTTTTTTGACCCAATTACTCATAACCTTCACCTATATAATAATCTTGTTAGGAAAAGTATAAATGGAATTTTTATTTTATTTTATTTTCAAATAATAATATCAAATCATACATTTTTTTAGTAATGCCTATGTTCATTTTGAATACTTCCTTTATTTTCAAAATATTGTTTATATTTAGGACACAAAAGAAACATTGTTTATATTAAATATTTTAAAATGTTTCAAAGTAGTATTATTTGAATGTAAGGTTTTAAAAAGTAATATTTGTTATTAAATTGTTATAACAACAAACTTGTATAAAATGAGACGATTTATATTGTAAGGGTGCGGGGAGACATTAAAATAAGGGTAGTTCATATTATAGGTGGTGCATAGAACTACTGCAAATGGTGACTTAGATGTGTTGAGATTGTTTTTGAGTAGAGTGTTGGATATAAAGTCTTTGTGAATTTTTTATATCATTTATAAAATGAGGTTGGCTTGGCGTGAGTCCAACCATTGAGTTTCCTACTTTATAGGCGTGGGTGGTAAAATAGTGATTATCAACTAAGGGCATTGTTGGAGTCGACTTGAGAGAACTGATCGAGGTGTTTGTCAAGTTGGGGATGTAATGGATTGATGGATGTTGTTAGGAAACTTTCAATATATATATATTCCAAAGGTCCTGTGGGCTTGCCTAGCGTCATGTGATGTTTAGAAAAGGCGTTCTTGAGATAGGAATTATGCTTTCAACGTGGTCATAAGACAAAACTTTGTTCCGATAGTTTTTTGGGTAGTCTGGTGAGGCATGCTATGATGAGGGTACAACAATTTCCTTTTAATGAAAGACATGTTATAAAGTAACCTAGATTGAGTTGATTTTCTAGTAAGGCTCATTGAAGGTCCTTGGCAAGGCTCATAGAGAGTTTAAAGTGTCATTATGATTGCCCTAATCATTGTCCCCTTGTATTAATTACTTTTATACACATGTTTGTCTTTGGTTGATTTTTTTTAATGTGCCATTTCTTTGTTACCATTTTCTTGCTTGAAGTGACTTTTCATTTTCACTCATAAATACATATAAATAAGGCTTTTTCAAGACTTCAAGGTTGAAACTCTTTCTTGCTACCTTTTTTTTCTCTGTTTCCTACTCTCATTTGTTACTTTTTGTTAGAGAGCTACTTTTTATTTTATGTCCTTTTATTTTTTTTCATTCTTCCTCTTATAATGGTCATTGATCCTCTGAGATTCCAAATGAACTTCTCATAAAAAAAAAAGAACGATTGTGCACCACTATCATGGAGGAGATGACAACCATATTGGTACTACAATGTCTAAATCACATAATTATAGATATAACTTCTTGATTTCGTCAATAGTTCATCAAATGAACAAAGTTATGACTAATTTGAGGGGATTTTATCTCCTCTTGCACCTATTTGAATGTAGGTTTTTTTTTCATCTAAATTTCATCTTTGGTTTATAGAGATACTTCATTTTTTCATGTTACCCCTGGACAATTATTAAGGACATCTTGGCATCTATTAGTGTTGTATTTCTTGGATTGCAAGAGGCATAAGGAGGATGCTTCTTTAAATAGTTATAGCAATTTGTTCACCCTTACTTTTAAGGGTTCTCCTAGTGTGGGTCAATTTCAAGTTTTAAACATGAGATATTTACGACCCCAAGGTACACCAATTCTCTAAGAATTTTGCATTTTATTCCAAAAATATATCTTAATAAAGGATAAGTTTTGAAAATTTCCTTTTCTTTTAAAGTGGACTGTTCTTTCATATGTAAGGTTTTTTTACTCATCTCTTTGACAGATCCCTCACCTAGGACCAATACCATTGCCTAAGAACCAATGAGGTTATTTTTGGCAATATGTGATCTTTAAGTAACTTTTAGAGGTTCTATTTTAATGAGCATAGTCTTAATGATACGATTGAAAGAGATGGTTGAACTTCTTCATGTGCTAATTATTATTATTCCACTCATGTCACATATGCATGGCTAAGGCATAACATTAACATCTTGGCAAAGCTAATGCTTGGGAAAGAGAAAAAATCTCCTAATTTTGTTCACCAACATGTGCATTGTGACCCTATGAATGTGGAGCCTCCATTACCAAAAACTGTATTGAAAACTTTATGAGGAATTCTATAGAGGCACCTGAAATGGGTTTGTGATCTTATTCTTTGCTCGTTGAACCTTATGTTGTTTACTATGCTTACCACATTTTTTTTTGCAGAAAGCATGGCTTTTATTTATGAAGCTTACGCCTTAATCTTGGTTAAGCTTTTTGCAGAAACTTTTATTTTCATTGCCATCTAGATTTACGCCTATTTCAAATTTAACCTAATCTCAGTTTAAGGACTCAGATGCGCCTCTAGATTTAAGCCAATGGCTATTGGCATCACCTTTCCCATCGTGTCAAGTAATTTAATGGTTTCCTAACCTCCTACTTAGTGCAATGTGATCTTCAGTTGGTCATTTTCCCCGAAACTAACCTTTGAATGATTTTCTAACTAGATCACAAAGGTAGAGTCGGGAGGTATTCAATCGTGCTTTCCCTTTAGGATTTCTACTAACATAGTTGACATCTAGAATTAACACATGACCAAATTAGAAAATTAAATCATAGTCTTTTCCTAAATCAATTTTTACTCTTATTTAGGTCACTAAGCGATTAACCTATAGGTCTCCCAACCATGTAAATAATTAGCTCATTGTAAATTGACAAAAAGAAAAAACATAAATGATAAAATGATGAATGTAACATCTTATACTCGCCCGATTGTCGGGTTCGAACTATAGGATGCCACGTTTGTTGCCGAAGCAACTACGGTCAATTAATTAACTAATAAGTAATCATACATGTAATTCAATGTTAAAAAATCTAAAACTATAATAAACGATTAATATTTGGATTTTATTTAAGCTTATGAAAGCTCAATACTAACTTAGTGTTGAGTTAGGACTAAACTAAAAACTTTTCAAAATATAACAACTGGGTATTGCGGTATCCTAAGTTGGGTATCATAACATTAAAAACAGTAGCCAAACTTCAATTTCATTAAGTGGGTATTACGATATCCAGGGTTTGGTATCACAATATTGAATATAATAGTCAAGTTGCTCAACCTGAGGATGAAATTGCAAAATTTTCAAAAATAGATCAGGGTTGGTATCGTGATATCCAAGGTCTGGTATCGCGATACTGAGGACAATCCATGTAACGGCCCCAAATTCGCCAGTCAACGTTTGAGTGTTGACATGGTTTGGCGATGGGTAAATCTATTTTGGGATTGGGTTTTTATTGGAATTAATTTGGGTAAATTTTGGACCTTTTCTATAAGAAATTAAGGATGTTGGGAAGCTTGTGTGAAGTAAGGGAAGATGGATGGCTAATATGGTGATTTTACCATTTTTGAATAAAAATCTTCTCCCAATTAATGAGAAAAGATGGTTTGGTAGATTGAGATATGGGATAAATTAGATTTGTCCCTATTTTTCCCTATATTATAATCACCCTATTGTTTTTTTTTCCTTTTTACATCTCTTTATTTTTATTATTTTTTTCTTCTTTTCTTCATCTATATTTTTCTTTAGCAAGTCTTGTAAAGGGAGAGAGATTTAAGTAAGTTCTCACCATTTTTTTCATCCTCCAAATCTCAAAGAAGGTAAGAGTCTTGATCTAGTTTTTTTTTCTTTTAAAAAGTTCCATGAAAGAAAAAAAATATCTATGTTCTTCAAGGGTGAAGGTGGAGGTTTTTGGGTGTTTAAAAGGGTTTGAGTTTAAGGAAGTCTCTATCCATCTTCTCATATTTAATTAATTTATTTATTTAAAGTATGTATTTTTACATCCTATCAACTCTTATTTTTGTGGGAAATCTTGTGTGTTACATGGTTATTAGTTAAAGAGGGTGGTGAATCTTTTAAAGCTAAGGGTAAAGGCAAAGTGATGGAGAGCTAGGCAACAAACTTTGTTGGTGTTCTACTATCATGCTGGTACCCTCTAACTCTCCTATAATTCTTGATAAGTCATAAAAATGATGCTTGTGTGATAATGCATGCATGTTATATGTCTTTGGGTGGAAATCTTGTTTGGATGTTTTAAAATGAAGCTAAAAACTTAGTTGTGAAATCTGCTAGAAACAAATTATTACATAAACAGTAAGTTTGAAAATTCATCATAAATTCTCTAAAAATAATTAAGAAGTGATCTATACATCGTTGAAACCATGAGTCAGTTTAGTTTCGTTTAGAATAAAAAAAGATCAATTTCGATTTTTATTTTAAAAGATACGATTTTTTTTGTGTTGAAAGATCATAAAAATTTGGCAGCAGAATTCTTATAAAATAGATTTAGTAGTGACTTTGAAAAATCACCAAAAATTTCATAAGATAAAATAGGAAGCGAGCCTTATATCCCTATAACCGTACAGAAGCTTAGTTGCTTTTAAAATAAACAGTGCTTGATTTAGAGTTATATATTAAGAGTTATTAATTTTTGAATGAGGAAAGGTCAGAACGTCTAGGTAGCAGATTGTTACATCTCTTTAGTTAATATTTTAGCTGAAACGATAAGCAAGTTGAAATGAGTATGAAACTCGAATGTCATGGTTGTATTTTGGTGATTATATGTTTGATGTTTTGTTTGCGCTAAGCTTTCGGGCTCTAACCTTACTAACGGTCATGAGTGGCGCTTGGGATAACCCTACGGACACCCGAGATTATTTGACTAGCGGTCATGAGTGACGCGGGACTATCCAGATACCTGATTATTTGAGCAGTATGTGCAATCTAACAAGTTTGACAAGTTTGATATACAAGCTATTTAGTTATGGAGGTTTAATGACTCATGATTTAATTATTCAATACTCATGTTATGTTTCGATGTATACATTTGATTTGCATGCTTATATTTATGAATTGTTTGAAGTATGGTAGATTTATTGTGTACCATTAAGCTTGTAAAGCTCAGCCTTCGAATTGTCTTAATGTTCAGATTTGTAGACTTTTTTTCGTGTCCGGTGAACATCATCGATGAGAGACTCCTAGCATCACGTATTCAAAGTACAAAACCTTATCTATTAGTGGGAATTGTATTCCTAAGGCCTTACTTGTATTTTTTTGTAGGCTTGTAACTTATTTATCATTTTTTATTATTTTGAATATTTTGATATACGATGATATTGGAGCTCCACATATTTTGTATAACTACTTTTATTACTATTTTTAGTATAACTATGTATGGTATTTTCTCTTATATAAAATGTATTTCAATGTTTTAAAATTATTTGAAAATTTTGCTGGGTTACTCTGGTGACCTAATGTAACACCTTAGTATTCGAGTACTCCATATTCGGGATTTGGACGTTACATTTAGTGGTATCAGAGTAAGGTTTAGTCAGTTCTAGGAACAACTAGTAAGTCGTAGTAATGTGTCGATGAATACATGCCCCTAAGTTTAAGAATGTATTCTTCTAAGACTAGAAGTCTGATGATGCTTTCTCTTTTCTGTTTCGTCTTCAGATTCAACATGCTCAACGATTCAAATCGTAGCCATGAGGCTAGGGAGGAGAAGCATGATACGGGAGATGAGTTTGTCCCGAACATTGACGAATTTGACATTTCAATTGGTTTGGATGTGGATGAGGCAGCTTATTTCCAGAATGATAATTTTGTGCTGCATCGTATCCTTCAAGCGATCCCGAGGGTTCAGCCTACCCTGTTCCACCACCATCTGTTGTTCTGCAGGAGATTCTGATAGAGAGATTTCACAGATGTAAGGTGGAGGACTTTTATGACACCAGTGATGATGACCCAATAGCTACTGGTTAGTGGTTGAAGGACACATTGACGACTTTGTGGCAGCTCCATTTTACCCTTAAGGGTAACTTAGAGTGCATCATTTCATTGTTGAAGGGTGATGCATATGATTGGTGGGAGACAGTCGAGATGGCTTTACAACCAGAGCAGCCGAGGTAGGATCAATTCTTGTCTAAGTTTCAAGGGAAGTACATTGGTCAGACACATATGGATGACTTGAGGATACTTTTTTCATGACTAGTCTAGGGAAATCGATCGGTGTATGAGTACGAGAGAGACTTTCTGCGATTGAATAGTTTCGCTCCTAAGTTAGTGGCTTCTGAGAGTCTTAAGTGCAGGAGATTTTGTGAGGGGTTGCATATTGATATTCACACTTATTTGGTAGCAGACCCACCTAAGGTATTTTCAGAATTGGTACGGTAAGCTAAAGCTATAAAGAGGGTTCTAAGTATGAGATTGAGCTCATTAAACGAGTCTAGTATCCAGAGTAAGAGGGCTTCTGACACTGCAAGTCCGTCCAGGTAGCAGCCAAGAGGACGCATGATTCTAGAGGATTCAGGAGAGCTCTATCGATGCAGTCTTAGAGATCAAGTCAAGAGTCAGTACTAGGGGCTTGTAGGAGACCATTGACTTTGTCACCACTAGTGAGTTCAGGAGGATCAGTCAGGACCCCGACTTTTTCAGTTTGTAATTTTTATGGCCGAAGACATCCCCGGGTGTGTTATCAGAAGATTAGTGTGGGTCCACCAAGCATTTTTCAGAGATTTCCCTAGAGCTAGCGGTGCTTCGCCTGCTCAGACTCAGAGATCAACACCTTCTTATCAACGTAATAGAGGGTCAACTCATGGTGGTGATAATGTCGCTCCAGGCTAGCAAAGTAGAGGCACGGTTAGATCTACAACCGTATATGATATTCAAGTTCCATCTAGGCAGTATACTGTGAAAGCTCAAGAAGACTGCAACGCTGCTGATGTGATTATAGGTATTTTCACATTGTTCTTTATTCTCATTACTGCATTAGTGGACTCCGGGTCCACGCATTCATATATCAGTAGTGAGATCATCCGGGAGAGAGGTATTCCTGTTAATGAGTTGGATGTTGAGGTTCTAGTATCCAGCCCGTTAGAACTTGATGTGTTGGTGGATAAGGTGTATCGGAGATGTCCAGTTGAGATTCAGGGTCAGTTATTTCTGGTAGACTTGATGGAGTTACCCTTTCGAAAGTTTGATGTAATTTTGGGCATGGAATGGTTGACTGAGCATGATAGAAGTTTAAGATGTAGAGCGAGGCAATTTAAGCTCCATGGGTTGGATGGAACCAAAGTCTTAGTGACTATTGAGATTAGTGAATGCTCATCTTATGTCATTTCTGCGAATGTAGCTTGAAGGTTGATTAGTAAAGGTTACGAAGCCTTCTTAGCTCTTATAGTGGATACAAGGGTCTAAAGTTCGGCATTGGAGGACCTACGGATTGTGAAGGAGTTCTAGATGTTTTTCTTGAGGAGTTGCCAGGATTACCCCCGGATAAAGAGTTAGAATTTGGGATCGAGGTGTTACCTAGTACAGCTTCGATATTCATTTCCCCATACAGCTGAGTTGAAAGAATTAAAGACTCAGTTGCTAGAGTTACTTGAGCACGATTTTATATGCCTTAATGTGTCACTATAGGGAGCACCAGTGTTATTCGTCTGAAAGAAAGATGGGCCGATGAGATTGTACATTGATTATCGTCGGGTTAATAAGGTGACAATGAAGAACAAATACCCACTTCCGATGATTGATGACCTGTTTGACTAGTTGAGAGGTGCTTGTGTGTTTCCTAAGATTGATTTGAGATCGGGGTATCATCAGTTGAAAGTTAAGGAGTGGGATATCCCAAAGATGGCTTTTATGACTAGATATGACCATTATGAGTTCTTGGTGATGCCGTTTGGGCTCACAAATGCTTCTGCGGCCTTCATAGATTTAATAAACCGTATTTTTCAGCCCTACTTAGATCAATTTCTAGTGGTTTTCATTGATGATATATTGGGTTATTCGCGATCTGAGGATGAACATGGTCACCATCTCTGAGTTGTGTTTCAGGCCCTTCGACAGAGATGACTTTTTGCCAAATTTAGTAAGTGTGAATTTTGGCTTTCTAAGATGGCCTTTTTGGGTCACATTTTCGCGGTGAATGGTATTCAAGTGGATCCGCAGAAGATTCAGGCAGTGGTGGATTGGAAGCCTTTAAATGTGGTCATCAACAGAATAAGGTAAATAGGGAGAAATTAGGAAAATGATGTCTTGAAATATTTGTAAAAATCTCTAATTACCCTGAGCCAGGGGAGGTGTTTTTTGTAATTAGTGTAGGTAGAAAAAGCAAGTTCAAAGAATGGGACAAGCGAAGGAAGGTGGAGTGGCACGATGGATGCTGGACGGACACTAATAGAAACAAAACAGGAAGGGCATCCGCGAGCACACTGATTGAACTGACGAATGAGTCCGGCAACAAAACTTGACATTATATATTGAATTTGAATTTTGTACATATTATTGTATTTTTAACTAACCGATAGTTTAGACTTTGATCCTTATTAAATTATTGTTTAAATAGAAACTAAGACACTTCGAAATGAGGAAGTTTGGGCGAAAATAGAGTCAATGTCATAACACGGTACCCCCATGTCGCAACACATCGTCCAAAATCGGAAGAATTAAGAAAATTATCTCGATGACACGAAGGATAATTTGCCTAGGTGTTCAAATTTCCGAGTGTGTTGCGACATCGGTATTTTGCCAGGGGTGTCGTGACATAGAACCCCTGTGTCATGACATCGCTGAAACTTTTTGCACGGGCGAACTAACTTGATTGTGCAATCCATCGACTTTTAACTTAATTTTACCTGATTTTTTACCTTAAAATACCTTTTTTAAATTCTAAAAACTCTTTTAACTAAACCTTAAACCTCTCTTAACTTCTAAGCTCTCTTAAATCATCTTAAAAATTTTCAAACCCTAACTTGCCTATTTTCTTCTTTATTTTGGTGCAGGTTATACATCAAGTATTCATATGGGAGGTCACAACAACACCTTTAAAGGAACCAAATAAGACTTCAAGGACAAGGTTAAGAGTTCCAAACCTCAAATTTTACTATTTTATTAATTTTGAAATAAATTGTTTGAATTTATTAGTTTTTCTAAGTTTTAATATCAAACATGCCCCTAGGAAGAATAAAAAAAACTCATGTACAAGAACCATTAACGGTTTTAAATCCTTTAAAATTTCAAAACTAAAATGCAAGGTATTTCCTCGAGCTTCAAGGTAGAAACTTTATTTAAAAAAAGGGATTCGAATCATTAATGGTTCTTTGCAATGAAAATTGGTCTTTAATATGATGTCATAGATGTGAGTGTTTCTACATGATCCCCAAAAAAATGTTATTCCTATTGTGCAAAAATTTTATGCTGCTCTTACAGACGAGGAAACCTGGAGACCACACGTGGAAAATGGTAACAGTGCGAGGTAAGGATATGCCATTCTCCCTGAAAAAGATATGTAAACTTTACGATGCTCCATTTTATAACTTTAACTATTTAGAAAATATTAATTTAACGAGATTTCAAGATGTTGATATGGAAAGCATTGTTAAATACTTAACTGAAAATCGAGGTGAATGAAACCTCTGGCCAGATATCAGAATACCGACCAATTTCATTCAAGCTATAATGTTTCCAATAGCTAAAATGTGGATGCAAATTTTTTGCACTAGAATTACACATGCTCTTAATGTTTCTAATGTCAATACGTTTCAAGCTATTTTTTTATATGACATTTTATAGGAGAACCAAATATGCATAGGACAATTGATCCATCAAAGTATGAAGCGTTATATTAGTGGCCAGATGGGCGGGATTTTCTTTCCCCATTTCGTGGCGACACTTTGCAAGAGTGTAGAGGTTCCAAATGAAGAGAATAAGCAGTTCATACGCCCAAAAAAAAGCTTAATAGGAGATTCTATGTATACTCAGTATGTAGAACTCAACTGAAAGCAAATCATAGATTAGAACCAAATGAGAAAAGAAAAGATAAACATCCCAGCCTTACTTAAAAAAAAGTAAAATCGACATCTAGACAAGAAAGGAGTCAGAGTAGTAGTGCAAAAATCAACGTAATGATAAGATGGATGCAAGAAATAGGCTCTATTCTTTAAGAATTTTCTAGATATGCTTGGCCCGACGCATCTAATGTATGAAGAAGAGAAGCAAGAGAGTGAGGAATAGGAAGTAGGCGAGGAGGGGGAAGGAGAAAGGAGAAAGGAATAAAGAGAAGGATTTGATGATTCGGATGATGATTGAACTATTATTTTTTAATTTTAGGATTGTAATTAATTTTGGATACTTTGTAAATTATTTTAGATGGGTGAAGGTTGAATGAAAATGGTATAAAATGGCAAGGATTCATATGAACAATGAATGAATTTTATGGTCACATTATGTTAAAGTACTAATTTCTTTGCTATGTTGATAGACTGAGTATCAACACATAAAAGTTTTACAGACATTGCGTAAGAAACAGTTACATGCGAAATTTAGTAAATGCGAGCTCTGGTTACGAGAAGTGAGATTTTTGGGCTATGTGATTTTAGCGGAAGGTATTTGGGTTGATCCGAAAAAAATCTCAGCAATTGTAAATTGGAAGCATACGAGAAATGTTTATGTAGTACGTAACTTTCTAGATTTTGCCGGATATTATCGACGATTTGTTAAAGGTTTCTCGATGATAATTTTACCACTAATGAAGTTGTTACAAAAAGATGTCAGATTTGGTTAGTTAGCCAAATGCCAACAGAGTTTTATTAATTGAAAGCCATGTTGATAGAAGCTCTAGTCTTGAATCCAAGAAGGAATTTGTTGATTTCAGTGATGCTTCGCTTAACGAATTGGGTTGTGTACTAATGTAGAATGAAAAAGTAATAGCCTATGCTTCTCAATAGCTTAAATCATACAAGAAAAACTATCCTCCTATGCATGACCTAGATTTAGGTGCGGCTGTGTTTGCTTTGAAGATCTGGAAACATTATTTGTACTCTGGAAACATTATTTATACTGTGAAAAATTTCATATTTTTACAGATAAAAAAATCTAAAGTATTTGCTAACACGTAAATAATTGAATCTGCGACAGTGTAGATGACTCGAGTTGTTGAAATATTAGGATTTGATTATCGATTACCATATGATTAAAGATAATGTTATAGCTGATGTTTTGATTCGTAAGTCTCTATTTGCTTTGAAGGTAATGAACACACGTCTAACCTTAGAACGCGGCAGTTTTATTTTAGCTAAGTTGAGAGCTAGATTGGTATTTCTTCAGAGAATTTGAGAATCACATTAAGACGATCTGAACTTGCTAACGAAAAGAAAGCTTATTGAAGTCATTCAAATCATAAAATTCAGAATCGGTGATAATGATAGCTTATATTTTTGTAATCGATTATGTGTACCGAAAGATTCAGGCTTGAAACAAGACATTTTATGCGAGGCTCACAACAGTACTTATTTGATACATCCGGGTAGGAACAAAATGTAAAATGATTTGAAGCAAGTGTACTGGTGTTCGGGAATAAAATGAGAAATTTTAAAGTTTGTGACAAAATGTTTAATATGCCAGCAGGTGAAAGCCAAACATCAAGTTCTATCAGGTTTGTTACAACTTGTGATGATTCCAGAATGGAAATGAGAGCGAGTCATGATGGATTTTGTATTAGGTTTACCTTTGTCGCAAAAAAAAGAAAGATGTAATCTGGGTAATAGTTGATAGATAGTTGATAGATTGACTAAGTCTGCACATTTTATTCTGATCAGAATTGATTATTGACTTGAAAAATTAGTTGAACTGTATATCTCAAAGATTTTTAGATTACACAGTGTACCTGTTGGAAAAAATCCAGTTTGAAAACAGTTTTTTTGCACAGAGAAAAATTAAAATTTTGAAAATCGACCAGATTTGTGGTATTTATAACAATACACCTTAACAAATTCGTACTTGTGTTTTTGGTTAAGAGGATCCTTGATGTTTTCTAGCTTTCAACCAAACGATTTTTTCGCTATTCTCGTGCCACGAACTGCTTCGAGTGTGAGCTTAAACCAATTGAATAAAAATACAGAACTAGAAAAAGTTTTGCTTTTGGAGTGAAAATAGAAATTCTCTCTTCTTTAATCGAAACATGCAAAATTGTTCTTAAAAAAAATAAGTTTATAAGTTGAGAATAAATTCTCTTTATTATTCGGCAGAATAAAAATATCTCAAAAGTTGTGTTAATAGCTCTACTGGTGTCATCTATTTATAGAGAGAGAAGGTAGAACCCTTGTAGAGTTGTAGAGTTTTATTTTAAATAGAAAATCAATATCCTACTTAGAACAGGAGAGGGATAAACAACTCAACCTTGTATTTCTACTAGGGTTGCCGCCCCCTTTATGTTATATGACGAGTTTCGGGCCTCTCTCATATCGTGTCTAATGATGAGTACTTCTTAGGCCTTTTTGACCTAGTATTATGCAATATAACCCAACCTGATTAAAATTTTCTATTTCCTAAAATAAACTTTAATATTTACATATTAAATAATTTTCTCCTCCGAAATTTATTCCAATAATTTTTTTGATAATGTTACCCAAGGTAAAAGTTTCACGATTTTATCCCTAACAAAATTGTGAGAAAATTCGTTCAATGTAACACCCCTTACCCGTATTCGTCATCGGAATAGGGTACGAGGCGTTACTGGAGTTTACCGAATTAATTTTCCGTTATTACGAGTTAAATACTAATCATTACTAAAATATGTCATGACGTCCTTTAGATAGGCCTCCAAAGCCCAAAACATACTTCGGGACCAAACCAGAATTAAATCAAAACCATAAGGAATTTTTCGCAAAATCACAGTTTTTTTTAGCTCAATATAACCTCTTTATAAATATCTAACCTTCCTGCAAATTTTAAAACCAAGACCAATCCAACCAACCAATTCATTTCAATCAATTTGTTACCAAATTATATTTCTATTATAATTATACTATTTACACATTCATCATTCTTTACTTTAATGTATATTCATTAAACAAGTCTTAATATTTATATAATCATCAAATCTTATACATGCCATGTAAATCAAAAAGGAAATTTACAAAAGCTACCGGAGATAATCTGGATAGTGTGATCCTCTGTGTTGATCCGATCCCCCGTATACTTCCACGTCAATCTACAAGAGACATTGAATACACTCAAGTAAGCTTATAGAAGCTTAGTAAGTTCATAGGCATAAAACATAAATCTTACCAAATATTTATACACTTATATAACATACACAATTATTAAGTTCACCTGTCAACCACAGTCATTGGTGAGTTCCCTTGTATAAACTCACTACCACTTATCCATTTCCTTTAATTCATTTGGACCCATTTGTCACATTTCATTCTTTAACCAAATTAGGGAACGGTTACGAAAAATTGAGTACTTCACTTCCACTTTGCCATAGTATAACTATGGTCTGGTGTATGATCACTTAACACTTTTTGAAGTCATGGTCCTGCCACGGTCTTACACTGATCAAATTTATCACTTGTCACTTGTCACTGATCAGATAAGTGTAGCAGAAGCTACCACTTATCACTTATCACTTGTCAATGATCAGATAAGTGTAGCAGAAGCTACCACTTATCACTTATCACTTGTCACTGATCAGATAAGTGTAGCAGAAGCTACCACTTATCACTTATCACTTGTCACTGATCAGATAAGTGTAGCTAAAGCTACTACTTATCACTTGTCACTGATCAGAAGTACTCAAATATGGTGTTCAGCTCAATTTGATCATTTATTCAATTTTTGGGTTGTTATTTTATTCTCTGGGTCGATTTGCAAAATTTGTGAAAGTTCAGGGACTAATCAGCTACTTTTTCTTTTCCTCGACTTGCTTCGGGTTCTCGATTTGTAGTAAAAATATGAAAAACCAGCTTAAGGAAACCCTTCTATGGTGTTTTTTTCTGATGAGAATGCAGAAAAATAAAGAGAAATTTAGATAATTCCACTTTAGTCCTAGCTTTATTAAGTAAATTTTGCAATATTCTAATTTTACCCTTAATTCTCCTTATTTTCTTGCTGATTTCATGCCTTTGCCGTCCAGCCCAAATAGACATTGGGTCTATTTTCCTTTTAAACCCTCTTTCTTTTTTTTTATTTAAGCTATTTAATCATTTTCCAAAATTTTACATTTGTTACAATTAAGTCATTTCTATTCAATTGACTATCGGAACTTTGAAATTTCTTGACGAAACTTTAATACTAACTTATTAACACTCCATAAATTTTTATAAAATACTTATAGCTCGGTTTAAAATTTTCAAAGTCTCGATACCTCGTTTTTTTATTATAATTATTTTAATATTTATTTCTAGTCCACTATTCGCTACTTCAAAAATTTACCTAACTTCATATCTAACTTATATTCACTAAATTAATAATACTTTCTACTCATTTTTTAGATTTAGTGATCTCGAATCATTGTTCCGACACCACTTAAAATTTAGGCTATTACAATTCTCTCCCCTTAAGAAATTTCGTCCTCGAAATTTGTTACCTGAAAATAGGTTCGGATGTTGTGATTTCATTGATTCCTGTGTTTCCCAGGTTTCCTTTTCCACACCATGTCGATGCCACAACACTTTTACTAACAGTACCCGTTTGTTCCTTAACTCTTTAATTTCCCAAGCTAGAATTTTCACCGGTTCTTCTGAATAAGTCATGTCGGGTTGGAGCTCTATTTTTGTATGAGGAATTACATGTGATGGATTTGATCTGTACCGTCTCAACATGGACACATGAAACACGTTATGAATCTTTTTAAGCTTCGGGGGCAAAGCCAATCTATAAGCTACCGGACCGATCCTTTCAATGATTTCATATGGCCCGATAAATCGTGGGCTGAGTTTTCCTTTTTTACCGAACCGCAATACTTTCTTCGACGGTGATACTTTCAAAAATACACGATCACCCACATTAAACTCTATATCTCTTCTCTTTAAATCTGCATATGATTTTTGCTGATCGGAGGCAGCTTTTAAACAATCTCGAATAATACGAACTTTTTCTTCAGTTTCCCGAATCAAGTCCACTCCCACTAGTTTTGGTTCACTTAATTCAGACCAATATAATGGAATTCTACACTTTCTTCCATACAGAGCTTCAAATGGTGCCATTTTAATACTAGTTTGATAACTATTATTATAACCAAATTCGACTAAAGGTAAATACCTTTCCCAGCTGCCCCCAAACTCAAGTACACAACACCTTAACATATCTTCTAAAATCTGAATCACTCGATCTAACTGCCCATCTGTCTGAGGATGAAAAGCTGTGCTGAAATTTAATTTAGTGCCCAAGGCCTCCTGTAATTTACTCCAAAATCTCGAAGTAAATCTCGGATCTCGATCCGAAATAATAGATACTGGAACTCCCTGTAATCTCACAATCTCAGAAATATACAATTCCGCTAACTTCTTCAATGAAAAATTTGATCTGACTTGAATAAAATGTGCCAACTTTGTCAATCTATCAATGTTAACCTAGATTGAATCTTTCTTTCTCAGAGTTACAGGCAATCTTGATATAAAATCCATCGTAATGTGTTCCCACTTCCATTCAGGAATCATAATAGGTTGTAATAAACCCGTTGGTACTTGATGCTCTGCTTTCACCTACTGACAGATTAGACATTTTGCAAAAAATTCACAAATCTCTCGCTTCATACCAGGCCACCAGTACATTTTTTTTAAAATCACAATACATTTTTGTACTACCCGGATAAATAGAATACTTACTATTATGAGCTTCAGCAAGAATATCATTTTTCAATTCTGAATTATTCAGAACACAAATTCTATTACGATAACGCAACATACCACCATCATCAACGCTATATTTTGAACTCAAATTATCCTAAACCATTTGTCGTTTCAGCACTAGTTTCGGATCATCAATCTGTAATTCACTGATCCGTTGAAGAAATGTAGATTTCGCTTTCAATTCTGCTAATACTGAACCATCTTCATTAACAGACAAATGAACATTCATTGCTCGAAGTGCAAAAAATGATGATTTTTGGCTAAGTGCATCAGCGACCACATTAGCTTTCCCCAGGTGATAATCAATAACAAGATCATAATCTTTCAATAATTCGAGCCACCATCTCTGTCTCAAGTTCAGCTCTTTCTGTGTCATCAAATATTTCAGACTTTTGTGATCGGTATACACATAACATTTTTCCCCATATAAATAATGTCTCCAGATTTTTAAAGCAAACACAATCGCAGCCAACTCCAATTCATGGGTAGGGTAATTTTTCTCGTGTGGTTTTAATTGTCGAGAAGCATATGCCACTACTTTCCCTGACTGCATTAAGACACAACCCAAACCATTTAAAGATGCATAACTATACACAACATATGGTATACCTGATTCTGGCTGAGTTAACACTGGAGCTTCTGTCAACATCTTCAACTGGTCAAAACTTTGTTGGCACTCTTCAGACCATACAAATTCAACATTCTTCTGAAGTAGTCGAGTCATCGGCAAATCAATCATTGAAAAATTTTTAACAAATCGGCGGTAGTATCCCACTAATCCCAGGAAACTCCGCACTTCTGTTACGTTCTTTAGAGTTTTCCAATTCACCACTGCTGACACTTTACTTGGATCTACTCGAATTCCTTCACCTGAAACAATATGACCCAGAAATCCAACCTCATGTAGCCAAAATTCACACTTGCTGAACTTTGCATACAACAACTTCTCTCTCAAGGTCTGTAGCATACTTCTCAAGTGTTGTGCATGATCAGGCTCGATCTTCGAATAGATCAGTATATCATCAATAAATACAACCACGAATCTATCCAAATAAGGTTGAAAAATCTGATTCATCAATTCCATGAATGCAGCAGGAGCATTAGTTAAACCAAATGGCATTACCAGAAACTCGTAATGATCATACCGAATTCTGAAAGCAGTTTTTGGCACGTCACATTCTTTAACTTTTAGCTGATAATACTCAGATCGAAGATCTATTTTTGAAAACACAACAGCACCTTTCAACTGATCAAAAAAATCATCAATGCGGGGCAAAGGATATTTGTTCTTGACTGTAACCTTATTTAACTGTCTGTAATCTATACACAATCTCAACGAGCCATCTTTCTTTTTCACAAACAAAACAGGTGCACCCCAAGGAGATGTACTCGGTCTAATAAACCCCTTATCTAACAATTCTTGAAACTGAGTCTTCAACTCTTTTAATTCCGTTGGTGCCATTCTGTATGGTGTTATGGATATTGGAGCTATTCCCGGGATCACATCAATCACAAACTTAACTTTACGGTCTAGCGGTAAACCTGGCAATTCTTCAGGAAACACATCATCAAATTCATTAACAACTGGCAGCTGTTTCAACTTTGATTCAGAATCCCGAGTATCAAGAATATAAGCTAAATATGCTTCATTACCCTTCCGTATTAGCTTCTGAGCTGAAAAGGCTGAAATAATTCAGACATTATCTTTCATATTTCCAAACTCAGCCGAAATCATTTCTCCTGTCTAATTTTTCAAATCAACCTGTTTCTCTGAAAGTTCACTACAGCATCATGTTTTGTTAACCAATCCATCCCCAGAATAATATCAAATTCTCGAAAGGGTAACAACATCAAATCAGCAGGGAATTCACAGCCTTTCACTTTCAGTGGACAATTACGACATATTAAATTAACTATCACACTTTGACCTAATGGATTAGTGACTTGTATATCATAATTAGTGGACTCAACAGATAATTTCTTTTCAGATGCTAGCATAGTGCAAATATAAGAATGAGTAGACCTAGGGTCTATTAATGCATAAACAGTAACATCATAAAGATAAAAAATACCAGTAATTACATCAGGAGCCGTAGCCTCTTCCCTTGCTTGAATGGCATAGGTACGTGCTGGTGCTCTATTCTCTGATTGACTAACTGATTCTCTCATACCCGAACGGGTAGCCCCTGTAGCACTGCTCTGGCCTGAACGTCTACTTCTTTGGGGAGTGGTTCTCTGTATCTCTTTCTAATCCACTTTATCTTTTTACAGCTGGGGACAATCTCGAATAAGATAATCAGTAGCCCCACATTTATAACAAGCCCTAATCTTAGTCCTGTATTCATCGAAATGATGTCTTCCACAATATTGACACTTAGGCCGGGGAGTATTCCGAACACTGCTCACACTTGCTGCAGGTCTATCAAATACCCTAAAATCAGATTGTCTTAATCTACCTCTACCCAATCTTCCCGGCACTGATGTAGTTCGACTAATTTCTTCTCTAGATTTCTTCACCCGCAAATCTGAAAATGACTTAGAAGCACTTCTTTTAAATGACTTTTTATTTTTTTGATCTCGGTGTATTTTTCTGTTATATACTTCTTCAAGCTTTTGAGTATGGTCTGACAGAACAACGAACTCCCGTATTTCATTACCCCCAATCATCATTCTAATCTCATCATTTAACCCTTCTTCAAATCTGATACACATTTTTTCTTCAGTAGGTACAATGTCTCGAGCATATTTGCTGAGGTAAACAAATTCTCTTTCGTATTCAGCCACTGACTTATTTCCCTACCGTAGATCAAGAAATTCTCTCGTTTTCTTGTCTAGATATCTCTTCCCTATATATTTCTTTTTAAACTCGTTCTGGAAAAATTCCCAAGTAAGCTTCTCTGCAGGTACTACAGCTTCCATAGTTTCCCACCAGTTATATGCTTCTTCTTTTAACAATGAGACAGCACATCGTAGATAATCCTCCGGAGAACAAGCCATTTGTTTAAAAATTCTTACCAAACTCTGTAGCCAATACTCAGCTTTTACAGAGTCATTATCTAATCTCCCTCGAAATTTCTCAGCTCCAAACTTCCTAACCTTTTCAATCGGAGAACGCTTACTAGTTTCAGTTATTAAAAGAGGTAGAGGAGCAACCAGAGGTACCACAGGTGGTGCAGTAGGCTAAGGAGGTGGTTGAGCCTGACTTCTTTCTTGTATCATCTCCTTATACCACTGATTCATAACTCCATAAATTATATTTTTAAGTTCTCACTCTCGCATCATAGAAATTGGAATATCACTACTTGTTCCTTGTTCAGAAGTCTGCACTCTACTGTTAGCTTCCTCCTGCTCAGTACGTTCAGGTCTATCTGCATCTTTATAATCGGAGAGTATCGGAGATAATCTATAAAAATAAAAAAGATTAGATCGGATCATACATATCACACTATCACAGATTTATATGGAATGTATTTCTAAACACTTTACACATAACAAATGTTCCGAGAACTGGCTAAACCAGACTCTGATACCACTAAATGTAACACCCTTTACCTGTATTCGTCGTCAGAATAGGGTACGAGGTGTTACCGGAGTTTACCGAATTAATTTTCCGTTATTACAAGTTAAATACTATTCATTTACTAAAATATGTCATGACGTCCTTTAGATGGGCCTCCAAAGCCGAAAACATACTTCGAGACCAAACCAGAATTAAATTGAAACCATAGGGAATTTTTCGCAAAATTCCAAAGTTTTTTTTTTGCTCAATATAACCCCTTTATAAATATCTAACCTTCCCTGCAAATTTTAAAACCAAGACCAATCCAACCAACCAATTCATTTCAATCAATTTGTTACCAAATTATATTTCTATTATAATTATACTATTTAACACATTCATCATTCTTTACTTTAATGTATATTCATTAAACAAGTCTTAGTATTTATATAATCATCAAATCTTATACATGTCATATAAATCAAAAAGGAAATTTACAAAAGCTACCGGAGATAATCTGGATAGTGTGATCCTCTGTGTTGCTCCGATCCCCCGTATACTTCCACGTCAATCTACAAGAGACATTGAATACACTCAAGTAAGCTTATACAAGCTTAGTAAGTTCATAGGCATAAAACATAAATCTTACCAAATATTTATACACTTATACAATATACACAATTATTAAGTTCACCTGTCAACCACAGTCATTGGTGAGTTCCCTTGTATAAACTCATTACCACTTATCCATTTCCTTTAATTCTTTTGGGCCTATTTGTCACATATCATTCTTTAACCAAATTAGGGAACGATTACGGAAAATTGAGTACCTCACTTCCACTTTGCCATAGTATAATTATGGTCTTGCGTATGATCACTTAACACTTTTAGAAGTCATGGTCCTGCCACGATTTTACACTGATCACATTTATCACTTGTCACTTGTCACTGATCAGATAAGTGTAGCAGAAGCTACCACTTATCACTTATCACTTGTCACTGATCAGATAAGTGTAGTAGAAGCTACCACTTATCACTTATCACTTGTCACTGATCAGATAAGTGTAGCTAAAGCTACTACTTATCACTTGTCACTTGTCACTGATCAGATAAGTGTAGCTAAAACTACTACTTATCACTTGTCACTAATCAGAAGTACTCAAATCTGACGTTCCGCTCAATTTGATCATTTATTCGATTTTCGGGTTGTTATTTTATTTTCTGGGTCGATTTGCAAAATTTGTAAAAGTTCAGGGACTAATCAGTTACTTTTTCTTTTCCTCGATTTGCTTTGGGTTCTCGATTTGTAGTAAAAATATGAAAAACTAGCTTAAGGAAACCCTTCTATGGTGTTTTTTTTCTGATGAGAATGCAGAAAAATAAAGAGAAATCTAGATAATTCCATTTTAGTCCTAGCTTTATTAAGTAAATTTTGCAATATTCCAATTTTACCCTTAATTCTCCTTATTTTCTTGTTGATTTCATGCCTTTGCCGTCTAGCCAAAATAGACATTGGGTCTATTTTCCTTTTAAACCCTCTTTCTCTTTTTTTATTTAAGCTATTTAATCATTTTCCAAAATTTTACATTTGTTACAATTTAGTCCTTTCGATTCAATTAACTATCGAAACTTTGAAATTTCTTGACGAAACTTTAATACTAACTTATTAACACTCCATAAATTTTTATAAAATATTGTTAGCTCGGTTTAAAATTTTCAAAGTCTCGATACCTTGTTTTTTATTATTATAATTGTTGTAATATTTATTTCTAGTCCACTATTCGCTACTTCAAAAATTTTCCTAACTTCATATCTAACTTATATTCACTAAATTAATAATATTTTCTACTCATTTGTCGGATTTAGTGATCTCGAATCACTGTTCCGACACCACTGAAAATTTAGGCTATTATAGAATGTGTCACAAGTCAATATGTTAACTATAACCGAATGATTTATTTCCATTTTCGAGCTTCAAAATTGTCCAAAAACATAAACTCATTCTTCCATCCTTTTTTAAGTAATCCTATATAGGGTTGCAAGTTTCCATTTCCATTTTTGAAAACCTATATTCATTTCGAAATGATTACATTTCTCCATTTTGGAGAAAACCATAATTATTCCAGAATATTTCCAATTTCTCTTTTTTATCCATTCCTTTCATTTCCATTCAAAACACGCAATTCATTTTTAGTTTTAACGAGCTAGTGGAGGGATCGATTGGACATATGTAATTGAGGCTCAAATTATTTGTAACGCCCCGTACCCGAGACCATCGTCGGAGTCGAAAACAATGTGTTAACAGACTTAATTCATTACTTAAACAAACTCAAACAATTTATTTTTAAAATTTCTAGTCAAGCTAGCAATCTGCGTCACAGTCGCTTAAAAATTCATATCTCGAGTTCCGAAACTAGAAATCAAATCCCTTAAATTTTTCCTGAAACTAGAATCGTATATATATTTACTAATTTTTTTCTAGAATTTTTGGTCAAGCCAATTAGTACAGTTTATTAGTTAAAGTCTCCCTTGTTTCAGGGTTCGACTTCTCTGACCTCTGTGTATTACGAATCAGATATCTCCCTGTACAGAGTTTCAATGACTATATTGTTTGTTTCTAATAAAACTAGACTCAATAAGGAATCTTTAAATATAAATAATGACTTCTAATTATTTTTTTAAAATTTATGATGAATTTTTAAAGTCAGAATAGGGGATCTAGAAATCACTCTGGCTCTGTTTCACAAAAATTTAAACATCTCATAAAATATAACTCATATACCTGTTTTGTTCCGTCCATATGAAAACAGACTCATAATTCTTCAATTCAATATTTTATTCATCATCTAATTATATCTCTACTATTTTTAATGAATTTTCAAACTCATGTCACTGCTGCTGTCTGAATCTATTTTATGGTAAGTTTTACCTATTTCATGGTTTCCATGGATTAGCTAGCAATTTAGCATACATAGCACCAAATATGATCATGATTAGCCATTCATTACCAAGCATTTCCATACCACTCAATAACCATATCATAAGACCATATACACTAAATGATTATAATGATATACATGCCATGCTCAAAATATACAAGCCATTATGCCAAGATGATACACGGATAGTGTGAGCGAGCCTCCGACCGTTCCCGATATCTGAGCTGGCTTGTCAAAACTACAAGGAATGAAAAGGAGGGAGTAAGCATAAATGCTTAGTAAGTTCACATGCAAATAGCAAGTAACACAACTATATAAGCAAACATAAAACATCATTTGCATAATCATCACCGAGATATTCATATCACATTTTCATTTATCATCTTACCATATTGTTGTTATATCGAGTTTTCAACCCGAGGGTTAAGTACATACCTGTTCAAAGTATCCATTTCACAACACTTACCAATACGTCCCTTTCATCTCGAGTATTCCTCCATTTGAGTAGAATTTTATTCATTGAACACATCGGAATATAATTTGGATACATGGAAAGTTTGCACATAAGTGCTATATATGTAGCCAAGCTACCATGTAACCCGCCCATAAGTGAACTCAGACTCAACTCAACGAGCTCGGGCGTTCGCATCCATAAGTGAACTCGAACTCAACTCAACGAGCTCGGATGCCTAGTTACATCTCACGAACTCGGACTCAACTCAACGAGTTCGGAACTTAACCATCCTAGTGACATGTCACTTGTATTCTAATCTATTCCCAAGGTTCAAACGGGCATTTTCCTTGATCACACATCTTTTCCGTCTTCCACGGAATATCGAAATCGATACTTCGGTGATAGTTCATACTCATCAAGTAATTCACATAATTACATATTATTCAACAATAACCACAAAGCATAATATTTCATGATAATAATCAGCATCATATTATATAAACAAAATTAAAATGCTTAAAATGACAATTATGTTACTACATTTACACATGAACTTACCTCGGTATAAAATTATTAGCAATCGAGCCTATTCTTCGTAAACTTTGTTTTTCCCTCGATTGCGACTTGAATCTCGTTTCTCTTGATCTATAATGCCAAATTAATCTTATTTAATACATACATTCATCAAAACAGCATTTAATACGAAATTTGGCAAAATTACATTTTTGCCCCTAAACTTTTGCATAATTACACTTTTGCCCCTAGGCTCGGGAATTAAACTTCATCCCTTATTCTTATGTTTTATGACATGCTGATCATTTTTTCCTTCTATGGCAACATCAAATTCACACTCTAACATGTACTGATGACTATTAGGTATTTTTATCGATTAAGCCCTTTTACTCGTTTTCGCTTAAAACCGAGTAGTACAAGTTGTCTAACATAATTTAAAACCTCATATTCTATCATAAAACACCAAAATACACAAATTTCACCTATGGGTATTTTTCCAAATATGAACCCTAGGTTGAATTATTGCTAGCATAAGCTTAATCGAGCTACCGAGATTCCAAAAACGTAAAAAACATTAAAAACGAGGCTAGAACGGACTTATAATTGAGCTTGGAAGCTTGAAAAACCCTAGCCATGGTTTCTCCTTACTATATTCGGCCATGGGGTTGAAGATGGATACATTTGGGTTTTAAAATTTGTCTTTTAATTCATTTTACCCATAAATGACCAAAATGCCCTTTTTACTATTCTTTAAAATTTTACCCTTCCAAGCCCATTTTTGTCCAATTTTTTTTAGAAATTGGTCAAATTACTCTTTAAGGACCTATAATTAATAATCTAATTCAATTTTATGAAAAATGCTTCTAGAACACAAGTTTTGCAATTTATTCAATTTAGTCCCTAATTTCAAATTAAGCACTTTATGCATAGAATTTCTTCACGAAATTTTCACACAATCATGCAATCATATCATAGACCTCAAAATAATTATAAAATAATTATTTCTATCTCAGATTTGTGGTCTCGAAACCACCATTCCTACTAGGCCCAAAATCAGGATATTACATAATTTATAATTAAGTTCCAGCTTTTTGCCTATTAATTATAAACTCATTTAGTGCGTTATCCTTAATGACATACTATTACGAAAGCAGCTACTCAGTGCTCGTCCAATGACTTTGTCATAAGTGTGTTGCGCTTATAGTATATCCTTAATCTCTTTGGGATTATATCCATTCTCCCAATATGATTCTATTTTATCTCATGGTAACCATTACATCTTCCTTCATGAAAATTCAATCACTATCAGATAATGATCAAGTCATCCATCACAAAGACGAATGACCCATGGCCACGTTTACTTTTCATCAACTATGCAATGCCAATGAGAGGATATCATTTACCCATGTTTTGGGCTATGAATTCCACTATTGTGAATAACTCTACATACTATAGAATTCGTACATGTAACACATAAACTTTCGGTTCCTTATTTATTTGAACTTGGGCTTTTACTTACATCAAAGTGTATAAGTCACGCATACATAGTCTGTCATCCACCCAGGATTTAGGTATGTCACACTATAAACGTCACAAGTGAATAAATCCATAAACAGATTCAAGATCTATTCTACTTGGGTCTTGTCCGATGTACTGTTAGTCCAGTTAGTTACATCTATGTCTCTATCTTCTAGGAGTCATCCGCTTCGATGCCCAAGACAAGACATTTTCCCAATTAGATTTGATAGACAAAATGTTAGTCTTTCAATCGGTTTGCTCATTTCCAATTAGACTCAGGGCATTTTTAGGTTCGTCCGCTAATATAAGCTACCTTTTCGTATTACGATCTGACCACGTAATACCGCTTAGTATTAGTTAAACATTAGAAAATCAATGAGCAATAGTTGCTTCCATTTTGACAACTAGGGAAAAATCATAAAACAGGGTCACGTGGCTGTATGCTTAAGTCGTGTTACAAATTGCAACCGTGTAAGCTGGAGTCATATGACTTGTATCTAGGCCTTGTAACTCATTGAAGAATTTGTGGACCTAAATGCAAAAATTTACAAGTAATTACACAGTTGTGTGGCTAGGTCATATGAGAGATTGAGACCATATGAAACATACATTGACCAAATCTACAATACCAGACAGGCGTGTGGCTAGCCCATATAAAATATTGAAATCATGCTTAAGCTAAATTTCCCAATTCATAAAGAGCACACAGTCATGTCACATGTGCATGTGTGACACATAGTTGTGTGTTAACCTATGTATGAAATTAGGTACATTTTTATGCAAGTTACAAAACTAAATTTTCAAATATAACATAAGTATACACTTAATCAATCCTTAAACATGTTCAAAATGCAAAAGAAAAAAGAAGAAGAAGTAGGAATTATCACGAACATAAATCAAGATCAAAGTTCATCCCCATTCATGCCAAGATAGAAAGTGACCATATATGTACCGTATACACAAACAAAATAAAACTTTCAATCATCTAATATTGACAAAAAATGCCAAATCTATAACCTATAAGTTTGATATCAAAACTAATTCACATATCATGCCTAAAACATCTAATCCAATTATCAAAATTTTATGCCATAATCTCTAATACAATCTCACCTATTTGAACATCACATATCATAACCAAACATGCCAAACATTCATGTTAGTCTATCACATTTTCCATACTTATCAAACATCTTCAAAGTTACTATTTAAGCCATAATCCAACATATCAAGATGCCAACAGGCAAACATACTTTATATAACACTATTCACACCTTACTATTACAAAACACTTAAATACAATTTAACCCCTGTTATATGCCACATCACCGAATTGAATGTTTAAAAGTCTACCAAAGTGGAGGATGGATAGTGTGATTTTTGAGATGATCCAATCATCGAGTTCCACAAAATGTTAACTATAGGAAATAGAAAATGAAACAGAGTAAACTTTAAATAAGCTTAGTAAGTTCATATGTTCAAAATAATATAACTTACCTTAATTCCCACATTTACATAATAAAACAGTTAACTAAATAGTTTTCTCTATTACCACAATTCATATAATCAGATGAGTTTATCATATAAAAATTGTATAACATTCCATTCGATATAGTTCAATCTCAATCAAAGTTATATCAACAACCATTGAACATATGTACTTTTTCATTATGCATCTATGCTTTATATTATTATAATACTTTTACCATTCATTATTATTGAATTGCAACAATAATTTAGCTCGATAAACTATAATGAACAAATACGGATATGCGGGTAACCAACCAAAACACACTTGATTGTTCAAACAAGCCATACCATCCATGAACACACCTGGACACTAAGTGCCAAGCCCGTAGGCTACATATCTTTCCTTAGAAACACAATTGGTCATTGTAAAGATGACTCGGTAATTCGTAACAAATGTTGGATTCCGGTACTACCAATGAATAAACATTACATCATCATCTCATCTCATGTCATACCTATACTGTGTGTGAAATAACCTTATTGGCATGCCAATTGTATCCTATCCTATGTTCATCCGGGATCAGTACATATAATAGTAATTCACTTTTCAATTCAGTCCTTTTTTTCACCTTTGTACCAATTTGCAACATTTTAATCTATATTCAAACATTATAAAATAAAAAATTCAAAAATAAAAAATACAAAAATACCCATAACTATACTGTATGAACTTACCAGGGGAAAAAACAAAAATAGGAGTGTTAGGGACTAATATGTAATTTTCCCTTTTCCTCGATTATCTACCGATTCTTGACTGATGTAGTAATTTATTACCAATTTTCAGTTCCAAACATCTTAAATCATCTTATTTCATGTATATGACATCTTTTATTCATTTTTCACAATTTCCCTAAAGTTTTGCTTTTTATTAAATTTAGTCCCTAAAATTGAAAACAACTATCTCTTTCACAATTGAAACCTATTTTTACTTTCCAGTTTCAATTATACCCTTATACAGCCTTATGAAATATGAATTTAGCAAAAAAAATGCTAATTTTGAATTATTTTCATTTTAGTCCCCACATTCAAAACTAACCAATTTCACTATACAAATTAGTTTCTAATCTTTTCCAAACTTAAAACAAGCTAATCAACAATAAAAACTTCCAAGAACTTAAATACTAATCTTTTAAAACTTTAACAATTTTGAAAATGGAGACACAATTTAGCTAAATCAAGTTATAATGAACTGAAAAACATACTTGAATTGGACTTGCACGCAAGAATAGAAGTTTGGCTGAACCTTAAACTCCTTAGAAATAGTGAAATCGGTTGAAATGAAGAAATGAAGAAGATGATGACTTTTCTTGTTTCTTTTTGTTATTATTATAACATTTACTTAATTACCGTTTTAACCTTAAATCTAACTTACAATTTCATTAATTAAATGCGCGACCCATCCAAAATTTAGCACTAAGGTCTAATTGCCTTATAGATCCTTAAAAATTTACTAAATAAGTATTTTAGCTAATAAAATTTGTTGTAGCAATTGACTTTTATGATTGTTACGATTTAGTCCTTATACCTTAATTAGCCATTTAATCACTAAAATTTATGAACTAAAATTTAATTCACCTATATAACATCTTTGTAAATATTTAATGGAAATATTTACATGCTCGATTTATAGAAACGAGGTCTTAATACCTCATTTACTAAAACCATTAACTTAAAGATCAAACCACTTTTTCTTTAATTAACCGTTTAATTAGAAAAATGTATCAAATCAAAATTCACTATAACATTGTATTTGACTCATAAATATTCAATAATAATATTTATGGACTCACTCGTCAAAATTGTTGTCCTGAAACCACTATTTTCAACACCAGTGAAAAACGAGTTGTTATAGTATAGAAATTGAAATGGTACAAATACAATAATAATTTCGCGTGAACTAGTAAATATTTAGGGTATGAATGGTATGTCATTATGGTCCAAAAATGAATTGGATGTTTGATCAGAAATTTAATGACCGGTGGCTTGATATCTAACACATGCGGGTTAGTTGATAAGTTGGCATGAAATGGGCACAAAAATGCAGATTTTTGACATTTTTGCCTTGAAATATCAATACCTTAGGAACGATTTAGTACTTTAGCAAATTTTCTTAATTTCCAAAACTTCGAACCAAAAATGAATGGCATCAATATCGAAATAAAGTATCGATACTCTGTAACAAGGGTATCGATACATTTGACCTTTGTTTAGTTTTTAAAAAAGAAACAAAAGCGTAAAATGGTATCGATACTAGAATAAGTATCGATACTTTGTAAAAGAGGGATTGATACCATATGACAAATAACAGTACTTGTGATTTAATGAATAATTTTCTAAACATTGAAACTATAAATGGTATTGGTACCATTTTAGGGGTACTGATACCTGTTTTGAAACTTTGGAACTTTCCAATTTGGTCTTATTTCATGTTCGAATTTAGTAATTGAAATTTCGTAAGCTCGATCAAACCCCTGAAAAGATTGTATAACGTACTTATGAAATGTTTTGATTATGAATGCTTGTATTATGGTGTAAATCAATTATTAAATGTTGTAACTGTTTCAGTATCGACTGTAGCATCTTGTAACTTGGACTTAGCAATTGGGTCGGTGAGGGGTGTCACACAAGAAATCATCAATACTCAGTTCCAACTCTACATAATGTAGAATGGTATAAATATGGATCAAATAAAATATTCTCGAATCAGAAAATTAGAAACTAAAAATTTCAAACTATTCGTCAACGACTTTGGATTTTCCTTTCCCTCTCAATGAATCTAGGTCGACGTTAGCTACGAATTAACATAAACACATAGCAGTAACAAAAAACAGCCAATTCACACTCAATTATCAATTTATACAAATTTTCAAATTATCCAATTTAATCCCTAAAACCAGAACTAACATGACTTCCAATTTAAATCTCCAAATTTAAATTTGATTTCATTATTATCCATTAGTGACCTCCTATTTCTTATTTCTACATTCAATTTTACATTTTATTCTGTTTAGTCCTTAATGTACAAAACTATCAATTAAGCTTTACGATTTAGTCCATTTTTATATCTAAGCTTAAAATATATCAATTTAACACCCAAAACATCAAGAAATTAACAATGACAAATTCCTAAGTCTTTAACAATTTTACAAATTGGTACATGGGGTAGCTAAATGATTCTTCCAAGACATCAAAAACATAAAAATTATAAGAAAATGACTAAATTATACATACCAAATTAAGGCCGAATCTTTAAGCCGTTACTTAGGTTTTCTTTTTTCAGCTTTCGGTGTTTGGGGAAGAAAAAGACGATGTTCTTCTTTCCTCCCCCACTAACTTTAATATATATACATATAATTAGTTTAAATTAAACTTAATTAAATTAGTTAAATCCTTAATTAATTAACCATTGACCTTTTTAATCCACCGTCCAATAACATAGGTTTTCACATGGTCTAATTGTTATTTTAGACCTTTGGCTAATTGCAATTTAAGTCCTCAATTCATTTTCTAATTAAAAATTTATAGCAATTGGACTTTACAACTCAGTCTCTAAGCCCTAATTAAACACAATTTCGATTAAATTACTTATCAAAAATTCAATTCACCTATATAATAATTCTATAAAATATTTAATAAAATATTTATAGACTCGATTTATAGAAATGGGGTTCTCTAACCGCATTTTTCAGTAACACTGGAAATCAGGTCATTATAATGAAGCATAATAACAAACAAAAAAAACTAAAAAATATTGATATTAAATAATCTCTTAAAGAGTTGTTACAATTTATAAGAGAATTGAGAAGTAAATGTAAACATGACTAACCATGAAACTGAAACTAAACCTAAAAACTAAGGAATCACACTTGCTTATACTATTTACAAGAGTTTTTTTAGGGAAAATCTTGAGCTATGAGTGAAAAAACCAAAAGGCCCATAACATAGAAATAACAGTAATTCTAGAAAAATCAAGTTAATGTCGCGACATTGAAAGTTCAATATTATGGCATTCTCTAGCATAATGTAGTTTTTTTTCATGTTCTAGCTTTTTCCTCACTCTACCTTTTTTTATTATGCTTTTGTTTTCTCAATCTCGATCCATTGCCTACAACAAGACATTGCAAAAGCTTATTTGTTCAAAAGCATTAAAAATAACATAAAATATTAGAAAAAAATAAAATTCAACTCTAGACTTCCTCTTCCATGGGTCAGATCGCATGGGTAGTGGGGTTCATTTTGAGGAGTATAATGATGGGAGTAGGTGACACCCCTTTTAGGTTCTTTGAGTGTTGGTAGTTATGGTGTCCTATTGTGACATCGTCTTTTCTTCGTTGATGAAACACTGATTTGATTTCCTCTGAGTCATGGTTATACTGTTGTCACTGGGATTATTTTTGGCCTTGAGATGAATATATTTCTCTTTTTCTCAATTGAGCCCAAAGCAACTTTCTTTGGATTTGCAACTTTCAATATTGTTGGATGGTAAGTTGAGAATTCTTTTTCCGCCCTTGAACCTCAGTAATATTCCTCCACTTGGTGATTTGTTAGGGGTTGACAAAAATGGATGAGATTGCTTGTTGCTTTATGTTGAAATTAAGGATAAAATGGATGATAAGCCTCTATTGCATCATTTTGATCACATCATCTAGATTTATCCCAGTGTTTGTCATGGGAGATATATTGGTCCTCTTGCTTTTACTGATGATGGCCTTCATAGGGTAATAATATAGCGCTTTTGTTTGTTTTTTGTAGACGACTCCTATTGTTATAACAATAATATTATACCAAATGTAAAACAATAAAGTTATACTTATATTTGAGATGCTCTTCATGTTGGGGATGCAATGGATTGATGAGAGCTATTAGAAACTACTCCATATATAACTTTTGAAGATTGTGTGGGTTCGCTTAGCGTGACATGATGTTCAAGCAACATGCTCAAGAGATGAGAACTATTCTATTGGGAAGCCATAAGGCTGAGCCTCACCGAGTTTCCATAATCATTGGATAGTCTAACGAAACGTGTTACGCTAAAGGTGTAACAAAAATATTTATTATTAATGATGCACTTTTTTAATTAAAATACATTTATTATTAAAATGTGAATATTTTATTTTAAAATATAAAAACACTAGATTTTTAAAATTTAAAGAGACTACTAATTGGTTACAATATTCAAATTATAAAATTTTTTAAATAAATTTAATAACGATTAATAATGTTATATAAAGAACCCCAAATTGTAACATAGGCTAAATTTGAATTATGGTTATAAAAAATATATTAATTATTAAAATAATATTATCAATGTGGAATTTAAGGGTAAATTAGTTTATTGAGTAGTAGCCACTATTATTGAAAGACGGTTAAAAATTCTGAACTTACGTGAATTCGTGTGCGTAATGTTGGTTGGGATTTGAGAGATATAGAATAATAAAATATAATTAATCCTAGTAGCCACTAACTGTTGCTATTTTTCAAAATTATTATATTATATATACATTCAACACTCTCATATGTACATTAGATTTTTGTTAAAAACGTAAGATATAAATGACACATCAAATATTATTATATTATTATTTCGTTAATCATATTAAATTTTTAATAAAAAATGAAATTACTTTCTAATTTAATTTTTAACACTAATCAACTAATAAATTGTTTACTGACAAACAAAACTTGATTCGGGTTTTAGTTTAAATTAGTAGGAAAGGAAATAGAGGCAGAGTCAAAAGACGGCCGCATGTTCAAAATGACGCCACCCTATTAACAAAGTCCACATCTGCAGGAGAGAGCGTGGCTTTTTTTTCTTCAGTCTTGGGTAATTATATTAGATTTAAATTAATTCAGATTAAATATTCAAATAACTATAAATTCTTTTTCTATGCCTTTCGTGGGGGAATTATTTTGGTTACTGTATTTTAAATAAATTATAAATTTAGTCCTTATATTTTAATTTAATTATTTTTAATTTTTATACCGGATTAAAAACAGAATTTAACCAATTCTTTTATAGGCATCAATTTTTTAAAAGAAATTATTTTGGTTAAAAAAAAATTTAAAATTTGATTTGTTCTATGTTGTACTTTCATTAAGGGCAAAAATTATATTTCATACAATAATACCTATATTTTACTTTTACAATAATATAACCAAAGTAAATATTTCTATAAGATGGTTTTC
The DNA here is from genome assembly GCF_007990345.1 of Gossypium hirsutum. NCBI lineage: Eukaryota > Viridiplantae > Streptophyta > Magnoliopsida > Malvales > Malvaceae > Gossypium > Gossypium hirsutum. The sequence goes on along the minus strand of NC_053431.1, from coordinate 8,598,287 downwards.
AATTTATCTACCAAACACTGACTTATTTATTACTTTTGTTAGCATATTATTTTTTTCTCCTATTAATACATATATGTTAAATAAGCTTCCCCTTATGTTATTAAGTTAATAACTAAAACGAGGTATGGGTATTTTATTGAGTTGGTGTCATCTTCGATCGAGTCACCAATTTAATTAGTAAAATTACGATATCTTTCTATAATTAAAATAAATTATATTGTTAGAGGATAATTTAATCTTTTTTATTTAAAAAGATAAATTAAAAATATATATGATGGGATTTGAACCTGGACTAATTGGGTTAGTAAAATGTTTAATTTACCCCTTAATTAAAGCTGTATTTTAATATTTTTATACATTTCAACTTTTATTATTCACACTTTTTTATCTCTATCAATTGTGTGTGTATATATATATATATTAATGTATTTGATTAAGTTGATGTCATAAGTTAATTCCCCACCAACTCAAGATTGATGACGATATCATACTAAACAATTTTAATTTTTTTTATTTCAACATTGTACATATTTTGTGTGTTATTATTAATTTCAAATTATACATTTCATTATTTATTGTATGTTATTTTTAAGAGCACATTTATATTTTGAATTTTTCATTTCTACACGCATATGCTTATGATAAGATTTTTAGTATATTTTAAGTTGTTATACTTTTTATATATTTGGAATTCAGTTTTTTTACTTTTATTTTAATGAATTTAGTTTATCTTTTTTATTTAAAAATATAAGTCATCCTATTAAACTTCTTTTTAAATAAATTTAAGTATATTACAATATCAGTTTTTAATTACATTGTTATCATATATATATTTTTTAAAGTTTAAAGTATCACACCAACCAATTTAACAAAAAAATATTCTAACAAGATTAATAATTAGAGGAAAATCTTGAAATTTAAAAAATAAATAAAATAATTTTTTAAAATAAAATAAATACAAATTTCAAAATTACGAACAGTATACCTCTTTTAACCAATTATATAGTTGGTTAACATTACTGTTAAATAAACTAATATTTGTACTAAGTGTTCTGTGATGTGGGCAATTGGGCATGGAGTCATGAGGGCAGGCAACTCACACGCGTGCTTGTCTGTTTCTAAAGCCATTGCAGTCGCTCAAGTAAATCAAATTAATGGACCAATGGAGTAACTTCTTTTTGCTGTACATTTTCACCCTACTTTTAAAAGCATTTCAAAATGAGAAGTCAATAATTTTTTATATTTTAATATCGTATATATTTTATGTGTTATTAGTAATAAATTTTGAATTAGATGTTTCATTATTTATTGTATGTTATTATTAAAAATATATTTGTGTTTTACATACATAATTTTTACATGCATACGTGTGTGATAAATTCGTTGTTGTTATTATTAACATTTTTTAAAGAATAAGGGTAAACTATATCTAAGGTCACTAAACTATTAGTACGTTTGCAAATTGATCACTCAACTTCAAAAAGTTACAAAATGGTCATTGAACTATTCGAAAGCTTTCATTTAAGTTACTAAATTATACAAAAGTTTTTACTCAAGTAACTGGGTTGTTAAGTTTTTTTTTAATAAAAGTTCAGCTAGCGAGTTCCAAGTGATGATTCGACGACCGATATGGTGGTTCAATATCTATCGATGAGAAGAATAGCATACCTTAGCTTCAAGTTGATCTGGTGATTAGTGTTGGAGATCGAAGAAGAAAGCTACTTGGATTTTGATTTGCAGATTCGTGACACTCAAAGCTATTTAATGAAAACAAGTTGAACTATAAAAGAGAATGGGGAAACAACTTTTGATTAGTGTAGGGGGTGTGAACGGAGGTGGACATACAAAAAAGATTTTAATAGCCCAGTGACTTAAATGAAAACGTTCGAATAGTTCATTGACCATGTGTAACCTTTTGAAGTTGAATAACCAAAATATAAACTTATTAATAATTTAGTAAGATTGGGTGTAGTTTACCCAAAGAATAATGATCTAACACAGTGATGGAGTACATAACCTCCACATCCCCAACCTTTAAATAAGAGGATAATGCGCTTCAATCCACTCAAACCTACGTCCTCTTGCACTGGTAACAATATCGATGGCAACTAAGCTAAGACTCAATCGACTTTTTTTTTGATGAAAAGGATAATCAATACAATAATTATATTAAACTACCAATATTTAATGGGTTTTCTGCAAACAACTTCATACCCTCATCCTTGTTAAAAGCTAATTTAGCAATGCTATCAGCTTATATATTCTCTTCTCGAGGAGTATATATCATTTCTTATTGTAGCATTGTCAACAATATCTGCTGAATATGTCTGATAGGTGTTGAATTAGATGACCCTGAGAAAGCTACTTGAATGGCTTGAAAAACCTCCACGCTATCCGTCTGAAAAGACACTTTGTCCCAGTTCTTGATATTTAGTACTGTCAAACCATCTAGGATACCCTATAGTTCAGCACTTAATACAGAACAAAGTCCCAACCTCCTATTAAACCCAATGATCCATTTACCATGGTGATCCCTTAGAACTCCCTTAGGCAGTAGCTTCCCTTGAATTCACCTTGATTACGCCATCAAAGCATAACTGGATCCAATTACCAGTAGAAGAGGATAATGCTTGTGAAGTTGTCATCATCCTAGTATCTACCTTATATGTAGAATTACATTGCTGAGCCCAATTATATGAACACCTAATTATTTCATTGACACTCTACGAAGATTATTAAAAGATGAAAAGCTTTCTATTATTCCAAATGCACCAAATAATTAACTCAAGGAAACATAACCAGTTAATATCCCTAAAGGTGAAATTGTGCTAATTGCCCAAATTATAAGAGAGCCATTCCCGTATATCTCCGGAAAAAATAGTCCTGCTTGTCAACTGGAATAATTCGCGACCATACTCTTTTAATCGTTGAACAATCTCTAATGGCATAGAGAACATCCTCTAAGGTATGTCTACATAATAAACACCACTCATCCTCCCCAATTCCATGCCTCACCCACTTTACCAGTATGAGTAATCTTTGCTTAAGAACAAGCCAAAAAAACATTTGTACCCTTTGTGGACCCCGATATTTCCACGCTAAGTTCCAACATTCCTCTTTCTGATTCCACGAACCCTCCCTAAGCATCGTATAAACACTCTTAATAGAGAATGAGCTAGATCGAGACCTAGCCCAAGAAATATTTCCTGACCGATAGAAGGATGTAGAAGAGGGATACTTATAATACGTTTAATAATATCTCCCGAAAGCCAAACTTTGAGAAGATCCAAATTCAACCCACCTTCTTCTATAACCATGTCTTTGAGTCAACAACCCATATTAAAATTAACATGAGTAGGGATTTGGTTAACTAGAGGGTCAAGTTCTGGAATCCAGTTATCCTTCCAACAATGAACACTATTTCTATTATCCACAAACCAGGCAATATTATCTCGTAGCAATGGCCAAATTTTTTAAAGCGATCTTTAAAGGAAATAACACTTTCTTCAAGATATGGCTTTGGGAATACCTTCTTTAAGCCTGTACTTAAACATGAGAATTTGGACCTACAAAACACTAGTATTGTCCAGAATGTTAAACCTTAATTTCAACATAAAAAAATTATTTTGTTATCTCATTGGACGAAAACTGAGACCACCATAGGCCTTTGGTTGACATACCACCTTTCAGTTAACTACTACTCCCTCCTAATGATCCCCAAATAAACTATAGCACCAATCTTTCCATCTCCTCGCAAAGCTTTTAAGGAACAAGTAAGGATTGCATAAAAAATTACGTACCGAAAGAAGAATTGATTGGGCAAGGGTAACTATACCGGCAAAGGACATTTTTCTCACATCCTATCTCTGAAGCTTGCGTCGAAGCTTATCAACAATAAACCTTAAGAAACTGTTAGTGACCTTTTCATGGAATAAAGGAATTCCCAGATACTTGCCTAGACATTGGATTTTACAGAATCGAAGTATTTTACACAAATTACTTCTAGCTTATTTGGTTTCTCTTTTTAGAGAAGAAAACATTAGTTTGTGCGTATTAATTTGATATCTATAGTAGGCGCAAAAATTGTGTAACACCCTTAACCCGTAACTGTCACCAGAATAGGTTAAGAGGTATTACCGGACTTGTAACTCAATTCAGAATAATCATATATCAAATATCATCTCATTTCAATAAATATAAGTCATTCTTATTCAATATGAACTTAAATTGAGTATACAAAGCCTAAATCATGCATTTGGGACCAAATCGGTAACATATGGAAGTTTCAGAAACTTAGAAAAATTTTAACTTTTCAAGTGTCACACGCCCGAGTGAACAGGCCGTATGCCTTACACGGTATTAGACACGCCCATGTGAATAGGCCATGTGCCTCACATGGCATTAGTCACGCCCGTGTGCCTAAGCCGTGGCGAAACAGGGCATACATACTGACTTGTCCACACGGCTACAAGACTCACCTGTGTGCCAGGCCGTGTAAAAATTAGGGAGGCTACTGACTTGGCCACATGGCCGACCACACGCCCGTGTGCTAGCCCGTGTGCCACACACGACCAATAGACACGCCCGTGTGCCTAGGCCGTATCAAAACTGGACGGTATACTGACTTTAATTTGTAGGGTACACCAGGGACACATGGCCGTGTAACATAGCCGTGTGTCTTACATGGCTGAGACACACTCCCGTGTCTCTGCCCTTGTGGACAAAAATAGGTCATTTGAATAGCCAATTTGCCACTCCAATTGGGTCAAACCTACACGCCCCAAACCAAGCATATATCCACTACAATTATAACCAATTTCAATACTAAAACATATGTCATTCATATCATAACATTTCCAATCAATTCCAAACTTATAAACCTTACTAATTTATGTCATAATATAAGACAAAAGCATATCAAAACATATAATTTGGTAATCTCCAAACATATAACCAAATATCATACGAAAACCATGCCAAATTGACCATTTCCTTTGGCCAACCAAAAACATGTCACATTAGCACATTAGCATCATATATTATATACCATTATCAAACTATAAGTTTAAACACAAGCTAGCCATATCACATGGCATGGTATAAACATTACAAAACATATCCAAAATACTTCTACCCTATACATGTCATACTTTACTATATACATTTTCAAAAGGTACCACAATGAGATTCGATAGTGTGATGACGATCTTCAACAATCCCTGAGCTCACAATAGCTTCAATATCTATAAAATAATGCAAACATACATAAAGTAAGCTTTGAAAAGCTTAGTAAGCCATATACAAGTAAACTTATCATTTAAAGCATATAAACATCTTCAAATTACTTTGTAGCCAAATACCAACGCAAGCCTCATATTCATATTCTTGGATCATAGATTATCATTTGTACATATACTTACCTTTCATTCTCAAACATAATATACAATGCAAACACACCTGAATCGGATACAATTTTACAAAGTCATTCAATTTCTTGGAATGCTCGTTTGAACTGTTCAGAAACATAAGTATACGCAGATAGCTCGAAAAGTAAAAACAATGTAGATGTGGTCTTACATGTAATCAAACATCGATGCCACTGTCCCAGACAGGGTCTTACACGAAATCGATTAATGATGCCAATATCCCAGACATGGTCTTACACGTAAAATAGAAGTCAATGCCAACGTCCCAGACATGGTCTTACACGATAACACATATCAGAAATCCTATGTTATGACATATGTATCCTAACTATTCCTAAGGTTCATACGGGGTTTTTCGGACGTCGAAATTTTGTCGATACTTTCTCGAATAGCACATATTTAGCTCGAACATTCATTCATCACAATTCAATATCATATGAATCATATGAATTCAATTCAAACACATTTATTGTATATTGACTTACCTAGTACGGGTTCAGATAGATTGAATCAGCTACTCAACGACTTTCGACTTTCCCCGATTTAATTCCGTATTATTTAATTCTCGATCTATTAAATTCAAATTTAACTCATTCACTTTCATATTCATTCAAATCAATCCACAAACACATATTTAGGTCAATTTGCAAACTAGCCCTCACATTTTCACATTTTGACACTTTAGTCTCTAATTTACAAAATCACAAAAAACACTTAATTTTCATATACTCATGCTTGACCGAATATTCATATAATTTGCCAAGTTCTAGAATCCAGTTATCATTCCAACAACGAACACTATTTCTATTATCCACAAACCAGATAATATTATCTTGTAGCAAGGGCCAAATTTTTTAAAGCGATCTCCAAAGGAAATAACACTTTATTCAAGATATGGCTTTGGGAATACCTTCTTTAAGCTTGTACTTAAACATGAGAATTTGGACCCACAAAGCACTAGTATTGTCCAGAATGTTAAACCCTAATTTCAACATAAAGGAATTATTCTGTTATCTTATTGGACGAAAACTGAGACCACCATAGGCCTTTGGTTGATATACCACCTATTAGTTAACTAAATATATCTTCTTACTCCCTCTTAATGATATCCAAATAAACTATAGCACCAATCTTTCCATCTCCTTGCAAAGCTTTTAAGGAACAAGTAAGGATTGCATAAAAAAATTTGGTACCGAAAGAATAATTGATTGGGCAAGGGTAACTATACCGGCTGTAGTTAACCCATTTTGCCCGAGCCCATTTAATTTATTTACAATAAATAAGTCAAATGAATAAACCCAAATAAATTAAAATAAAGTCCAAGACTAAAATAGCCCAAAAAGTCCACTTACAACTTTCAAAATCCAAAGACTAAAATAAACCCACATCCCCAACCCAGTTTACAAATGGCCCGAACGAGCTCAATAGGTTGAAGGCACCAGAAACCCTAGAGGTTTCTGGAAGGTGCTAGCACCAGCAGCTAGCTGGGATCGGGCTCCTCACACGCACGGCTTTTTTTACGTGCGTCTTCCCTCATTCCTCCGTACGGCCATACCTGCAACAGAATACACGAGAAGTAGTTAACGGAATACACAGCCAAATGACAGAAGGAAAAGATATTTTTTTATTATTTTTATTAATTCTGTAAGCTCGGCTATAAAAAGCCATCATTTGTACTCTAAAAGATCTTACGCATACTGAAATACGAATACTAGATACAAAGAATTAGCAAAAGAAATCGGAAGGTGATTTCAATTTTTTTTCCTTTGCCTTCAATATTTCTGTTTCCTTTTGCATTTATCTTGCTTTTGTAGAATATTTTTTAGAATAAAAAAAGAGAAATGAGAGAGATTTACCTTCGTGAATGCATGACAAGATTCGTGTCTTCTACATTGAAATCGGGGTTGGAGATGTGGATTTTCGAATGAAAATGAGCTGTGAGTCTCGATTTTGATGGGTGTAAGGAGCGCCTCTGCCATTTACCAATTATAATGGTAAAATGGTGGATGAATGGGCGAAAGGGGATGGAAAACTTTAGAGCTACTGCGTCGAAACCCTAGCAAATGGGTATTCAGTTTGTGGCTTGAAAAATGGCAGATTGCCATTCAGTTTCTTGTAATTTTGGATTAAAAATGAAACGGCGCCATTTAAGGGAATGAGATCCGTGCGTCAGCCCGTTCCAGGACCCAGATCCGCGCCTTTACGCTTCAAATGGGAAATTTATGTGGCTAGTCCTTCCCTTTTTGTGATGCATTTCAATTAGTTCCTATTTGCGCTTTATCTGCTTTTTAAATTTTTCCTAAAATTTCTGTGTTTTTGCATTTTAACCCACGCCTCAACACAGTGTTTTGGGATTTGGAATAATTCCAGCTTTAGTCCCTGTGTATTTGCGCACATTGCGCGCTGGTCCCTATTTTGGTTTCTTTTATTTATAAATTATCCCTTTTATTTTAGTTCAATTTTAATTTGGTTTTTTTGTTATTTGTATAACTTACTAATTTAGAATACATTTAATATTTTTATAAGTGTTGATCCATTTTAATGCTTTTGTTTGTTTTTATTTGTACAATTATTTTGAAAGTTTCTTTTATCATATTATTTTTACATTTTGCACAATATTTCTTTAAATATTTTATACATATTTGTACATATATTATTTTCATTGAGTTTTCAATTTATAATGCCTATTATTTTGACGTTCACAATATTTTTATATATGTGTTGAGCCATTTTAATAACTTTATTTTGTTTTGTAAAATCATTGTTTTAAAATTCTTGTTACATTAAACTATTTTAACACTTTTATATAACATTTTGTTTAAGTATTTTTATATATTGATACATATATTATTTTAATAGAGTCTTTCTATTTCAAATACTTCTTGCTTTATGATTCACCTAATATTTTTATATGAAGCTATTTTAGGAACTTCATTTTTTGTGTTTATAAAATTATTATTTCGGAATTCTTCTTTATATTATATTATTCTAATATTTTATGTAGTATCTAATTTTAATGCTTTCATGTATATTGTTACATATATATTTTATGTTAAATTAATTTAATCTTATATGCATTATTAATTTCATGATATTTTTACGAATAATTACTTGTAAATCTATTTATGTATGTATATGTTTTGTAAACCCATTATGGGTATTTCCTAAAATTATATTTTATCATGTATTCTTGCTATTCTCTCATATTTTATATATTATTAAATTTTCCTTTAGTGTATGTATTTTAACCAATGTTTTTAACACTTTGTATATTATTTGGTTAAAAAATCTTCATTCTATAATACATATTTTAATGATTACATATATATCTCTAGTTTGTGTTTACAAATAATTTCAAATTCATCAATTCATCAATTCATATATTGTATATTATATGTTCATCATTATTTTAAATTCGTCTTATACCATAGTGGGTTTTTTTTAGATTTGCATTTTGTTTTGTATATTTTAAATTGATTGCATTAGGCTATATATCATTGTGGTACTATTTCTTTCAGTTTTTTTATTGTTATCTCAACTGTTCTCCATACATGCTTAGAAAGTTGGTTTCATTTTGCTTAGATTAATTATATTCAATTGTTTGATTTGATTGATTAAATAAAGTTATATTATCTTCAATCATCAAGTATCATATTTTTATGCAGGTATATTATCTCATATTTTTATTTTCTTTTAGTTTACAAATTTTGCATAATAATTTTCAATTTTAAAAAATCAATTGGTCCATTTTTATTTCGAGTAAAATCAATATGTTTTGAAATAATTTACAATAATTTATTTAAATTGTTTTTTACAAAAATAATACAATGTTCAGTATTTAGAAAATTGAGAAATTGTGCCCTACCGTGTTGGGTTTCGATTTTTCGTTGGACTAAATATTTGGACATCCTTTTGTAATTTTTGACCTACGAGCTTTTGGAAGTCGAAACTCAATCATGTTCTCAAAAGTATAAAGGATCATGTCCTATCGTGTTGGATGTGATGCTTTATGCCTTTGAAACGAGAAAGTTTCGATGACCAGCTTAAACCACTCAAACATTTTAAAAGGAACCATACTTCAAAAGATCCTTTCTAAAATCTTTGATATGAGGGCAACATTGAATCAATCTGGTACCAATTTTTGGACGTAATGAGGGTGCTAACCCTTCCTCATACGTAACCGGCTCCCGAACCCATTTTTAATTTTACGTGGACCAAAATTGTTTTAAATGAAACAAAATGTTTTAGTAGGTGACCCAATCACACCTAAACAAAGAGATTGGTGGCGACTCCACATTTGTTTTGTAAAGTCGATCCCCGTTTTTTAAAAAATAAAAATGGTTTTGACAGCGGCAAATGACATTTTTCTCACATCCCATCTCTGAAGCTTGCTTCAAACCTTATCAACAATAAACCTCAAGAAACTGTTAATGACCCTTTCATGGAATAATAGAATTCCCAGATACTTGCTTAGACATTGGACTTTACGGAATCCAAGTATTTTACACAAATTACTTCCAGCCTCTTCGTTTCTCTTTTTAGAGAACAAAACATTAGTTTTGTGTGCATTAATTTGATATCTCGAGTAGGCGCAGAAATTGTCTAGTAATGCCTTAATCAAACTAGCCTATTTACTATCAACTTGACCAAAAATGACCAAGTTGTCAGCAAAAAACAAATGTGAAAGTGCTTGACCGAATCTCAACAAATGAATTGGGAGTCATATACCAACACTAATGCTGGATCAAATTTATGCCCAATTCATTCCATACACAATACACAAATATAAAGTGACAAAGGATAAACTTATCTAACCCCTTTTGTAGGCCAAAATTTTGGAAATGGTACTCCATCCCAAAAAATCAACATATTAGAATTTTTAATGGCTGACATAATGACTTTACTGAGGAAAGTAAGAATGCCTTCAACTTGGAGAGAAGCCTCGATGAAATCCAATCTTACCCAATCATAAGCTTTTTCCAAATCTATCTTAATAGTAATCCACCTCCTATTCTTCTGCTTGCTTTTCATGGAATGCACTACTTTTAGGCAATAATGATATTGTCAGTTATGTTCCTTATTCCAATAAACCTCACTCGTTCTAGAGTGATAATTTTAGGTAAAATCACCTTAAAAAAATTGGCTATGATCTTCATTACCAACTTATAGAGGACAAAGCACAAGCTTATTGGTCTGAATTGGGTGAAACTTTCTAGATTTGAAATATTTGGTAACAAGACAATCAATGTATTATTCAACTATTGATCAATTGCGTGTCTTTCACTCAATCACATATAGCTCCACGAATCAATTCCCATTGATTCTTGAAGAATAATGCATGAAACCCACCAGAACCAAATGCTATTAAAGGAGCCATATCAAATAGAGCTCATTTAATATATTCTTTCGGAACATTATTACCAAGAAACATAACATCACTATGATTAAGAATCAGAAACTTACTAGGCGATAAATCAGACATTGGATTGCACTTTCACCATAAAGCTTAAAAAAACATTAACCGCCTCTGACTGTTGTTCCTCTGTATCATAAATCCATTCTCCCTTTTCATTCTTTAAGGTTGTAATCTAATTTTTCTTCCTTCTTTGGATTGTGCGAGAGTGATAAAACTTAGCATTACTGTCACCTAAATGCAGTTAGTCACACCTAGCTTTCTGTTTCTATAGGAGCTCCTCGTGATGAAGGACAATTTCAAGCTCCTCATGAATCGGAGCTTCCTTCTAAACTAAATAATCTGACTCCAATCTTTCCAGTGCCTACTGAATCTTAGACAATTTCTACGTCAATTATTTTTCTGAAACACAAGATGTCTATACGCAGTTTTATTCCAGTCTTTGATTTTTGCAGAAAAACTAATCAGAGACTTAGCCATGTTACCATTAAAACGCCAATTATCTTTGACAAAATTTGAGGAGGAAGGACGGTCCACCCAACCAACCAATAATTTGAAAGAACGCCCTCTGGTTAAGTTAAGTAAAGGCCAATGACCGGATTTTATCCGAGGAAGATGAGTTACTAAGCAATAAGGGAAAGCCACCACCACCACCATCTTCAATGTTCAAGAAGTTCACCATACAGTCGGGAGAAAACTAGCTTAGGAATTTACTTCGGCTTGTTATTTTTAAATATCAATTAAAATGCATGAATATTTTTTAATTTTGGACTTGGAACTAGAGATTAAGTGTCCATTGACTTTTCAACTATACTTAAATTATCAAATTAGTTCTTAAAATTTTTTAGTCAAAATTATTATTTAGTTATTGATTTTCTTTTATTTTACTAAAATAAAGGTAAAACATTCTATTAGAATATGATATGGTTTTATTGGTTGATATCATTTGCGAGTAATAAGAAACAAAATTGATAATTTATATTAAAAGAACCTTTAAAAAGCAACATGAAAATTGTCGCCAATTTACCAATTTACTAATAAAGCCTTCATTAAATAACACAACGAAAATGAAAAAAAAGTGACAAGTATATAATATAAAATATATAGAAATATACGTATGTATGACAATAATTTATTATTAAGTTTACATATAACTAATTAATAAATTTAAATTTATTTAAAAAAATATAGAATAATATTAGATTTTGTCACACCCATAACGTAGATGTTAAAACATTTTGTTTTAAATTTTATTCTATAATGAATATAGGTGGAGTGGTAATGAACTTATATTTTAATACTATTGAGTATTGAATGCATGTTTAATCTTTGTATTTGTAATTTTTAACTGATTTATTAAAAAATAATATAAGTATAAAAAAAACAAAAGTGTAATTATAACATTATTAATTATAATTTAAAAGAAGAGATTTTGTAATTTTATAACTGAATTGGTGGTGCAGTTAAGAGTGACACCAACTCAATAAAATGCATATATATATAATATGAAAAACACGATCAAAATAGATATTTTTTTTATTTTTTTGAGAAAATAGATAGCTTTTTTAACTAAATTAATTTTTTAAAGCGAACTTGGTTGTCAAATTATAACTCACACATTGTTTAGTTAACTAAAAATTCTAAATATGGCCCTTACAGGCTTTTTCTTTGAAAAGAAAAAAAAAATCTAAATATGATTTTTATATTTAAATTAAATTTTATAAATGATTTATATTAATTTTTTTAAAATATTTAAAATTTATATTTCATATATCATGATATTAACAATGAATTATGATAAATTACTTTATTATATTAAGATTAACGTAAGTAGGGATTTGGTTAACTAGAGGGCCAAGTTCTGGAATCCAGTTATCCTTCCAACAACGAACACTATTTCTATCATCCACAAACTAGACAATACTATCTCGTAGCAAGAGCCAAATTTTTTAAAGCAATCTCCAAAGGAAATGACACTTTCTTAAAGATATGGCTTTGGAAATACCTTCTTTAAGCCCGTATTTAGACATGAGAACTTGGTCCCACAAAGAACTAATATTGTCCAGAATGTTAAACCCTAATTTCAACATAAAAGAATTATTTTGTTATCTTATTGGATGAAAATTAAGACCACCATAGGCCTTTGGTTGACATACCACCTTTCAGTTAACTAAAGATATCTTCTTACTCCCTCCTAATGATCCCCAAATAAACTATAGCACCAATCTTTCCATCTCATCGCAAAGCTTTTAAGGAACAAGTAAGGATTGCATAAAAAAATTGGGTACCAAAAGAAGAATTGATTGGGCAAGGGTAACTATACCTGCAAAAGATAATTTTCTCACATCCTATCTCTGAAGCTTGCTTCGAACCTTATCAATAACAAACCTCAAGAAACTGTTAGTGACCCTTTCATGGAATAAAGGAATTCCCAGATACTTGCCTAGACATTGGACTTTAAGAATCCAAGTATTTTACAAAAATTACTTCTAGCCTCTTTGCCTCTCTTTTTAGAGAAGAAAACATTAGTTTTGTATGCATTAATTTGATATCTCGAGTAGGCGCAAAAATTTTCTAGTAATGCCTTGATCAAACTAGCTTGTTTACTATCAATTTGACCAAAAATGACCAAGTTGTCAGCAAAGAACAAATGTGAAAGCGCATGACTGGATCTCGACAAATGAATTGGGTGCCATTTACCAACACTAATGCTGGATCAAATGTTATGCCCAATTCATTCCATACACAATACAAAAATATAACGTGACAAAGGATAACCTTGTCTAACCCCTCTTGCAGGCCAAAATTTTGGAAATGGTACTTCATCCCATAAAATCAACATATTAAAATTTTTAATGGCTGACATAATGAATTTACTGAGGAAAGTAAATATACCTACAGCTTGGAGAGAAGCCTCGATGAAATCCCATCTTACCCAATCATAAGCTTTTTCCAAATCTATTTTAATAGTAATCCACCTCCTATTCTTCTGCTTGCTACTCATAGAATGCACTACTTTTGGCAATGATGATATTGTCAGTTATGTTCCTCATTGCAATAAACCTCACTTGTTCTAGAGTGATAATTTTGGGGAAAACCACCTTAAAACAATTGGCTATGATCTTCATTACCAACTTGTAAAGAACAAAGCACAAGCTTATTGGTCTGAACTAGGTGAAACTTTCTAGATTTGAAATATTTGGTAACAAGACAATCAATGTATTATTCAACTCTTGATCAATTGCGTGTCTAGTAAATACTTTTTGCACCCATTCACATATAGCTCCACCAATCAATTCCCATTGGTTCTTGAAGAATAATGCATGAAACCCATCAGAACCAGACGCTTTTAAAGGAGCCGTATCAAATAGAGCTCATTTAATATATTCTTTCGAAACATTCTTACCCAGAAATATAACATCACTATGATCAAGAATCAGAAACTTACTAGGCAGTAAATCAGACATTGGACTTGGATTTTCACCATAAAGCTTAAAAAAAAAATTTAACTGCCTCTGACTGTTGTTCCTTTGTATTATAAATCTATTCTCCCTTTTCATTCTTTAAGGCTGTAATCTAATTTTTCTTCCTTCTTTGGATTGTGCAAGAGTGATAAAACTTAGTATTACTGTTACCTAAATACAGCTAGTCACACCTAGCTTTCTGTTTCTATAGGAGCTCCTCGTGATGAACAGCAATTTCAAGCTCGATTCTTATGAATCAGAGCTTCCTTCTAAACTAAATAATCTGACTCCGATCTTTCCGTGCCCATTGAATCTTAAATAATTTCTACATCAATTATTTTTTTGAAACACAAGATGTCCATACACAGTTTTATTCTAGTGTTTGATATTTGCAACAAAACTAAGCAGAGACTTAGCCATGTTACCATTAAAACGCCAATTATCTTTGAAAAAATTTGAGAAGGAATGATGGTCCACCCAACCAACCAATAATTTGAAAGAATGCCCTCTGGTTAAGTTAACCTCTGATATAAGTGAAAGAAAGTAAATGCATGTGATTGCATTTTATCCGAGGAAAATGAGTTACTAAGTAATGAGGGAAAGCCTTCACCTTAAGCATCATTTCCTATAGCCCTGTCAAGACGTTCAGATATGCCTTTTATGCCATGTTAACGAAAGACCTCTGAATCTTAAATCTTGCAACTCAGTCTCTATAACAGCCCGATTTTGGGCTCAGTCGAAATGGTGGTTTTCAGACCATCAATCTGAAGTCGGAGTAATTATTTTATTATTATTTTAAAGTTATAGCATGTTTGTATTAGTGCATGAAAAATTTGATAAAGCAATTTTAGCATTTGTGGGCTTAATTGTGAAAAAGAACTAAATCGCATAAAGTGCAAAAGTCCTATTTTGATAGCTAAGGGTGTCAAATAGCTAGAGAACCTAAATTGGAGGTCTTTAAAGGGAAATTATACCCTTTAGAATAGCATGGCCGGCCATAGGTGACAAAGGTGGTCAAAAGTAAAAAAATTGGTGAAATTAGGTGTCGAAAATTGAATAAAATGAAACAAATAGTAAAAGTTGTCATTTTTTTTTCATCTCTCTATTTCTTCTCCAACGATTTTTTTTAAGAAAATGGCCATGGAAGCTTGAAAAATTTTTAGTAACTTAAAGCCCTTGCAAGTAAGTGATTTGAGGGTTTTTCTTGAATATTTTTGTACTTTTGAGGTCCTTGTAGCATGAGCTTTCTAATAAGGGGACTATTTTGCAAAATGGTTGAAATTTTAGGGTTTTTCCATGATAGTATACATGTTTATTTCTAAAATTTTATGGAAGAATATGAGTTATAGTTGTGAAATAAACAACTTTTGTGAAGTAGTTTTCATGGAAACCCTAACTAAGGACCATTTTGCATAAGTTGTAAAATTGGTGATAAATGTGTGAAATAATGATAATTGAAGGCTGCTCCTAGCCTAAAAATTATTCGGCTAGGCTTGATTAATGAGAAAATAGGATAAAAATCAATTTTCGAGTCTAGGGGTAAAATGGTTATTTTGTGAAAGGCTAAGGGCAAAATGGTCATTTTGCCTAATTATGAAATGTTGAGTACCTAGATCGATAAAATGACTAAACTTGTGAATTTTTTTATCATTTTAGATCAAGAATTACATAATCTGGGCCTAGACCGGGGAAAAGCAAAGCTAGCGGACTAAAACTGAATAATTACGTACATTTTGATTATCGAGGTAAGTTGTATGTTAATAATGCAATTATATCTTTATAATGTGTAATTCAGTTGATATGGCATAAATTGTATTGATCTTGGAATATGAGAATACAAGTTGAGAAATTTATGTAGTAAAGACTTTTGCTGAACCTTTGGAATAGACTTGGATATTTGTACCGTGATAATGGGTGATATGTGTTGTAGGCTAATTTTAACTCATTTACATCAAAACCCAATTTAACCTTACCTAACCCATAAAAATTAAACTCAAGACCCAAAATCTTAACTACCCAAAGCCCAATTTACATCAAAACCCCAATGGCCCAAACCCTAAGCCCAAATTAAATTTAAAAAACCCTAGCCCACAACCTAAACTTTTCTCAACTAAATCCTAGCCTTTGCCACCACCAACTCTACTAGCCACACTTGCTCCACCACCTACTCCACTAGCCACACTTGCTCCACCACCACTTGTACCTACAAATGAAGACATAAACAATAAAAAATATTTTGTAAATGGCTATATAAGCCTTCTCATATTTTGTATTTAGGGGAGGAAGAAGTTTTGGGGGAGAAAGTTATTGTAAAGGATTTTTGAGAGTAATCAAGGAGAAGAGTTATTGTAAAGGCTAGTTTTTCGAGAGGCTAGTTTTTTTTTAGAGATTAATCAAATATCAAAGCAAAAGAAGTTTCTTGGTCTATTCTCGTTTTAAGTTCTTTGTTTGCTTATTGTTTTCCTTTCAGTTTTATTTTGTTTCTTTTATACGAAAGTAAAAATAAAAGGAGGAAGCTTTCCCATTTTTACCGAAAAGTTTTTTTTGAGGTCCGGCTACCGTGTACGGTGGCACCGAAGGTGGCCGGCGGCGGTCCGGTGACAGGACAGTGGCCGGCCTTGTGGCCAGAAATCACCCACTCTCTCCCTCTCTTTTTTTGTTATTATTATATTTTTAATATTATATTATATATATATTCTTTTAATATATTAGGTATATTCTAAATTTTATATTACGTATATATATTATACTATTTTATGTATATATCTTTAATACTATATTATTTATATATTTTTTTTCTACATGTTATCTTATGTATATATTTTAATTATATTATGTATGTATTTTTTACACTATATTATGTACATATTTTTTTATATCTATTTCATACATATGTATATATTATATATATCTTAACATTACTAGTTATATTTTCACTATTTTATGTATATGCTTCAAACACTATATATAGTATATTTCTAACACTATTACTATTTATAAATATATATATATTACGTACATACTCTTAATATCTTTATTATGTATATATTTGTTGTTTTTATTTCACATTGGATACTATTATTACGTTTAATATATCGCATGCATTGTTATTGTTTTAATATTGTTGTCATATTTATTATTTGTTTCAATATATTTCCAACTCGTTTATTTTTGTCTCCCGCCTATTTTATATCATTCTATTGTTCATTACTTTAAAGATTTTTATTCATGTTTTTACTAATTTCAATAAATAAGGCAATGTTTTTGCATTTTGGAACATCAAAGAATTGTGCCCTAACTTACGGGGTTTCGGTTCTCTTGTTGGTTCTAAATAGCTAAATATCATTTTGAGTTTTGAAATGCACGGATTTCCAATTTAAATTAAAAGACGACCTTGTGCTCGGGAATTCATGGTATTGTGTCCTAACTTACGGGATGTGATACTCCGATATCTCGAGATAAGGAAATCTTTAAACAAATCGATTTAAGCTAATTCAAGAATTTTAAAATCAGTATTAATAGAAAAGATCATATTTCAAGTCCCTTCCCGATTTTTAATTTTCGACATTAAGACACTAACTAATCAATTCGGTACCAATTATTTGGGCGTGTTGAGGGTGCTAATCCTTCCTCGCACGTAACCGACTCCCGAACTCATTCTCTCAAGTTTTGTAGACCAAAGGCCCTGTTTTAGTAAACTAAAATTGATTTATTAAAACAAAGGTGATCCGATCACACCTGATAAAAGATTGGTGGCGACTCCCGTTTTAATTTTCACTTTCAAACAAATTCGATCCCCGTTTTCAAAAGAATGGTTTCGACAGCTTGGCAACTCCACTGGGGAATTCGAGAGTCGAGCCTTAAATTGATTTTTTTTGTCTTTTGTCAAAAATCGAAAATCTATTTTAAATTTATTGCATTGCATATTGTCTGTTATTTTCGCGACTCTCTTCATAATATGCTTGCTTTAAGTGGTTTAATTCTTTAAGGTATCTTTGCATATTGCATCGCATTATTGGTCAATTTCACCCTCTTAAGTGGAAGTAAAAAACTACTCCTTCGTGAGGTCTTCACCTTCGTATAGGATAGTGGATTGCTTTTGGGATACATCCGTTCCTGCGTCTTCGTGGGGTTTTCACCTCCGTATAACCGTAGGGAAATGTATTCCCCTGAATCGAACTGGTCTGTATGAACCTATAATGGGTGAGGATCGAGGAATCTGTTGGTTCAGGTACCTTTACTTTAGAACCAAACTACATGTAATGAGCCCTAGGAGCCTACCCTAGGTAGAACCACACCAAACCCTAGTGGTTACCTGATTAGGTGCTTATTTACTCACTATTTGCTTTGAATTCTATTCTTTGTTTGTAATACTAACTTGTTGTATTTTGATCATCTTCGCATGACATTTCATCATAAAAGGGTGTTGATTTACGTTCGGTTACTAATTAGAAGAGTTTAGCATGGAAAAATGATTTCTTTATAGAATAGAGGATAATGCGGCTGTCCGAGTGTGGTCTGAGAGAACGCAACAGGAGAAAGGAGATAGTTTGACCGAGGGATATGAATCGGAGTTGTGGGATTTCACTCATATCAGTGTGACTCAGAACGACCTGCAAGAGTTAAGGGATATATGGAATAGTTGGAATGGCGAAGTCAAACAACTCTTTTACTGTAACTACGGCGACCTACCCTATTTGCTCTATGTAAAGGTGGACAAGTACTTGTTCCGGGCCCTCGCGCAATTTTGGAACCCTGCTTACAGTTGCTTCACTTTCGGAGGAGTTGATTTAGTACCTACGGTGGAGGAATACATGGCGTTACTTAATTGCCTGAAGATTCAAACCGATAGGGCCTATTCAAGACCTGTTAATGTCCCTCCCTTTTTGAAGAAATTGATGAATATCACGGGGATGAGCGAGCAATGGGTTGCGGCCCGCATCAAGCAAAAAGGGGATAGTAAATGTATTCCTTGGAGGAATTTGAGGGATTTTATTCTTGCGCACCCGGATTCGAAGAAAAGGGTTGATGTTTTTGCCTTAAGTCTCTACGGTTTGATCGTCTTTCCTAAAGCACTTGGACACATAGCTGAAGCCGCTTCAGATTTATTCGATCGACTTGATAAAGGTACCACACCCGTCCTGCCAATCCTAGCAGAAACTTTCTGATCCTTGAATACATGCCGGAGTGCGGGCGAGGGAAGATTTATTGGTTGCGCACAGCTTCTTTTGGCTTGGTTCCACAGTCATTTTTGGAAGGTGGAGAAGGTCTCCTATCGGGTATTCTCTAAGGATTATTCCCCATTAAGAGAATTAGTGGCCACATCGAGGTGGGACGACATCTCCGAAGAGAGGTGGATAACTATTCTCCAAAATTTACGAACCGAAGACGTTGAATGGAGGGCTCCGTGGTTGATTCCTGACGAGATCTTATATAGGTGCGGTGATTTTGGCTGGGTCCCTCTGGCTGGAATATGGGGAACCATTGGAGACGCTCCACTGATGGTGTTAAGACAGTATCGATCAAGGCAGTTTATACCAGTGACACAAGGGTTGGCACAATGTGAGTTCCCCTATAAAGACAACAATTATAAAAAGAGGGTTCGCGAGATATCAGATGCATGGAACCAAACTCGAAGAATGAAAGGATTCACTGTAGGCCCGATGACGACCCCCGAGTATGAATAGTGGTGGGGTAGGAGAGTCAACAACAACATCCCCAGGCAGAATCAAGGGAACACACAACCGATAGAGGAGCATTTACGGGTCATCCCATCCGAGTTAGAGATCATTAAGCATGATTTTGAGAAAAGAAACTCGGAGTTGGGGAAGAAGATAGAGCAGCTAGAAGAAGATAAAATGAAGTTGGGGTTAGACGTCGATATCTACAAGCTAGAGGCTGAGAAGATAAGGAAAGGAAAGAACAAGGCTGAGGAAGATTTAGATAGTCTGAAAACCAATTACAAGAAGCTTCGTATAACGATAAAAACTGTCGGATTAGGTAAAAGTCGGAGCAATGGCGTCAAGAGATTAAAGAGGAAAAGACTAGAGCCGACCATTGGGAGAAAAGATTTCAAGATGCCCGAGTACGAGAGGACACTCTGAAGAAGAGTTTGTTAGAAACCCAAAACGAAAAGGAGAAGTTACGAGCTCGAGTGGCTGAATTGGAAAGATTACTTCAGCAACATCGTAGGCATAATTCGATAATTAAGCTAAAGGCTAGTCTGAGCAGGATCGAATAGTTGAAAGGGAAAATAGAAGAACTTGAGACCGCACTGCGAGATAGCAAAATTCGAGTGGAACTTCTTGAGACAAACAACGACCATTACAGAGAACAGCTTCACCACTCTCAAAACCGGATTAGAGATAGAGACTATGTCATGGGCGAAGCTATAGCTCAGGTTCGGGAGATAGCTGATCACTTGCAAACCTTGGCAGTTCAGGCTGATATATTGAGCTTAAAGTACGAGTCAGAATCAGACCGAGGCCGAAGCTTAGCTTGGCTTCTTAGGAAAGTTAAGACTTTGAGCATTAGGGTGAAGTCGTATTTGTAATCATCCGTTCTATGTAAAGAAATTTTTCTTCTAGTGAAGTTTTTCTAGTGAAGTTCTTCTAATGAAATTGAATTGGAATCAACGCCTCTTTTTGCATCCATTCATTGCATATACATATCCCATAATCATTCGCTAAGGTTAGAATCATATAATTCGCAGTTGCAACACTTCAAATCTGGAACCACGCCATTCGTATAAAACGCGTCGACAAGCTAGAGCAATGGAGGCTGAGTTCAATGAAAGAATCGAAAGGATGGAGAGAGTCCAGAAGGAATTACAAGAACAACTGGCTAAGTCACAGCAAGAAACAAGGGATTTGATAGTAAGATCTCGAGAGGAATCACTTGAACAAAAGGATCAAATGGCTAGAATGATGGAGATGATATCAGTTTTGGTCAAAGGAAAAGGACCCATGCAGAACCCCGACAGTATGGAACCTCAATCAAGAATTAATCATGACTAGGATCCAATCTATCCGTCAGGATTCACTCCACCACATGCCCACGTAGCACAAAGAGGGTATACTCAAGGGGAATCCACAGGCTTGGAACAACGACCTATGCCATTTGCTCATCTAGGGCAAGGAACATTTATGTCAAATCCCGGAGCAACCCCTGCCAATCCTGTAGTTCCAGATTTAGATAATCCAGTCGAAATAGCCAAGTTGAAAATAGATGATCACGAGGCTCAAGAGAAGTATAGGAATTTGGAAGAAAGACTCGAGGCAATAGAAGGCACTGAAGTCTTCTCGGTACTAGGTGCTAAAGAACTCAGTTTGGTACCTGACCTAATCCTGCCTCCGAAGTTCAAGGTGCCTGATTTCAAAAAGTACGATGGGACAAGATGTCCAAAAGCACATCTTGTCATGTTTTGCCGAAAAATGACCGGTTACGTGAACGAAGATAAGCTACTTGTACATTGTTTTCAAGACAATCTAGTAGAATCGGCTCTTCGATGGTACAACCAGCTTAGTAAGGAAAGGATCCGATCTCGGAAAGACTTGGCGTCGGCATTCTGTGAGCAGTACAAGCATGTATCAGATATGGTGCCTGATCGGATGACTTTACAAATGATGGAGAAAAAGCCGTCGGAAACTTTTAGACAGTACGCGCAGAGATGGAGGGACGTCTCAGCCCAAGTGGAACCCCCACTAACGAAAACGGAGATAACCGTCCTTTTTATCAACACCTTAAAGACGCCGTTTTATGACAAACTAATGGGAAGCGCCACGAAAGACTTCACGGATATTGTAATATCCGGTGAGCTTATAGAGAACGTCGTCAAGAGCGGTAGAATGGAAGGTCAAAAAAGTTCAAGAAGGGTAGCACCCATGAAGAAGAAAGAACCAGAAGCCCACATGGTGGGAATAGGAAGCCGTTATGCCCCTAATCCATATCCAAACCAACCCCGACCTCGAAGTTATCCACCTCCAAATTTCTATTATCCCCCTCAAACCCCTTACTACCAAGCACCACCTCATTCCTACCCCATATACGCCACGAACAACCAAAGACCCGTCACCACATTCCCACAAAACACGGTACCCGCTCAAAGCCAGCCCAGAAACAAACCAAGACCAGCAAGGCTTAATCCCGAGAGACCGCAATTTACTTCTATCCCTGTGTCGTATGGGGAATTGTACCCAAAACTTCTGGAGAAACAGCTGATTTCTCCCTATTATATGGCACCCCTTAAACCTCCATACCCAAAGTGGTACGATCCAAACGCTAGTTGTGCATACCACGCAGGGAGCTAGGGGCATTCCATGGAGAATTGCCTAGCCTTTAAGAGGAGAGTTCAAGGACTCATTGACGCGGGTATCCTACGGTTCGATAGTGCCAGTAACACAACTGGAAACCCGTTCCCTAACCATGCTGAAGGGAATGTGAGCACAGTGGGGAAAGAGGATGAATGGAAAGTGAGAAGATGTGTTTCAGAAATAAGGACGCCTCTGCAGAAAATCTGGGAGGTACTGGTTAAGAAAAGATTACTTTGTCACCCCAATAGAATTCTCAGAGAAGAAGGTCAAAGTTTTTGCAATTTCCATGGAATTGTAGGACACGGTATTCAGTCGTGTGAGGAATTTAAAAGGTTGCTTCAAGACTGGATGGATAATAAGGAGATTAAGGTCCTTAACAAGAGGGAAGAGACCAATGAAAGAGAAGTATGCACCTCTGACAACCAATCATCAGGTCTCCCTTATAGCGCGGATCGACCGTTGGTAATTTATTACGACGCGATGAAAGAGCTGGTGAAACCAAAAATGATAATCAAATTACCGTCTCCTTTCCCGTACAAGGACGACAAAGCCGTACCATGGAAATATGACATCAATATCATCACACCGGAAGATGAAAAGCTCAAAGCCATAACTGGAGATGTTGGAGAGGTAGGCCGTTTTACCCAAAGTAGAAGATGTTATTCGAAAGAGGTCGAACCAGTAAAGAAGAACAGTAACTGGAACTAAAAAGGGAAAGCAGTGATGCATGAGGCCGAAGTCGAGCAAGAAATTCCACCCGTGCAAGAAACTAAAAAGCTTTTGGATGAGGAGGAAGCACATGAGTTCTTGAAATTTATCAAACACAGTGAATACAATGTGGTGGAACAATTGAATAAGCAACCAGCACGAATCTCGATTTTATCTATGCTGCTAAATTCGGAGCCACACCGGAACGCTTTGTTGAAGGTGTTGAATCAAGCTTACGTGGCAAACAATATATCCATGGGAAGCTGGACAGATGGGTGAACAACTTGAATGCGGATAATTTCATTTCTTTTAGTGATGACGAAATACCACCCAATGGTAGAGGCTCCATAAAGTACTACATGTTACGACTCGTTGCAAGGGCTACATAATACCGAATGTGCTTATCAATAATGGCTCGGCACTCAATGTCATGCCTTTGGCCACGCTTTCTAGAATTCCGATAGATCTGTCCTATTTAAGGCCCTGTCATTCCACAGTAAGGGCATTCGATGGGACAAGGCGTGAAGTTATGGGAAAGATTGATATCCCTTTAGAAGTGGGCCCTTACATTTACAATGTCGAGTTCCAAGTCATGGAAATCACACCCTTGTATAACTGCCTTCTAGGAAGGCCCTGGATCCATTCTGCTGGAGCAGTTCTATCCTCTCTCCATCAAAAAGTAAAGTTCATCATGGATGGTTGTTTGGTCACTGTCGAGGGAGAAGAAGATATTATCGCATCTATCTCTGCTGATGCGCCATATCTTGAAGTAAGTAAAGACGCAGTGGAATGTTCCTTTCGATCCCTTGAATTTGTCAATACCACTTTTGTCGCTGAGGGAAATAGAATTTCAGTGCCAAAACTGTCGAGAAATACCAGATGGGTGTCAAGTTGACTATAGGAAGGGAGCTCGAGCGAGAAAGGTTTAGGGAGATATCTGCAAGGAATAGTCAGGGCTCTAAAGCCAGTACACCACAAGGCTCGATACGGTTTAAGGTTTCAGCCGGACATGCGTCAAAGAAGAAAGCAGTGGAAGAAAGATCAGGAAAGAAGGATTGCGAGAACATTAGGCCAAGAACCAGAATGGGAGCCCATGAATTCCCTCATTTGTCAAGAACATTTACGTCTACGGGAATGATATACCCAGGGCAGTACAGTGCACAAAGTACAATGTTAATGATCGAAGAGGGTTTTCAGAATATCAGTATAAATGTCATTGACAAAGGAGCTGACGCGAATAAAGACGTCTCAAGATACGCCATTGTCCCTCGGGTTTCATGTTGAACAATTGGACTGCCGAGGATCTTCTTGTAGTTTATAAGTCTTCAGAGTAATGCTCAAACGTTAAATTCTGTTATGTCCTTAGATATAATAGAATTCTTTTGTAAGAGCTTGCATTCGCTCTTTATCATTTAAATGAATATTAATGAAGATGTATTTTGTCACGATTTTTCGCATTATCACTAATTCCATAATCATTTCATAGCCTATCTTTACATTTGCCTCATGCCATACCATAACATTCAGTTTGTTGGTTTCAATACTTGGATGCCCCTCTATAGTTTCCTTTTCCATTCAACTTTCAGGTGCTCAGATATCAATTGCATGAACAAACCCGTTACGAGTCCTGAAATCATTTTGAGAAGGTGTTTGTTTAGGAGAATTCGAAGCCGAAGAAAATGCTGAATACTATGTCTTTCTCCTGACTTGCTAGAATGGTGGAACAAGAGGATAAACAATTTTGCCTCATCAAGAATTGTTGAAACAATAAACTTGGGACTAAGAAAGAAGCAAGAAGTGAAGATTGGGACCTCTATTTCAGGGCACCAGCATAATTTGATTGTTTGCTCCGGCGTACAAAGATGTATTCGATGGTCATATAGAATGCCAGGATTGGATGAAGATGTAGGTCCATAACTCCCAAACCAGAATGCAAACCCATTCACAAAAGCTAGACGGATGAGACCTGAGATGTGTTAAAATAAAAGAGAAGTCAAAAAGCAATTTGATGCGAGTTTCTACAACTCCAAATACCAGAATGGGTGGCTAACATAGTACCGGTACCAAAGAAAGACGGTAAAGTACGAATGTGCGTAGATTACGTGACCTGAATCGAGCAAGTCCAAAGATAATTTTCCCTTACCACACATTGATACGTTGGTGGATAACACAGCAAAACATTCATTGTTTTCTTTCATGGATGGATCTCGGGTATAATCAGATAAGATGACCCTTGAGGATATGGAGAAAACTACTTCGTAACAATGTGGGGAATATTCTGTACAAGGTGATGCCATTGGGTTAAAGAATGCTGGGGCAACATATCAGAGGGCTATGGTGACGTTATTCCATGACATGATGCATAAAGAAATAAAGGTCTACGTGACGATATGATTGCTAAATCCCAAGGGAAGAAGAGCATGTAGTGAACCTCAAGAAGTTGTTCGGAAGGCTGAGAAAGTTCAGCTAAACTTAATCCAGCCAAATGTACGTTTGGGGCTACCTCGGAAAGTTGTTAGGCTTCATTGTCAGTGAAGAGGTATCGAGGTTGATCCAGATAAAATAAAAGCCATTCAAGAGTTACCACCTCCGCGCACACAAAAGGAAGTTAGAGGATTTTTAGGGAGATTAAACTACATCGCCTGATTCATCGCTTAACTTACCAACCAATGCGACCCAATTTTTGGCTTCTTCGAAAACATAACCCAGAAGAATGGAATGAGGAATGCCAGGTGGCTTTGATAAGATAAAACAATATTTGTCTAATCCTCCAGTGCTAGTACCGCCAACTCCGGGAAGACCATTGATATTGTATTTGACTGTGTTTGAAAATTCAATGGGTTGCGTACTGGGGCAACACGACGAGTCAGGAAAGAAAGAAAACACGATCTACTACCTCAGCAAAAAGTTCACTGAATATGAGGCAAAGTATCTGTCCATTGAAAAATACTGTTGTGCTCTAATTTGGGTAGCTCGGAGACTCAGGCAATATATGTTGTATCATACGGCATGGCTAATTTCAAAGCTGGACCCAATAAATACATGATGGAATCACCGGCACTCTCAGGAAGAATGGCACGATGGCAGATTCTCCTATCGGAATATGACATTGCCTATGTAAGTCAGAAGTCGATAAAAGGAGCGCAATAGCTGATTTCTTAGCGACTCGAACGACAGAGGAATATGAGCCTTTGAGATTCGATTTCCCAAATGAAGACTTAATGTGTATCACAGAAAAGGAATTCGAGTCATTAAAAGAGAAGCCATGGAAGATGAGTTTTAATGGTGTGTCGAATGCCTTGGGGCATGGAATTGGAGCAATCCTAGTCTCACCAGACGGAATCATTATTCGTTCACTGCCAGGCTGAATTTCTTCTGTATCAATAACATAGCAGAATATGAAGCCTGTATCATAGGACTTCGTGCAGCTATTGAACGAAACGTCAAAACTTTAGAGGTATATGGAGACTCAGCATTGGTGATTTACCAAATCCGTGGAGATTGGGAAGTTAGGGATCCGAAATTGGTTAAATACAGTGATCTAGTGGCAGAGCTGATTAAAGAATTCGAAGAAATAACTTTTATTACCTTTCACGAGAAGAAAACCAATTGGCTGATACCCTGGCCACTTTGGCTTCAATGTTCAAAGCAAACAGAGAAACAAAATACTGCCTCTTCAAATGAGCATATATGAAGTCCCTGTACATTGTTTCAGCATTGAAAAAGAGCCAGATGGACGGCCATGGTTCCATGATATCTTAGAATATGTCAAGAACCAAAAGTATCTCGAACAAGCAAATGAGAATGACAAACGAACAATCAGAAGAATGGCAGCGGGATTTGTTCTTGATGGGAACATCCTGTACAAAAGAGGAAAAGATCAAGTGCTCTTGAGATGCGTAGATGCTGTTGAAGCCAGAAAAATACTTGAAGATGTCCACAAGGGAATTTATGGGACACATGCCAATGGTTTCACTATGGCCAGGAAGATTATGAGACTCAGTTACTACTGGCTGACGATGGAAAGCGACTGCATTAGTTTTGCAAGAAAATGCCACAAATGTCAAATTTATGGCGATAATATTCATGTAGCCCCTTTGCCCTTTCATGCCATGACTTCTCCGTGGCCCTTTTCTATGTGGGGCATGGATGTTATAGGGCCAATTTCCCCAAAAGCTTCTAATGGACACCGGTTCATTTTTGTGGTTATCTATTACTTCACAAAATGGATAGAAGCTGCTTCGTTTGCCAATGTGACAAAGGCTGCAGTTTGTATATTTTTGAAAAAGGAAATCATTTGTCGATATGGTTTGCCTGAGAGAATCATTTCAGATAACGCCTTGAATCTGAACAGCAAAATGATGAAGGAAGTGTGTGAGCAGTTTCAAATAAAGCATCATAACTCGTCACCCTATTGCCTAAAATGAACGGAGCTGTTGAAGCAGCCAACAAGAATATTAAGAAGATTATTGGGAAAATGACTGAGACATATAAAGATTGGCACGAGAAGCTACCATTTGCTTTGTGTGCATATCGCACATCTGTACGGACATCTACGGGGGCAACTCTTTCTCTCTGGTCTATGGAATAGAAGCTGTACTACCTATCAAAGTTGAGATCCCCTCTTTACGAGTCTTAATGGATTCGAAACTAGAGGAGGCAGAATGGGTTCGAGCTCGATATGACCAGTTAAACCTCATTGAAGAAAACGTTTAAAGGCAATTTGTCACGGACAGATGTACCAGAAGAGAATGATCGCGGCCCATGACAAGAAAATACGGCCAAGAAATTCCACGAAGGAGAACTCGTGCTGAGAAAGATTCTTCCAATACAGAAGGACTTACGAGGAAAATGGGCACCAAATTGGGAAGGACCATATGTCGTAAAGAAGGCATTCTCGGTGGAGTTTTGATTCTCACTGAGATGGATGGGAAGGAGTTACCGAATCCAGTGAATTCAGATGCTGTGAAGAAATATTATGCTTAAAAAGGAAAATCAAGATGAAAACCCGAAAAAGGGCATCTTAAAAAAAAGAGAAAAGAAAAAAAAAAGAAAAGAGAGAGGGATCAAGGTGAAAACCCGAAAAGGGCGTCTTGATTAACACAAAATATTAGGATGAAAACCCTAAAGGGCGTTCTAATGAAGCAAGCACTGGCTTAAAAAGCAAGGCGTTTTGAACGGTGGGTCAAACAGAGAGACTACAGTATTTGAAGCATTTCTGAAAACTCGAAATCTCTTACGCAAGAAAGCCATGCTCGAAAAGATTCTTGATTGAGGAACGTGGAAGAGTTCATGCGTTGAATATCTAGAGCATTTGTATTTGTTGAAATGCGATCCCCTTTCTCTTTATGACACTTTTTTTTACTATCATTGATTAACTTTCTTTGTTTGCTACATTTGAAATGAATAAATGTGAGGTATCCTTTTGTCCCTACCTGACCATTTTCATGCATCTCATTATGTGGTTCATTTACATGATAAATAGTGAAATGACATACTCTAAACAAAAGAAGTGCTAAGCATTACCCGGATAAGAATTTGATAAGTACAAGAGCCTCAAAGCAAAGGCAAAGTTCAACCAGGGGCAAAAGAGCGATATCTGAGAAACGCAGATAGTCGTGAAGCTAGAGGATGGGTACAAGGCCTGAAGAGAAAGTCAAGAGTCAAAGCAATGAACGTAGATCATCAAAATCATGACGAAAAGGGACATATGACAATCAAGCCCAAGGCACATAGCATGATCATGTAGGCATAAAGGCATTTAAGGCAAACATGTGTATTTCATGATAACATCATGCATGACATATACATGTATTTCAGCAGAACAAGATATTTCGATGATAGCTGTACTGAATCAAAGGAAAGGACACCTGAGTTCCACCAGATGAAATCTTTTGGTATTTTGATGTTTTTATTTTTATCTTTCAAAAAAATCAACTCATATTGTGAGAGGTGAGTTGAGCCTTAGGTCACACGTTGAGGTATTTTCAATTTCCATTTTTTCAATTTATGCTTTTCAAAAATCAACTCATATTGGGAGAGGTGAGCTGAGCCTCGGGGCACGCCGAGGTATTTTTAATTTTTTTTTCAATTTCTGCTTTTAATTTCTGTTTTTCAAAAATCAACTCATATTGCGAGAGGTGAGTTGAGCCTCAGGGCACGCTGAGGTATTTTCAATTTCTATTTTTCAATTTTTGCCTTACAAATTCTACTTTTCAAATCAACTCATATTGTGAGAGGTGAGTTGAGCCTCAGGACACGCTGAGGTATTTTCAATTTTCGTTTTTTTAATTTATGTTTCTAAAAAATCAACTCGTATTGCGAGAAGTGAGTTGAGCCTCAGGACACGCTGAGGTAATTTCAATTTTTGTTTGTCAAAACTCAACTCATATTGCAAGAGGTGAGTTGAGCCTCAAGACACGTTGAGGTATTTTCAATTTCTATTTTTCAAAAAAATCAACTCATATTGCGATAGGTGAGTTGAGCCTCAGGACACGCTGAGGTAATTTCAATCTTTGTTTGTCAAAAATCAACTCATATTGCGAGAGGTGAGTTGAGCCTCAAGACACGTTGAGGTATTTTCAATTTCTGTCTTTAAAAAAATCAGCTCATATTGCGAGAGGTGAGTTGAACCTCAAGACACGTTGAGGTATTTTCAATTTCTGTTTTTCAAAAAATCAACTCATATTGCGATAGGTGAGTTGAACCTCAAGACGCTGAGGTAATTCCAATTTTTGTTTGTCAAAAATCAACTCATATTGCGAGAGGTGAGTTGAGCCTCAAGACACGTTGAGGTATTTTCAATTTCTGTCTTTCAAAAAAAAATCAGCTCATATTGCGAGAGGTGAGTTGAACCTCAAGACGCTGAGGTGTTTTCCATTTCTGTTCTTCAATTTTTGTGTTTCAAAAAATCAGCTCATATTGCGAGTGGTGAGTTGAGCCTTGACTCACACGCTGAGGTATTTTCAAATTCTGTTTTTCAAATTTTGTTTTTCCAAAAAATCAACTCATATTGCGAGAGGTGAGTTCAGCCTCAGGACACGCTGAGATATTTTCAATTTTTTTTTCAATTTATGTTTGTCAAAAAAATCAACTCATATTGCGAGAGGTGAGTTGAGCTCAGATCACACGCCGAGGTATTTTCAATTGATTTTTTTTATTTTTTTTTTCAATTTATGCTTTGCAAAAATCAACTCATATTACGAGAGGTGAGTTGAGCCTCGGTTCACATACCGAGGTATTTTCAAAATCTGTTTTACAAATTTTGTTTTAAAAATCAACTCATATTGCGAGAAGTGAGTTGAGCCTTGGCTCACGTGCTGAGCTATTTTCAATTTCTGTTTTTAATGTTTAGTTTTAAAGAGTCAATTCATATTGCGAGAAATGAGTTAAGCTCAGGATCATATGCTGAGTAAAGAATAAAGACTGGAATTAATCGAAGACACAGATTTTATATCCCTGAAGTTACAGTGAAGCTAATTGAAATTGCAGTGGAGCTGATCGATGATATCAGATCTTACCTTTCTAAAAGTTGCAGAAGAGGAGACCACAAATTTTATCTGACTAAAGCGATGGAAGAGCAGATTGAAGCTGTAGATCTTATCTTTTTGAAGTCACCTTGGAGTAAATCGAAGCTACAAGACATATATCAGAAGATGCAGTGGATTTGATCAAGACAACAAGATACAGTGGTTTGGAAAGAGACTACCTGGATGAGAAGAGCACCAAAGAAGTCCATACTTAGTAAGACCGGGCAAAATTGGCCTTTCTTTGTATCTTTGCTTTATTCTCGTTGCACGATAATAAGCAAAGAGGGGCAGCTATTGTAGGCCAATTTTAACCCACTTACATCAAAACCCAATTTAACCTTACCTAACCCACCAAAATTAAACCCAAAACCCAAAATCTTAACTACCCAAAGCCCAATTTACATCAAAACCCCAATGGCCCAAACCCTAAGCCCAAATCAAAAGATAAAAACCCTAGCCCACAACCTAAACTTTTCTCAACTAAATCCTAGCCTTTGCCACCACCAACTCTACTAGCCACACTTGCTCCACCACCTACTCCATTAGCCACACTTGCTCCACCACCACTTGTACCTACAAATGAAGACATAAACAATAAAAAATATTTGGTAAATGGCTATATAAGCCTTCTCATATTTTGTATTTAGGAGAGGAAGAAGTTTTGGGGGAGAAAGTTATTGTAAAGGATTTTTGAGAGGTTTTTTGAGAGTAATCAAGGAGAAGAGTTATTGTAAAGGCTAGTTTTTGGAGAGGCTAGTTTTTTTTTGGAGATTAATCAAATATCAAAACAAAAGAGGTTTCTTGGTCTATTCTCGTTTTAAGTTCTTTGTTTGCTTATTGTTTTCCTTTCAGTTTTATTTTGTTTTTTTATACGAAAGTAAAAATAAAAGGAGGAAGCTTTCCCATTTTTACCGAAAAAGTTTTTTTTGAGGTCCGGCTGCTGTGTACGGTGGCACTGACGGTGGCCGACGGCGGTCCAGTGACCGGACGGTGGCCGGAAATCACCCACTCTCTCCCTCTTTTTTTGTTATTATTATATTTTTTAATATTATATTATATATATATATACTTTTAATATATTAGGTATATTCTAAATCCTATATTACGTATATATATTATACTATTTTATGTATATATCTTTAATACTATATTATTTGTATATATTTTTTTTCTACATGTTATCTTAAGTATATATTTTAATTATATTAAGTATGTATTTTTTACACTATATTATGTACATATTTTTTTATTTCTATTTCATACATATGTATATATTATATATATCTTAACATTACTAGTTATATTTTCACTATTTTATGTATATACTTCAAACACTATATATAGTATATTTCTAACACTATTACTATTTATAAATATATATATATTTTACGTACATATTCTTAATATATTTATTATGTATATATTCGTTGTTTTTATTTCACATTGGATACTATTATTACGTTTAATATATCGCATGCATTGTTATTGTTTTAATATTGTAGTCATATTTATTATTTGTTTCAATGTATTTCCAACTCGTTTATTTTTGTCTCCCGCCTATTTTATATCATTCTGTTGTTCATTACTTTAAAGATTTTTATTCATGTTTTTACTAATTTCAATAAATAAGGCAATGTTTCGCATTTTGGAACATCGAAGAATTGTGCCCTAACTTACGGGGTTTCGGTTCTCTTGTTGGTTCTAAATAGCTAAATATCCTTTTGAGTTTTGAAATGCACGGATTTCCAATCTAAATTAAAAGACGACCTTGTGCTCGGGAATTCATGACATTGTGTCCTAACATACGGGATGTGATACTCCGATATCTCGAGATAAGGAAATCTTTAAACAAATCGATTTAAGCTAATTCAAGAATTTTAAAATCAGTATTAATAGAAAAGATCGTATTTCAAGTCCCTTCCCGATTTTTAATTTTCGACATTAAGACACTAACTAATCAATTCGGTACTAATTTTTTGGGCGTGTCGAGGGTGCTAATCCTTCCTCGCACGTAACCGACTCCCGAACTCATTCTCTCAAGTTTCGTAGACCAAAGGCCCTGTTTTAGTAAACTAAAATTGATTTATTAAAACAAAT
Organism: Gossypium hirsutum; assembly: GCF_007990345.1. Lineage (NCBI taxonomy): Eukaryota > Viridiplantae > Streptophyta > Magnoliopsida > Malvales > Malvaceae > Gossypium > Gossypium hirsutum. The sequence continues at coordinate 8,565,338 of NC_053431.1, read as the reverse complement.
GTGATCCGATCACACCTGATAAAAGATTGGTGGCGACTCCCGTTTTAATTTTCACTTTCAAACAAAGTCGATCCCCATTTTCAAAA